>NC_079450.1:27312965-27629215 GCF_903798145.1 Danio aesculapii | reverse complement strand
TATCATCTTAAAATGTGAGCACAATTCCCTGTTTTGTCATCACTTAAGACATTACGCTAGAGAATCATTCAAACACTAGCTCTAAAGTGACGTTTGTGAAGTAGCAACGGTTTCTGCTGTTTTGATGTCAGCTGCAGATGTGAATGAATGGCAGAAGAAAGTAGTTCCTCATACAAAAGAGATTTTAGACTCTCTGTGTTTGATTATCTTTTTTATATACACCTATTATGCTGTCGAACTGTTGTATAAACGCAATATCAGACTCGTAGCAGTGTGATATGGCTGTATATCATCACTGGTGGGACACTAAAGGGGGTCGCACACCAAATGCGCTGCTCAGTGATGCACCACACCACGCAGTGCCATGAATGTTTTAAATCTAAATATAGATTTCTACCAGGGTACGCACTCCTCCCACCAGTGCCGATATACAGCCATATCTCACTGCTACTTGTGTCATATTGCTCATATATTGTATATGTAAGATATACAATACTGTAAATACATATAGAGCAAGATAAATGGTGCTGTAAGTATAAATACTGTTTTTGCTCTAACTGACAGTCAGTTACTGTAGATTCTACAGAAATTTATAAACCGTGTACAATGGCCATACATTTTTTTTAACGCTCCACCTGAATTGGTATTTCCATATATTTACACACTCTTTACCTCCACAACAGTTTGCTTGTCTACATTCTTCAAAACATATTTTATTTGCTGCAAAAGCAAGACATTTATGCAGGTTTGAGATTAGATAAAGACATTAAAGTTGAGTAAATGATCACAGATTTTTTTTCATATATTGGTTAAGCTATCTGATTTTTATTAATATGAAAATACAAAGTTTTAACAAAGGGTGGCAGTAAATGTCTTGAGGAATTTAAATTATATAATCACTAAATAAATGAATGAATTAATAAAATATTTATTTTACTTGTTAAAAAGATTTATGGCCTATGGCTCCAAGACACTATGCCAAAGGTTATATTTAAATATGCATCATTATACTACTTATCCATTTTTTTCTTATAGCAAATGACATATTTTAAAGAAGGGGGGGGGGGGGGGGGGTATTTTTGGATATCTATGGAGGTAATAATAAAATAATAATAATAAAGAATTATTATAATAATAATTATAATTAAAAGCAGTTTTGTTCTCTTACTAAACCTACTTTTTAAAAAAATTACAATTTAAATGTAATGCTCTTCTTAAATACAAACAATACACAAAAACTCATCTTAAATTGGCATCTGGAATTTTAAGGGCATATACAGTAACTACAATCTGTAGGCCTCATCATGCAGCAAGTTGTCTGCCTGAATCAAGTGGCATCAAGAGATTTTATTGGAAAAGTTCTCAATTTTAACACATCATCATTATTATTTTTTTTTTCCTGTTACTAGTTTAATGAACTTGTTAAAACTGAAAAACCCAATTCTAAAGAATTATTATTATTATTATTATTAACAAAATTTTAAAAAAAAAAGTAATTAACTATTATTAGTAAAAAATAACAATTCCAAGTATGCAGAAATCTACAAACATACTGTTAATGCATGTCAATATGCTACCATATCTGCTGCATGTCAGTATGCTGCATGTCAGCATGCTACCAATTACTGTTAATGCAGTGATTGGCATGGCATCACTGCACCAACACATTGCCAGAGGAAAAGATGTGATCTCTAAGAGGATAAAACATTTTTTAAGACTAAAAACAGACTTCCCCCTCCTCCAGACACTTTCTGTGCCATTCTCTCATCTCACTTCCTATTCTGAGTACTTTTTCCTGCCATTCTATCACATCCCCTTGGCTCGTACACACATTCTGCAGTCTGATGAAAAAGTGAAACCCCACTCAGCTTCCTGTTAAACCACTGCTGCTGTTTCCTGCTTTTCTGTAATGTGCTAACGGGAACAGCTCCATTTATTGACCCCTTTCTCTTAGCCAATAAAAGCCGACGTATCTGACCTCTCTCTGTAACCAACCATTCAGAATAGGGTTAACTGGACTCTTTCCCTGCTAGTCAAAGCAATCAGTTTCATCTGTTCTCAAGACTATTTTTTTCTGGAAGTGTAAGCCAGATAAAATTTTATTTAACACTTTACAATATCAGATAATACCAGAATACAAGTATTTAAATGTCAGTTAAAGTATTTACTAACACAAATAAACAATGAATAACACA
This sequence comes from Danio aesculapii, assembly GCF_903798145.1. Taxonomy (NCBI): domain Eukaryota; kingdom Metazoa; phylum Chordata; class Actinopteri; order Cypriniformes; family Danionidae; genus Danio; species Danio aesculapii. The sequence goes on along the minus strand of NC_079450.1, from coordinate 27,627,020 downwards.
TACATTTGTGAAAATAAATTATGCTGTTAATTAGTTTTTATTTCCAAAACTATATATATATATATATATATATATATATATATATATATATATATATATATATATGAAAATGTAAGACTTTTTAAGCCATAACATTTTGTATTGGAACTCTAAGACATTTTAAGACCTTTTAAAACCCTGCGGACATCCTGTTTGTAAACCCAAATATGAACTTGTGTGTCATTTATGTAATTTGCATGTAATTCCATGTAATATAATTCTGCATAGACCTCAGTAAATTTTGATAACTTGTATATATTAATGAATAATGCATAAAAGGACCAAGAATTTAAATTCCAAAAGTAAATACGGCCATTTTTATTTCACATCTCAAGTACAAGACGATGCTGAAATCCAGCGTTTTAAATGCAAATTGATGTTGAATTTCTTACAGCTTAGATATCATTCAGCCTTTAATAAAAACATCAAATGACCTTCAAGATACTGTGTTACTGTGGTGATGCACCCAGTTTCATCAAAAGGCCATGAGACTGACATCACACAGAATAACCAACATCTGCAGTCATTTAACAAGCTGCACAACACACTCAAACATACACTTCAACAGCGAATTCAGCCATCAGATACCGTTCCAGCATTGTTCAGGTTTCCTACAAAATCATAGGCATCTAAATTGTAGGCCATGCATTTATTGGTATCAGATGCTACTGGTTAGTGGCTTGCCTTCACTATGAACTCTTGGGAACAGACTATAGTTCACAGGAATGGGTGGATCACATGATTCTGAACAACCAGGGCTGAGGCTAACTGGTAACTGAGGAAAAGATGAAAAAAATGGTTTGTATGCATGAACTTGCTGTTACCATGGACATCTCCAGCATACAATGTTTATTACCAAGAGTTTGGATTTTATTAATGCATTAGTAAATGTTAAAATATGATTAATAAATGCTGTACAACTACTGTTCATGTTAGTAAATACATTAACTAATCAAAGTTTACTGTAAAGTGTGACCATGTTTTGTTTTTTACTCAAATCAAATGTTTTAAAAATAAGGATTATGGAATATTAATCTGAATGATCCATCCACTGGTCTGGGGTGCATTTCCGAAAATTGTTAGCCAACTGGGTCACATGTTCCGTCGTTACAAACATAGTTCATTGATTTGGTGTTTCCCAAATCCATCGTTTCAACGAACATTCGTAAACTGTGTCGCAAAACTTGTATGCTTGCAACTACACCTCTAGAGCTGTAGTTAGAAACCCAGTTCCTGGCTGTGTTCTATTCCCAGTTATGCCCCCTATGCCAGTGTTTCCCAACCCTGTTCCTGGAGGCACACAAACAGTACATATTTTGGATGTCTCCCTTTTCTGGCCCATTAACTTCAGGTGTTGGAGTCTCTTCTGATGTTATGATAAGTTGATTCAAGTGTGTTTGATTAGGGAGAGGTTGAAAATGTGTACTGTTGGTGTGCCTTCAGGAACAGGGTTGGGAAACACTGCCCTATGCCCTATTCATTAAGAACTTTCTAACATTTAAACTGGAAATTATTAAAAAAAAAACCTCTTAGGTGTCATGTGTTTCAAAGTGTTTTTACAGTTCAGTTTTAGCGATCTTCATGTTTACAATTGTGCTCCCTTCGCAGTGCACTTTGAAAACATTGATGTCATTTTGAACACAGCCATGGCTCATGACGAAAGCTATAGGTGACCTATTATTGTAAACAGTGGAATTTATGTTATGTCTCCAAAGCTTATGAAAACAAAAAACATAGCATACGTTATGCCTTCAGTTTATAGTAGGTCATTTATTAAATATCTGTACTGTATCTGACATGGACCTGGTGGTTAGAACATTTCTGCAGTGGTTTGCATGTGTCAAATTGTAAAAGTAGACTTTTCAAAAAATAAAAAAATAAATAATATCCTACTTAACAATAATAATAATGATGATAATAATAATAAAAATCATCATCATTATCATCATCATCATCATTAATATTATTAATATTATTATTAAAGTAGAATTTTATTCATTACCTAATAAATAATAAATATTAAATTTCATTTCCTAATAAATAGTCTCATTATTTATTTATTTATTTATTTATATGATTTATATATAATCCTAGAATACGTGTTAGCTTTTGTAAGTGATTTTATGTTTTAGAATAGAATATGTAATGTTTTCAATATTAGTAAAGCAAACATAGGCCCTATAATGTATGTGCCATTTACATACATTTCAATTAATATGGAAAACGAGTGCATGCTTTTACCAAAACTAATATTGGATTTTTTTTTTAAATGAGTGTGTGTGTAAAACAACAAAATTTGCAAAAAAAAATTATGAGAGTTTTTCTGTAAAGAAGTCATTCCCACCCCGTTTAGAGCATCATTATGGGCGTTTTATGTTAAAACTAATGTGGTTCAAACGATGGATCTGCGACAGAGAAACTACGGGTTTTAGGAAACACTCATCACTACATCATTATTTTCCCAAACGATGCATCGTACTACGATAGTTCAGCCACGAGTTACGGCGTTGTTTGGGAAACGCACCCCTGGTGGTTATCTAAATAACTTCAAAAGAAAATTGAAAAGAAAATCCTGAAAAATGTGGCTTGTTAATAATGTTTCTAATACTTTTTAATAGTTCCATTGTGTTCGTTTTAAAGCCTGAAACTTTCAGTTCACATGAGGATTAATAGCATTAAACGACTCTATTGTGTTCTCCAGAGGAAATAAAGTCATCCAGGTTTGGATTGACATGAGGGCGAGCACATTTTTTTAGTTGAACCACTCAGTCAACCGCTACATTGCTGAACACTCATTCCCCTCTCACTTTTTCTTTCTCTACCTCAGCCTAATTGTTCTCCTCTTTCCCCATCTATTCAGCTCTCTCTCTCTTTCTGCCCTTCTCTGGTTCAGTGTGAGGTAATGTCCCTGAGCACAAGCTGTAAGCAGCTCAATGAGCTCAGCAGTAGATGAATGCTGGGTGCGGTACTTTTACTGAGGCTAGCAAAGGGTGAAGCAGAAAAAAAAAAGATTATGAGGAAAGGGGGAATGGGTGGAGGTTTTGCACAAGAACTCATGGTTTGCCTGTGCTTTAACTGCTCAAACTGGTTTACATTTTACCATTATTAATATTAATTTCTTGAGATTGCAGTTTTTTTTTTATTTGGCAGTTTTGCCTTAATTATGATAGGACAGATATATCTACAAGAAATATAGTGTGAGAGAGAGGGGTGGTGGGATTGGGAAAGGCAGGGTTTCTGCAGGTTTCATCAAGCCAGATTAAAGACTTCTTTAAGACCCTTTTTAGATCATTATGAATAAAATTTTAGGCTTATATGCGGTTAAACACTAAGGTTTTTTGTAATGGCCTGGTTAGGCCAATGAAATTAGAAAAACAAAAAAAATCAAATGTAGTTATATCTAATCCACATATTTTAATGTGTCAAAACATGAAAACTCTAGTTCAGAGAAGCCCAAAGTAGGGCCCGCAGGCCCAAGTTGGCCCATTGTAACCTTTGATTTGGCCCACCATCCGATCTGAAAGGAGAATGAGAATGATGGAGAGGGTTGGGGTGAATGCCTTTAACACAGAGATCGTTATTTCTAATTTGACCTTTTTTTGTAACATTGTTTTTGTTTGTTTTATTGTTTTTTTATTTAAATCAAACTGAAATGAAATGTTTCAATTAAATGTTGTAAATGAATCTTATTTTATTTTAAGATGTAAATACTGTCACTTGACGGATAGAGGACTATGCAGAAGACATTAATAAATTCTGTTATAAATGAGATTGTTTTGTTTTTACTGTAATAAACTCAATATAAAATGCAAAAAAATACTGTCCAATATAAAGCAATGTTTTCTAGTCATTGTTAAACATTATTAAATAAATTAGTTTATATATATATATATATATATATATATATATATATATATATATATATATATATATATATATATATAATTATTATTAGTTTTTAAAATGACAAGTTAAACTTTGTTAAAAGTAAATTTATTATGAAGAAAATTACATGAATATTCAAAAATGTATATTTGTTTGCTTTTGGTCCAAATCAAGTATAACTCCTATTCAACCTATGCGTTTCTGTTATAAAACCTTATGTTTCATGCCTTTTCATAAATCTTATGTCCACTCACACTTACGTTTTTTGTGTAAATGGAAGATATGCAAAGGGATATATTGTTATAGGGAATTTTGTAAGTGTTTTTAGTTTCTGTTAAGGAATTTAATTAAGAGAAATTGCTGTAAAAATGTCTAACAGCTGTTGTGAAATAAACACATTAGTGCAATAAAAATTGTATTTGTTTGATTACTGCAGTAACAGTAACGTATTAATATTAAATAAAATATATTACATAATAACAACAACAATTTCATGAATTAATATGAGACAATAAAAAAACACTTTAAATTTTACATTAAAAACATTCCATATGATATTGCACTTTGATTCCTGAAGATTTCTGAAATGATTTTAATATTAAATCTCACAGGAAAGATTTAGGGTAAAAAGAAATTTGAAGCACATAAGCACCGCTTTACTGTTCGCTAATATGGAAAATCTTTATTACATTTGGAAGAAAATGTAAATAAGTGCTCCATGCTTTCTTTACAATAATGAAATAAAACAACAATTACAGCAGTGAGAAATCAGCTGATCAAAAAAAGCGTCCGATAACACTGATGTGGATACTTGCACAAACGATTGATTTCAGCTGTAGATGGTTGATTTGCACAATACATGATGGGATGTGTAGCCCGAGTGAAGAGCTGGTGGAGTGTACACATAGCTGGGGTGCACTTTCATGAGGCTGGTGGGTACTCCAGCTAATGATTTGGTAAGTAAATGAATGCAGTTTATTTTTATAGTTCACTCAAAATCAAAAAGTCTGTCAGAGCCTAGTGACACTGTGCACCGACATATAGCACAGAAGTGCTCACGGCAACCTGAGTTCGTTTCCCAGTTCAAGGTCCTTTGTCGATCCTTCCCCTCTCTAACGCTTTGCTGTCTGAAATCTTCACTATATCATAATAAAAGGAAATGTCCTATATCATAATAAAGGTAAAAACCTTTAAAAATACTAATAAAAAAACAAAACAACAACAACAAAAATTCTGCAATTGTTTACTCAACCGCCACTTGTTCCAAACCTGTTTGAGTTTCTTTCTTCTGCTGAAAACAAAGGAAGACTGTAAGATTAGTTGACTTTACTTAAAATGTAAGCAAACTAGTTGCACTAAATCTAAAAAAAACGATGTGTGTAATTATAAAAAATGAAGTGAAATCAACATAACAGTTAAAAGTTACATCGGCTTTACTCATTTTTTTAAACTAAAGTCAACTTGTCGCATTTAAAACAATGGTGTTACTCACTTTTAAGTAAAGGAACTAATCGCTTTTTACAGTAAAGGTATTCTGAAGAATGTTGGGGGGGGGGGGAAGCAGCCATTGACTTCCATTGTATTAAGGATGTCGATGTCTTCAGAATATCTTGTTGTGTGTTCAACAGAAAAAGCAAACTCATAAAAGTTTAGAACCACTTGAGTGTCTGTAAATTATTATAAAATAGTTTTTTTTGGATGAAGTACGCCTCTAAGCAATAAAGACAATTTTCAGAAGTTAGCTTGAAATGAACACTTTATCTAATTGCTGTTTTATTTTGATCTAGTTTGTGGGTGGTGGATGGTTTGAGGACACTGATTATAATCAACCCACTGTATTCATTGACACACACAAACACACACACACACACACACACACACACACACACACAAATCATCACCCGCCTTTCCTCTCCGTGGCAAAACATGCTAAAAACAGCCCATGGTTGCCTCGGTTTCTGTGATTCAGCCAGGCAACAGAGGGGCTGCTTTACAGTGTGTAACAAAATAAATGAATCAGCTTGTAACCCAGAGACCATTTCACAATGTCAGTGTTAAAAAAGAGATTAATGGCATAAAAGAATTAATGAGACAGCGAATGAGTAATTAAAGGTTAAGAGAGGGAGGTGGGATTGTGTCCATATCTGTCCCATCCTGGAGGAAGAATGTAGGTGTGTTGACATATTCGGCTGGAAACTTCCTGACATAAAGCATAATTTGAGAGGAGGGGAACTAGAGGCAACATTAAGGGGACGGACACTTCCTGTGCAGCTGAGAGCAGCTCTGAAGTCATGTCCTGCCAAATTCCCCCATTCCTCAGTCCACACACACGTGCACACACACTTTCTAGAACTAGTTTCAGTTATGAGGAGTAATTTCCATCCACATCCATCCATTATGTGTGTCAATTAACTCAATTAAACATAGTATCTTATTAAGATTAAAAGATAGTTTACTAGTAAAAGTGCCTTAACATTTTCATTTAATATTAGACTAATAGATTAATACAGTTTAATATTTTACACAGGGTATATTATACACCTGAACGATTACACAAGGTAAGTGATTCATATTCAGAATGTTGCTCTAATGTAAAACCGAGGTTGGTACATTATAACATGTTTTGGACATGTTTCAAACTAAAAACCTATTGAAGAAATATAATACAAACCATTAACAAAATTGTTAATATGAAGCTTCCACCTGATCCAAGATTTACAGTGCATAAAGAAAGTATTCATAGCGCTTAACTTTTTCAATTTTTTTAATGTTACAGCCTTATTCCTAAATGGATTAAATGTATTTATTTATTTAAAAAATTCTACACACAATAGCCCCTAATGACAATGTGAACAAAGATTTTTTAAAATTGTTGCAAATTTATTAAAAATTAAAAACCTGAAAAATCACATGTACAATCAGTATTGACAGCCTTTGCCGTGAAGCTCTAAATCAGGGGTGTCAAACTCAGTTCCTGCAGGGCCGCAGCTCTGCACAGTTTAGTTCCAACTCTAATTAAATCACAACACAATCTTACTAATTGAATCCTTCAGGCTTGTTTAAAACCTACAGGCAAGTGTGTTGAAGCAGGGTTGGAACTGAACTGTGTAGGGCTGCGGCTCTTTAGGAACTGAGTTTGACTCTAAATTGAGCTCAGGTACATTCAGTTTCCACTGATCATTCTTGAGATATTTCAGCAGCTTAATTGGAGTTCACCTGTGGTCATTTCAGTTGATTGGACATGATTTGAAAAGACATACACCTGTCTATATAAGGTCCCAGGGTTGACAGTGCATATCAAAGCACAAACCAAGCATGAAGACAAAGGAATTGTCTGTAGACCTCAGAGACAGGATTGTCTCGAGGCACAAGGATGGGGAAGATTACAGAAAAAATTCTGCTGCTCTGAAAGTTCCAAGAGCACAGTGGCCTCAATCATCTGTAAGTGGAAGATGTTTGGAACAACCAGGACTCTTCCTAGAGCTGGCCTGCCATCTAAGCTGAGTGATCAGGGAAGAAGGGCCTTAGTCAGGGAGATGATCAATATCTCAATCAATATCTCTGTCTGAGCTCCAGCATTCTTCTGTGGAGAGAAGAGAACCTTACAGAAGGACAACTATCTGTGCAGCAATCCAGCAATCAAGCCTGTATTGTAGGGTGGCCAGACGGAACCCACTACCCACCTGGAATTTGCCAAAAGACATCTGAAGGACTCTCAGACTATAAGAAACTAAATTCTCTGTATCTGATGAGACTAAAATTGAACTCTTTGGAGTGAATGCAAGGTGTTACGTTTGGAGAAAACCAGGCACCGCTCATCACCAGGCTAATACCACCTCTACTATGAAGCATGGTGGTGGCAGCATCATGCTGTAGGGATGTTTTTCAGCAGCAGGAACTGGAAGACTAGTCAGGATAGAGGGAAAGATGAATGCAGCAATGTACAGGGACATCCTGAATGAAAACCTGCTTCAGAGTGCGCCTGACCTCAGACTGGGGCAACAGTTCATCTTCCCGCAGGACAATGACTCAAAGCACACCGCCAAAATATCAATGGAGTGGCTTCGCAACAACTTGCTGAATGTCCTTGAGTGGCCCAGCCAGAGCCCAGACCTAAATCCTATTGAACATCTCTGGAGAGATCTGAAAATGGCTGTACACCGTCGCTTCCCATCCAACCTGATAGAGCTTGAGAGGTAGTGCAAAGAGGAATGGGCAAAAATTCATAAAGACAGGTGTGCCAAGCTTGTGGCATCATATTCAAAAAGACTTGAGTCTGTAATTGCTGCCAAAGGTGCATCAACAAAGTATTAAGCAAAGGCTGTGAATACTGATGTACACGTGATTTTTCAGGTTTTTTATTATTAATAAATTTGAAACAATTTCAAAAAAATCTTTTTTCTCATTGTCATTATGGGGTATTGTGTGTAGAATTTTGAGAAAATAAATTAATTTAATCCATTTTGGAATAAGGCTGTGACATAAAAAATGTGGGAAAAGTGAAGAGCTATGAATACTTTCCGAATGCATTGTATGTTACTGGGGGATGAATCAGTTCTTCAGCTCGATCAAATGAAGAATTTACGTTTAATTAAAATGGCTCTGATAGCAGCAAAGAAATGCATAGCTGTACAATGGAAATGTACAGTAGAACCACTAAGTCATATTGTATGGCTTAGAGAACTTTCGTCTTCCTGTTGGAAAAATAACACTTAATCTTAAAAAAAATCATCCATGTTTGAAAAGATTTGGGGCCCCTTTATTGAATGCATGAATAATTTGGACGTTGCATTGACTGAAAATGCTAATGGAATAATGTGACTCTAATTTTGCTTTAATCTTTTATTTAGCATCATTGTTTATTTATTTACTTGTTTGTTTCCTCTTATTTTACACATCAGCTTAATATCTCACAATAATGTCCATTTAAGTGTTCTGTCTTGTGAGGGTGGGACTGGGGTGGAGGTGGGGGCAGTGTTGCCAGATATAGCTGACTTTTTCCAGCCCAAAAGCTGTCCAAAACCCGCCCAAACGCACAAAAAAGCCCAAAATATTAGATTAATATTTTATTAATTTTTTTTTATTAAATTAATTTACCTAGTTACTTTAACTGTCATAATTTAACCATACAGCAACCAATACCAGCGGTCACAAAACCACAACATAACCGGATCACATCAAAACACTGCCACCTCTCACCCACAACACACTTAATGTTGTGTAGATTACATTAACTTTTAGAGTATGTTCTACTTTCAAAAGGGGTATAAATTCATACTATTTGGCATTTTAAATTTGGCATTTTGAACATAATTTGGTGCTGCTCGTCAATCAGACAACGCTTTTATGTTTGTTCTTGCTGTCAGTTGTGGATAAAATGACCGATAAGAGTCATGATAAACCGCTGTTTAAACCGAGTTTAACTGAAGGCGCTGCGTGATGTGCATGCGCATGACAGGGAGTCAGATTTGTCCAGGCAGTCTTTCCTTCACCTCCTCTTGCGGGTGGACCACACGGTTTATACTATGCACTGGTCACTACTAACTGAATGGAGTAGGAGCACACAATTTTGTTTTGTTAAATAAGTTGCATATAAAATTTCAAAACCACCCAAATTTTGTCAACCCGCCAATGCCATTTTTTACCTGCACAATCAAATTCAAATCCACCCAACTGGGTGGTAAAACCACCCAATCTGGCAACACTGGTAGAGGGTGGTTAGAAAAGAATGTTTACATGTATATTGAAATAATTCTGTAAACCGTTGATGGGAAAATAATAAAAATATTGATTTAAAAAAAAAGATAGTTTACTGCAAAATGTCAAACCTGTCTACTTGATTCAAATCTGTTTGATTTTTTCTTTTGTTGCACACAAAATGAGTTATTTTGAACACTTTTGGAAACCGGTAGTATTTGACATACATAGTAAGAATAAATATAATATCAATGGCTACTTACTTCAAACTATCTTCTATGTTCAAGTGACAAAAGAAACTTAAACAGGCATTGAAGCCAATGAGGTGAATAAATGATGATCTCTTTGTTTTGTTCTGTTATTTGACAGTACAAAAACATACCTGTAAGGCATCGCTCAAGCTTCTTCTAACTCCATCAACAAAAGCAAACGGCCTTGTCATTGCCAGAGGCTTCTGTTCTCTCCTATGATTTGTGACTGTTGAAAGACAGACAACATTAGTTCTTGAAGCTTAATAATAATCATATAAAACAACAGGATAGTCAAAAGTCACCAAAATATGTACATCAACAAGGTCATTTTCAATCCCTTTTGGCATCTTAAAAAGGATAGTTCACTTAAAAAAGTCAATTCTGTCATCATCTACTCACACTCAGCTTGTTCCAAAGACATATACATCTTTGTTTCACTAAAGGCATGGAAAATATTTGATAGAATGTCAGTAACCAAACAGATCTGACCACACATGCACTGCCATAGCTGAAAAAATAAATACTATGGGAATAATCAGAATCAGAATCAGAAAGAGCTTTATTGCCAGGTATGTTCACACATACTAGGAATTTGTTTTCGTGACAGAGCTTCTATAAATGGGTTTGATGACCAACATTCTTCCAAATATAAATGTATACAGGGTTGGATTATCCTCACTGTAAGAAACAAAGTTGACTCAACTTTAAATTTTAAGGCAACTTGCTGCAGAGCTTTTCTGAGTTGACAACTTAAATCGAGTCAAGTGCAGTACTTGGGTTGAAAGATGAGTCAACTCAAAAAGCGTTTCATCAAGTTGCCTTACAATTTTGAGTTAAGCCCCCCAAAAAAGTGCTTCATAACAAAAACTGAATCTCTAGATCTCCATTGAATCTCTGCATAGTCAGTATGTTCACACCTTTTGCGACAAAATGTCTGAACGGCACTTACATGAAGCAATTTCTGTATAAACGGGCTGTACAAATTTACTTTTCCCATTTGTGATACAATTTATAGGAAAATAAGACCTTCACCAACTTAGTCCTTTGATGCAAAAAGGCATTTGTTCAAGCTCTCTTAAAGAGATAGTGCACCCAAAAACGACGAATTCCTCATCATTTATTAGTGGTGCTCATTTTTTATGAATGTGATTCGTCTGTTGAACACAAAACAAAATATCCTGAAGAATTCTGGGGGAAAAGCAGCCATTGGCATCCATAACAAGAACAAAAAATGTCATGGAAGTCAATGGCTGTTTTTTTCCAACATTCTTCAAAATATCTTCTTTTGTGTTCAACAAAAGAAAGACATGCAAACAAAATTTGAACAAGTGAAGAATGAGTAAATTATGGCAGAATGTTCAATTTGGACTAACTATCCCTTTAAAACAAGTCAAATATGAGCCATAAACCTAAATTAAAAAGCAGTGAAGACAGGGCTTCATTTGTTAAGCTGAAATACTGTTAGGAACACATTGAATAACAATAGTTTCTTGTTTGGCTAATAGTGCCTAAAACCTCCATGTATGTCAAGTGAAATGAAAGTAACATGGCCAGTTCAGTTTCTTTTCTTTTTCAGAACAGTAAGACTCTTTTCCATCTGTCTATCAGTGTTGTAACAATCCAGTATTATGTTATGAGATCATGAATTTCTCAATTACAAAAGGCTTCAAGTTGTGATGATTAGATTTGCCTTTGGTGTTCCTTCATTTGTAATAACGCATGCTCCTCTCAAAGTATGAATGTGGTTTTACTCAGGCGCACACTCATACACAGATGTCCTAACAGGAACGCGCAGTGAATGAGCAATAAGCATTATAAAAGCTAGCTGTGTTGTGAGGGCAGCTGTTGTTTGGTCTGTGACTGACAGCTGTGCACGGACGCCACTGTTTGCAGTGCTTCTAAACTGCACCAGAAGCACAAGCTAATGAATCTGGATCAAACAAATAGCTAGAACATGCAGCCAAACAATGACAAAACTTTCAGGGGCGACATTAACGTTCTGGGATTCTCAACTTGGAAACGAGTCAGAAATGGAAATCCTGAATGAAATGAGCAACTGTTTTGGATGCGTATATATATATATATATATATATATTTTTTGCGTCTGTCTCCAGCAGCTCAGATCAAAGAGCCATTATGCTCAAGAATGAATCGTTCTATATTATACTCCAGCAGCAGTTTACAAACATTGAGCCTGTGATTAGGTGGGTAAATGACACCGCTGAGCTGCCTTCTTAAAGAGCCTTTAGACTAGCTAAAATAGCTGAACTCTTTTGCCCAAGTAAGACAGAAGCTTGTTATGGGTCAAAGCATGACACATGACAATAACACCACCACTAATTCATAGGCTTGAGTGCAGTCAAATGTATGAATTAAAAAAAAAAGCAATGTCACTTTGGGTACCAACCTGATTTTTGCATCTCCATTAAATATCCAAAATGTCTATTTTGTGTCTATATAAAGTGCAGGTACTGGTGGGATTCTCCAGAAAAACCATCCTGATAATGTCACTATGCTGGCGGAAAGTAATAATAGCTGCAAGTAATATTTTTTTGGCCCAAATATGTCAAAATCGAAATGACAAGATAAGCAAAAAAGTTTTGCATGTTCAATATCCGCTTTGTCATTTTCATTGGGGCATTAAAACTAATTTTATAATACAGACTAACTTATATATTTTATATACTATCTATATACTATACTATCTTTGTATCAGTCCTTAAATGTCATCATTGCTGTAAATATGCCTGAAGAGACTTTTTAATATATTAACAACTGTTACACTGAACGACAGATATTTTTAGCTGGTAATCCATGAATCATAGTAATTAAATTATTGCTCTAAAACAAATAAATAATGTAAAACAAATCAATAAAACCTAACTGAAATAAACAATTGTAAAAGAAACAGAATACTTAATTTTATTTGATTTATTTTAATTGATAGGTTGATAGATAAACTATATATAAATACAATTAAACTAGTATAGAGGGCATGAAAAACATCAAATCTGCATTTAATATGGGACTGTCTTCAAACATGACTAGACAGATCATCTCAGATTAATTCAAACTTAAAAATAAGTGACGCCATAAAAAGAAAATATTTTGAATAATTTCAGAAAAAAGGCAGTAATTGATGTCAACAAGTAGGAACAAAAAATGCCATGGAAGTCAATGGCTATTTTTTTTCTCTTCTCAGCGTTCTTCAAAATATCTTCTTTTGTGTTCAACATATAAAATAAAAATAAAAAAAACCTAATTTAAATTGTAAAAAACACAGAGTACTTTATTTTATTTGTATTATTTAAATTTAAACACGTTAAGAGATAAACTATATGTAGAGAATATTAAACTAGTATAGACAGCTTGAAAAACATCAAATCTGCATTTGAAATAGGACTGTCATCAAACATGACTAGACAGATCGTCTCACAGATAGTGATGCCATAAAACAAATTTTGGGTTCCTCGATGAACCCCTCAGTGAACTGTTATAACCAATAACAAATAACCCTTTCCCCCTCGTTTCGTTCAGGCTCTACGTGTGTGAAAGGTTCTTCGTGGAACCACTGATGCCAATAATGAACCTTTGATCTTGTCAAACGTAAACCAGCATTCGTTTTAGTCGGAAACTGTGCCATTTTAATGCAACTGTTGCTTCAAAACAATAACAAAGCGGAGTGTTCTGTCCCATACCGTTGTGAGAGGAGTGAGTTATGCGCGCGTCCGGCTGTGGTGTGAAGCTGCTGTCATTTCTGTGTAAGGTCAGAGTGAGAGACCCCCTGAACATCATCAGAGAGGTGCCTTCAAACAGAAGAACGGTGACGAGAGTCCGCCAGAAACACCTGAACAGCTGGTGATAGTGCTGCTTCATGGTCCGGTGACGCACTGATTTTGTCTTTTTGAATTCTGATCGACACACTTCTTAAAAGGAGTCAGGCTAATCAAGTTAATGCGGTCCGTCACACGTAAACTCGCACCTGACCATTCACCTGCTGGACGCCGAACTGCAGTCCGTCCTGAGAGAGCACTCCCGGCCCAGTGTGGGCTCTGTCCATCCTGCTCAAAACCTCTGCTCTGCCCCAGCAATAACAGCGGTTTTTCTGTAGCGCTCGTTTCGTTTTGATATCAGCAGACTCGTCTGTGATGCTAACCGCGTTGAACCTTTCTCTATGAGCCGGATCTTATTGTGCGCAATCCGTCCGCTCGCCCGCGTTAAACTGAGGCAGTATAATCGCATTTCTCCGTATGGCCAACCAGATAGGATTTCCTCTTTCGCCTTAACTCTTTGCTGTCCGGCCGGGCGGATTTACATCTCTGAAAGACTGATTATACGCATAGTTTCACCAGCAGCTGCTATAACACAGAAAAGGGTCCTACACGAGGGCGTAGCCTAGTATTTGTTTAACCCTTAAAGCAGGGGATGGGGTGTAATAGGGAGTCAAAACAAGGTTGGAAAACATCTGAAATGACATATGTAAACATGTTTTTAAAACATGTCTAATAAAAGTGCACTTAATGTTAATTAATTACATGGAATTCTATATAAGGCTAGTAATTTTAAAAAATCCATAATAAAAACGTCAAATGCAAAACACAAAATTTGATTATGTAAAAAGTGACCCTATACCAAAAAAGTAAATATGTGCAAAAATGTGAATATGGAAAGAACGTTTATTTATTTCAATAATTTTTCAAAAAGTGACATTTGTGTTATATTAGTCCACTACACACAAAGTGGAATATTTCAAGCCTTCATTTGTTTCAAATTGAATGATTATCAATTAAAGATAAAATAAACTAAATCCTGTATTTTACAAAATTAGAATATTTCATGTGACCAATAAAAAAGGATCTTCAACACATGTTGACCTTCTGAAAAGTGTGTTAATGTACTGTAATTATGTCCTCGGTACTTTGCTGGGCTTCCTTTTGCACTAATTACAGCATCGCTGTAAGTCGCTTTGGATAAAAGCGTCTGCTTACTGACTAAATGTAAAGTCAGATAAGATAGCTGGCCAATTAAGAACAATGATATCATGGTTATTAAACCAGGTAGTAGTTTTGGCACTGTGTGCAGGTGCCAAATCCTGCTGGAAAATAAAATCATCATCTCCAAAAAGCTTGTTGGCAACAGGAAGCATGAAGTGCTTTAAAACGTCCTGGTATAGAGCTGCATCGACTGTGGATTTGATAGAAGACAATGGACCCACACCAGCATATGATACGGCTCACCAAAACAACACTGACTGTGGAAACTTCACACTGAACTGTAAGCAGATTAACATTTGTGTCTCTCCGCTCTTCTTCCAGACTCTGGGGTCTTGATTTCCAAATGAAATACAAAATTTGCTTTCATCTAAAAAGAGGACTTGGGACCACTGGGCACATACAGTACTTTTTCTCTTCAGCAAAACACAGACACTTCTAACATTGTTTTTGGTTGAGTAGTGGCTTGACGCATTAAATTCTACAGCTGTAGCCCATGTCATGCAGTCTGTATGTGGTGGTTCTTGATGCTCTAACACCAGCCTTAATCGCCCTTACTTGACAATCCTCTCCAGACTGTGGTCATCCTGTACTTGTGCACCTTTTCTGGCCATATATGCCTTTCCTCTTAACACTATTAATATACTTAGATACTGCACTTTATGAGCATTCAGTTACTTTTGCAATTGCCTTTTGAGAGGGGGGGGGGGGGTTCCAATGATGGTCTTCTGCACAACTGTCAAGTCAAAAGTCTATCCCATGATTCTGAAGCTTACTAAGCCAAACTAAGACAATTTCAAGGCTTTGCATGAATTAACGGACTAGATTGAGACACAGGGAGCCTACAATGTTGTCATGATATTCTAATTTTGTGAAATACTGGATTTGTGTTCTTTTTCACCTTTTAACCATAATCATTCAAACTGAAAAAATGAAGGCTTGAAATATTTCACTTGTGTGCAGTGAACTAATATAACACACAAGTTTCACTTTTTGAAACAAATTATTAATATAAATGGACTTTACCTCTATATATATTTTTTTTTTGGCAAATACCTGTAATTAAACGATAAAATCACAGATGAATGAGATCTATGAATGTTTGATCCAACACTGAGAAATAAAAAAATTGTGGCTTTTTTCCTTTCACAATATTTACTTTAGCAAACTTGTAATTGTGAGTTAAAGGGGTAGTTCACCCCCCCAAAACAATTGCCATCATTTACTCACCCTTGCAGGAGCTAAACTCATGACTTTCAAAGCATATATAATTATAAGGAAATCAAATGCAGGAATTAAAGTAAGAATTACACAAAAGCCTGTAAATTTAGAATTGTGAGAAACAACAGAATTGCAAGATGTTCTCTCAGAATATTGAGAAAAAAGAACTGAGATATAAAATTGTAATTGCCAAATATAATCTTGGAATTGTAAGAAAAAAGGCAGGATTGAGAGCTCTCACAATTCTGATTCACAAAAATGGTTCCCATTGTCTTAAAAAGCTTACAGGTAGTCTACAGATACAGATGTGGACAAAATTGTTGGTACCCTTCCATTGAAGAAAGAAAATCTAGACTGTAAAAAGTAAAGTAATGATTCATTATAAATGACAGAATGAAAATCAGATATTGTTTTCAAATTGTAGCTCAAAAGATGCTAATAAAACTGGCCTGGATAAAATTAAAAGGTACCGCCAAATTTGTCCATATCTGTATATACTTATAATACAAATTGTAGACCTGAAAAAGCCAGGTAAATTAGAACGCATGCAGTTTTTTATACATATTATAAATATATATTTTTTATTTATGCCAATCTGTAAAATATATCTAGTGGAAAATCTTTATTTATTACCAGTAGAAAAGTCTATTGATCAACCATCGTTTTCAAGTTTCTATGCATTTTATAACTGTAAAAACACAGCATGTAAGAAGTTGAAGTTTGGAGGTGTGGTGAAGTTCATCAGCAGCCATAATAGACTTCAGAATCATAGCCGCTGTCTTGCGGTGCACATTGGTTACGAGGCAAGCAGATGCAGCAGATGTTGTCCAGGTCCATCCAGCACTGCTGACAATAGATCATTGTGCATCCCACAGAACTGCACTCCACAGCCTGATTCTGCCTCACAAACCCCTCACACACACAGCACCAGTGCAATCTACAGCCCACACGCTTCAGAGGAGCCAACACACACGACAGCACCTGCCAGAGTACAGGAGAAGTAGCCAAATATGAGATCAAACTATAAAGGTGTATTATGGGATTTATTAAATAAAAGTGATGCATTTTGTTGCTAAATTTGCTGACTATTTTACTAAGTAAGGTCATTGTTGAGCATTTACTGCTTCAGCTGGAGAGATGCAGCATTTGAAGAATGGTGAGATAGTTTTTGTTTGCTTGTCAGCTACTGAATCAAAATAATCCCACAAAATAGTTTCCAGTTTTTAAGACGGGAAGTAGATCCAAATGAGTCTTAGATTTTACAGAATGTACGGTTCAGAACAACCCTAAAGGGATATGAAATGAGAGGAAAATTATATATATTTTAATATAAATATAATCCATTTAATTAATACTCTGCGTTCTCTTGTAACACTTTGAGTTTGCTTGCAAAACTTTGTGGTGATAATATGAGGTAGATGCAAAAAAAATATTTAAGTGCTTTCACAATTGAGGACAGTTTCTTTAGAGAATGCGCAAACCCTGTAAGAGAATGTAAATATTTTATGAGAGAAAGAGACTATTTTTGCAGTGTTTTGCAAACAAAGGCAAAAGCACTGAAGCAATATTTCCTCATATCTTTTCCTCACCATGTTAAATAAAATTATAGATTGATCTGAGGAAAGATCTTGTCCATGTTTGTTTATTCTTGTACTGTAAGGTGGTTATAGATCGAATCCTAAAACTTTGATCACAGAAGCATACAGGCTGGTTCCATAATATTAATCATGTTTGATATCAAGATTTCAAACCAAGGGAGACTATGTTCACATGTCCCAAAATATAAGTGTAAACTGGCAGGAGGTTAAAATGGAGATTAGTAAAGTTTTAGGATACGACATACCAATGCACCCAGTTTTTTTTTTTTTTTTGCTTGATGGCTTCCCCCTGATCAATTCAGTAAGTCTCACCTAATTACACTACTTATATTATTAATAACAGCTAGGAAGATAATTACAGTGAACTGGATGAAGACCCGCCGACCCACTTTGACAGAATGGACAGAGGCTAAAACATATATATATATATATGACTTTGACTTGAGAAAATGACTGCAGATTTGCAGTTGAAAACAGACCTTTTCTAACAGACCTAGGCATTAATCGAAACATATTTGATCTTAAAAAGGATGTCAGGGGCTTTGTCTTTGTTGTCTACTTTTCTTTCCCCCCCTTTGATTTTTTTTCTTTTCCTTTTTTTTCTTAAGCTGTCACTATTATTTATCTATTATTATAAATAAATTATATCATTTATTATTTTCTATCTATTTGTTTATTTTTTGTGATTGTAAACATTCTAAGTAAATGTTATTTGTATACTATTTTTATAAAAACTTTAATAAAAAAACAACAACAAAAAAAAGATTTCAAACCTTAAATTGGGGTGGTTGCATCAAAACAGAAATCTGTGAAGATTTACGCATGATCCAAACTAAAAAGAACTCTCCACTTTTTTGCTCATTTTACAAGTCCCCTAGAGCAGGAGTTTCCAAATTCTTCAGCCCGCGACCCCTAAAATAACAATGCCAGTGACTCACGACCCCCAAATTCACCCAGGTTGTTATAAATATAAAAAAGTGCTACAGTTTAACAACCATATCATTTTTATAGTCATTTATTCATTTAATTTAATATTAACCTCATCTAAAGAGACTGGTGGACACAATGTTTTCAACAAGTCTATTCTTAGTTTAACTTTGGAGTACGCCAATCAGAGATCGTCCTCAATGTTCAGTTGTCACCTGTATCTATTATTAAAGTATTTGATTGCCATAAAGGTGTCATAAGGTTTAACCTTGTGCTATAAAAATTAATCTGCTGCAACCGACGCTATTGCTGTGTTTTTAATATAATGTAAACACACCAATCCTATGAAAAAAAACATTTAAAGGCTGATGGCTTTTCATTTGCATGTTGTTGTTTTTTAATATTAAAAAGTACAGTTTTATCTTCTGTGGGTTATGGTTAAAATACGGTCATTCTAATAGTTTATTAAAATTTATTTGACTTTTGGAAATCACCAAGTGACCCCCTGTCATTGTCCCGTGAGCCCCCAGGGAGTCCAGACCCCTACTTTAGGAACCACTGCCCTAGAGTTCCTTTGCAGCAGCAGGTACAATGACATTATGCAGCACCTGAAAACCATGCAACCATGGAGACACTTCTGAGAAGATTCAAAACTATTTTCAGGAGATAAGTGACATTATTGTGCCTGCTGCAGCCATGGTAAGACACCAAAGTTCCTTTATTAAAATGCCGGAATGAGAGTATTGTTTCTAGCCATATCAACCTCAAAATATTTAATTATCCATCAGTCATAGTACACAATGTAACTACAGAAGATTTAAGCTTTAAACAAAAAAAAAATATATATATAGAAACTCATTTTTGAGTGAGATGCTAATAGTCTAATACAATTCAATAATTTACGCTAAGCTAAGCTAAAAGTGCTTCCCCAGACCCAAAGATCAACAGATTGGATTAAAAAATGGTAAAACTCAACTGTTTAACCCTAGGGGAGTTGTAAAATGAGCCTATTTTCAAAAAATTTGAGTGTTCCTTTCAGTGATTAGGATAAAAATGCATGTGTACCGTGAGCCCATTGTCAGGTTTTCAGTACTAAATGCATAAACTACTGAAACACAAGACAGTTTAAACTGTTGAATGCATCAAAACAAAAGAACGGAGTGCAGATGTATCAAACATACCATTACAAAGGTTTGTTTTGGATTTCTAAGCCGATGACATTGTCTGTTGATGAAAGAGATCCGTTTCTGAATATGTAGGTTGTACAGGAAGAGAATCCGTTTCTTTTCTCTCTAAAAAAAGCATGACAGATCAGAAGTGAACAGAAAAGTTCTGAACATAACATTTCAGATTAAAGGACTAAAGACCCTATGAGGTTCACCTGTAGGATTATAGGTATGAAAACACTACCAGAGTTCACCTTTTCGTGAATGAGGCAACACTTGCACTAGCTGAATCAGGCTTTCCAGGGGGTCTGTAATCCTTCTCACACCAGCACGGGCACACAAAATGCTGTAAATCTAATGCTATTACTTTAAAACCCTCTTATCTGATTAGTGCTTTACCCACACCCTCACTAGAGAACACATATTTCACTCAGTATATGTGAGAAAGTATGCACTTTGTGCTCGGTCTCAAAGGCTTTGAACTCGCTGATTCAGGATATCGGTTTCAATAGTACTGAAGCTGTTACACAGCATAAGGTATTTGCACACGTGCTGCAAAAACAGTGCAGACATGAACCAAGAATCCAAATCTGCAGTGTGTGTCATTAAAACCCTCTCAGTTTTATTATTTTGTTAACATTTTAATGAATAACTGCCTAAAAATGGATTGTTCTTTTTCTCAATCCAGACCAAATATCTCATAAAAACAAAACTAAGCATAGTTTATTTTATTAGCAGAAATGGCTGTAAACAAAAAATGATATCAGAGGAAGTAATTTTGCCTGTCATTGTGCTTTTTGTTTGTTTCAATTATGTTAGGAAAGACCTTTAGCATTTCTTCAAGCCTTCCTGTGCCAAGACTACAACGACAAAACAACGGCCTGTGGAATAATAAATATTCTCCTGCTGGGAGAAATCTTTTTTTGTGAAAGGAGACCTCATACCAGAACGTATTTCTGATACTCAGATAAAACGTCCTTTAATAAAATAAATGAAATCTTTTCTGTTGATAAAAATGCAATACTTAGTATTGTAATGTAGTAATGCAATACTACAAAAAAAGCCTTTAGATTGTACTTGGAGATCATTAACAGAACATTAGCTTGATACTTGCCAAACACACATTACATTACTCCAAGATCAACAGCTCTTATTCCTACATCTGTCGGGTTATGTAATGCTAAACGTGATTAGCATTAGAAAGCAGCAGCACATGCAGAACTGTGACTCACTTAAGCATCTTAGCCAAATAAAGCATAAGGAGCTTCTGATGTTTATGACTGACCAATACCGATAATGACAAGCACGCTGGCAGGAGTACTACAGTAGCTTCTGTCTCTCAAATCCAATCAAACCCATTCACACAATCAGTCATTCATGGGGTGCTGTCACGGTCGAAGCCAGGGTTTGAAAATTAGTCTAGGGTTGTTATAAAATGTGCTATATTAATGCTACAATTAAAATTCAAGAGTTCACCCTTAGCTGATGATTGATTATAAAGCGTGTTTGGCATGCTGTCCCGGGAGAGAGCCCTGAGCTCGCGAGATCCTCGAGCCCGGGGCTCCCCCCTGTTGCAGGGCGAGAGGGGAGTCCGAGTTCAGGTAGGTCTCGAGAACTCCCCTGCTTGATAATGGTAGATGTAGATTATGAATGCTATAGAGTGAATACTGAATTTAACGCTTGTCTATAATGTCAATTTAGTTTTGTCAATTTACTTGCGTTACATGTTTTTGGTCTGTGGGAACAAACCGGACAGCCTGGGAAAAACCCACGCAAACATGGGGGAGAACATGCAAACTCTACACAGAAAAGCCGACCTGGCCAGGTAAGATCTGAGCCAGTGATATTCTTGCTGTGAGGCAATGATGCTAACCATTACGCCTCTGTGCTGCCCTGACAAGGGAATGAGAGGAGTAGGGGTGGAAGAGGGGATTCTTCCAGACTAAGATGGCTAAGGTAAGATACTCTAGTTATTTTATAGTGGTTTAGTAATCGTCTGATCGGTGAATCATGCGTTAGCTAATGAGGACCAGCTGCTATCGATCATAAGCATTTGGTCCTCTCGAAATTAGTTTATAAATAAACTTCACCATATGTGAATATTAAAATATATATATACATTTAATTGTGCAATTATCAGCTTTTTAATTAGTTGTAGCATTGTAATTACTCACACTTGCATCTCAGCTCCCTCACCAAGTCCCCTATTAGTCTTTGGCCATAGTATGCAACCGGGCCAGCCCTTTGCGGTGACTCATATGCACGATCAGACTCGGCTATGTGATTCAATTCACGAAACGGCCTCCCAAGTTCACAGTTGTGTACTTCACCAGGGATAGCCCTGTGTCCGCCCCTGTCTTGCGAGAGGAGATTGCTGTCCTCCTGGTGAAAGATGCAATCCAGCCGAGATGGAGAGCAGGTTTTACAGCCTGTACTTCATTGTTCCCAAAAAAGAGCGGTGGGCTTCGACCAATCCTAAATCTGCGGATTCTACGGCCAATCCTAGATCTGTTTTGAACCGCTATCTTCACAAGCTGCCATTCAGAATGCTTACGCAGAAGCGCATCCTCCGGTGAGTTCGTCCTCGGGATTGGTCTGCAGCAATAGACATGAAGAACACGTACTTCATGTCTCCATACTTCCACGCCGAGCAGAGAAGGTCGAGCAGAGAAACTGTGGTCCCACTGATAATATTTCAGAGGCTCC
Source organism: Danio aesculapii (assembly GCF_903798145.1). NCBI lineage: Eukaryota > Metazoa > Chordata > Actinopteri > Cypriniformes > Danionidae > Danio > Danio aesculapii. The sequence continues at coordinate 27,604,539 of NC_079450.1, read as the reverse complement.
TGGAGCATATGGCATCTGCAGCTGCTGTCTCGCCGCTCGGGTGCTCCATATGAGACTGCTTCAGCACTGGCTTCATGATTGGTCCCAAAACACGCATGGCATGCGAGCGCACACCGGGTGACAGTCACTGTGCTGTGGCGCCGTGTCCTCAGCCTCTGGACGGACTCTGCGTTTCTACAGACCTGTGTGCCTCTAGAACAAGTGTCCAGGCATGTCATCACTTCCACGAATGCTTCCAGTTGCACTGGGGGGGGCGTGTGGTGCGGGCATGCAGCTGTGGGTCCGTGGTAGGAACCTGGTTGCATTGGCATTTTAACCGCCTGGAGCTGTTGGCAGTGTATCTTGTGCTGCGCTTTTTTTTTTTTTTTTTACTGGTGCTAGAAAGGAAACACGTGCTGGTCAGGACAGACAGCACGGCAACATTGGTGTATATCAATCTCACAGGAGTCATAAACGGCGGAATCGCTGCATCCCATTCTCAGCGGGGCCGAGCTCAACTGTGCAGCCGATGAGCTCTCACGGCAGTTTCACCTGGGAAAATGGAGACTCCACCCCCAACTGCCCAGCTGTTATGGGTGCGTCTTGTGCACTGGCTAAACAGCTGGCCCCGGGGCGTGAGTAATACGCATTTCTCCAGTAAGCCTACTCGCACAGATACTGTGTTAAGTCAGAGAGGACGAGGAACAGATCTGTTTGTTGCCCCTCTCTGGTTCAATCTGACCTGTATTTAAACTCTCCTCATAATGGCCCCTCCCTGGCACATCCCCTGAAAGAAGCTTCTTTTCTGGGACAGGCACCGTTTGGCACCCGCGCCCAGATCAATTTCTCTTATATGGTCCATAGATGGAGCGCGGAGGACTCAGGTGACCTAACGATTAGGTGGTTAACATGTCACTAGGGCAAGAGCACTCTCTACAAGGCATGCCCTGAAGTGGAGTCTATTCGCTGTGAGGTATACTTTTTCCCTGAGAGGGACCCCGAACATGCCAGATCAATGTGATGCTATCCTCCTTCAGTTGGCTGGAGCTAAGGCTGTCCCCTCCGCACTGAGGGGTAGGCGTTGCGATCATCCCCGCTCTGAGGATGTGGCGATGTCGGCGCGCTAGGAAAGCATCCCTCATTATTCAGTTCATAAAAGCCCCGATATGTGGATATTAATTCTATCCTGTTCCCTTCTCATACCCACTTGGAGATTTCATTAAGGAGAGGTCTGCTCGATCACTCGACTAAGTATCTTTAAGATTTCTGTCCAGGTAGACAGCTCTGCTGGTTGTGTTGGCATCTGTCAAATGGGTGGGTATCTGGAGGCATTTTTGGTCAGCAAAATGTGCTAGCGTTTTGGGCCAGCCCACTCTCACGTTCTTTCTGAGACCCCGGCCCACCTAGGTGCCCTAGGTTCCTACAGCGTTCTTTTTAGACTACGTAGTGAACCTGCAAGCCCTGCCCACGGAGGAGGAAGACCCAGCCCCTTTTTTTGCTGAAATCCTGTTCGCGCTTTGCATATTATACGGACCGTACTTAGAGGTTTTAGATCCTCTGAGCAGCTCTTTAGCTCTGAGCAGATGGCTTCCGCAGCATCCTCCCTATCGGGACTGCACGTTTTTCCAATGTACTGTCGTATTAAAATTCCTAGAAATTAACTAGATACATTACGACTCCCGAAAAACATATCTAAATCTGTAAAACTTCCGTTGAAGTGAGATAAGTAAGGGCCAGGCAACACATAGGAAGACCGCACCTCTGGTGATGCAGGTGCGCTCACGCTCTTGGCTTGGCACAACCTCACATCGGGGGCAAGGTAAAATTTTATCATTCTGGTGTTTTCCATACATTTCTCTATAGTGGAAGTTTCCACATAGCATTGAAGTTCCCATCCTGAAGGGGAACGCTCCAGTTACTAAAGTAACCCTCGTTTCCCGAGGGGGGGAACAGAAATGCAACGTTCCTTCGCCACAATGATTGCCCCTAAGCTGTTGGGCGTGAAAATCTCTTTAGCTAGAAAAGGATGCCTCAGCTTGGCACGCGCTGCGCTTATATTCCAAATTGATTGTAAAGTAGCCACAGCCCTGCATGCTGACACTGCCAACTCATTGGCATTTCATTGGCCTATTCTTTCAGATGATTGGATTCTGACGAAATCCCCCATAGTGAAAGTTTACACATAGCATTTCCGTTCCCCCCCCTCAGAGAACGAGGGTCACATCGGCCCGGCCAAAACCAATCGCGTGGGTCGAGCATGCCGTTGTTAATATTAGGAGGAAAATAAATATATTTATGCTTTTTTGAAGTCAAACACTTTGGACAATGCTTGAACAAAATTTAGGCCTCATAAAATGCGATTAAGACTTTTTAATACCTTTTAAGGGCCTTAATTTTTTGCATAATTGATTTATCAATTTTAAAACTTTTTTGGACCCCATGGACACCATATGAATGTATTTAGAGACATGATTTTTAATAATGTTTAATTCCTAGAACTTAAAATTTTATTCTTGAACATTTAAATTTTAGGTCCTCGCGATCTCAAAGCTGGATATGGGCCTGAGTGCTTTATCAGCGAGAAATTAGTTACCTGGGCTTACATGGTGGTTTTACCTTTGGGAAGTAGAAGGCAGTGATAACCCTGCGCAGTCGATTGCTGTACACCTGCAGGACACACATCAGGAACATCAGAAAAAGCGGGATGAAGATCCTCAAGTAGTCTGACTGGCTGAGAGAATGCGGCTGCGGCAAACAATCTATAAACACATAAAAACACAAGTAATAGACTAAAAATTATGTCATTTGTAAATGGAAGGAAGAAAAAAGGAAGACAATACAAACAGATCTCAGAAAAAAGACTAATTGGAATTAGTTATGAGAACTATTAATAATTTATTAATTATGTATGTCTTCATTCAAGATTTTTATGATATTATGATGTTTTGTTTATAATAATCATTCCTTCATTCATTTTCCTTCAGCTTAGTCATTTATTTATCAGGGGTCGCCACAGTGGAATGAACTGCCAACTATTTTGGCTTATGTTTTATGCAGCAGATGCCGTTCCAGCCGCAACCTGCGCTATGAGGTGACAGTGCGAACTACTGTTTTCCCTATTTAAAATATTTATATGTAATATTATAATTTAGAATCTAATATGAAAATTAGTCAATATAATTCACAAAATTAAACAGTTTGAATTAAGTAAGTATCTTAAGACATACAAATGTGTACACTACAGTTTAATACTTTGTGGTCCATATGAATTTGTTTTAAACAGGCAATATGTAAAATTTGTAAAAAACCTTTGTTATTAGTATTATTAGTATACACCGGTGGCTGTTAAGTGAACTGCATCTAATAATTTATTGCTTTTGCTTGCACTCAAAAGACTGAATGATTCAGTATCCAAATATGCTAACATCTCTTTTTTCTTGTTGGAAAAAACAATCCGGCAATGTATTGATAATGAAGGACCAATTGCAGGCCATGTCCATTTAGATAAAGATGTTATGTACACTTTCCTTTGATTAACAACATAAGAAAAGGGTCAGGACAATAGCTGAGATCTAACTGATGTACAGTATGCTGTCTGCAATGCATGCAACCAGGCTAGTGCTTATATACATTCCACTCAGGAGCAGTCTGCATGTGTAATACCATGTGCCAACCAGTCTAGACCAATTTAGACTTGAATGAGGCACACAGTTTAACTCTGATCAGATTAAACGGACATCCAGACCAAAGACGTCACTTAGCCTCAAAAGAAACCAACTGATTCATTGAGCCACTGCCAACAGTCACCTGTTGAAGCCAGTAATGAGGCATTCATTGTCTCTCAGACTGCATTCTCAATCTCTCTAATGATACTACAGCTTGCAAATTAAGTCACCAAGGTTTTCAGGGCACTATGAATATCTGAAAACCAGATTTTTCTGAAATGAAAAACTACTAGAAGATAGATTCTTCTAATCACATATCTGTTCTCTGAAATTGACAATTTATCAATTAGGTTAGAGACACAGTTGCCTCTCATTAAGCCCATGTCAGAGGAAGTTTGCCAGATTCAGCATCTAAAATCTTCATCAGTGAAAGAGAGGGCTCTGGCTGTTCGGCTACCAATCAGAGCACGAGAATAAAATAATGAAGTGACGAAACTTATATTGTACCCCGTGTTCTAACAACATGCTTTGTGACAAGATTTGAAGTAACAAGCACCACTGTACCAGATGCAACACGACAGAAACCTTCAAATACAGCCATGCAGAAGCATAGAATAACGCACTCACTGCACTCCAATTAAATGGTAAGCTTAACAGTCTAATTAACACACCTCTTTACCTCTTTAACATTATTAAATGTTCATTCTGAATGACTGATACAACCTGCGCTTGCATGGAGTCATCAGAGGAGGGGCTGAGTGAAAATGTGTCTTGAACCAGGAGCGCAATACCTAGTTCAACCACTGGGTGTCAAACTTACATACTGCACCTTTAAATATTTACAAACTACATAGATTATCAGACATATTTGCACAAGTGAATTCCTCTGTGGTGCGAGAGAAACTGAAAATTGTAACTTTATGTAAAAGCTGCTTTGTTTACGGTTTGTATGTGTGCAGCACTAGTTCCAGTTTCCTTTTGTGGAATGACAACACAGACTGCTGCCACCTGCAGGTATATTTGGTGTGTTCTAGTGCAGATTTTTGGGTCCTAAAATCTAAAAGAAAAATCTAACCAAGGATTTGTTCACGTTTTGATTTACTATAATTCTTTTGGTTCTTTTAATCTTGACCAAAAATGAATAAATACATTTAGTCCTGGTCTGTTAATTGTTTAATCTAAGCATACATTCAATATAACGCTATAAAACTTGGAAAGTTCTTCTGAAGTACCGTAACTTATTTAGGCAATTTTGCTCCAGTTATGAGAAAAATCAGCTGTGCTTGAGGAGTCTATGCTTTTTATGGTCACATCTAGTGGCATGATATCTTCTTTTTGGTTTGTTTAGATGCCTTCGGCCTGTTTTTCATACACATTTCAGTGAAGGTGTACCAGGTTTGGATGGCAGCATTCCCACTTATTCAGCAACATAGCAATCCAGTAGTTTGTTTTAAACTAACTGAATCCACAAACATGTAAATAACGTAAATAAGTAAACAGATCTAGTATTCGCATAGTAGATTTGAAGAGACCTACTCAAATTACTGGATTCTATGTCAAAGTTGGATGAGGTGTTGAAGGCACCAATGGTTTTCCGCAGAAGTCTGGCTAACATGGAATCACCACCGATCACAATGTCTGCATGCTGAACACCTTAAAAATCAGACATAAAGAGAAAAAATGCATTAAAAATTTAAAAGGAAAAACATTGCTTATACATACTCACCAGTAACAGAGTATGTGGTGAAAGTGTGCCTTCGAATGAGGTCAAAAATGTTGTACAGGATTCCATCAACAGCAAGCAGAACACACACAAACAGAGCCAGAGATGCAACTTGCAGGAAGCCCACAATCTGCACAAGAGACATTGTTTAAGAACTAACATCAACACAATTACATACACAAATATCTAGGTCAAATCATAGGTTGATTTTCCTTATAAGGCCCAATACTTCAGCATTATTCCTTCAACAATGCATTGCTCTGTTTCTTTAAGGGCACAACAGCAGTGCTGATTCAAACAAAAGCATGAGTTTGGGAGGAATTTTCTGTTTTGATATTTCAGAAATGTGTTTGAAAACATGAAATTTGCTAGTCTGTTTGATGCCATTACAAGAACAAAAATGGCACACTTGACTTTTAACCGTGATACATTTTTAACAGACTGAGTGAACAACAGATAATGTATTAAATGCTGTAAACAGGGACTATAATTAGCATATGGCCCTCAAACAGTACCACAGGCATGAGCTCGCTGGCGTGGATAGATAAGCTCCATGGGTTGATCAAACTCTCTCGCTCTGCTTTTTTCATTGGCAGCAAATGCCTCTTCTCCTACAACAGATGCTCAGATTAGTGCAAACACAGATATGGATCTTTGTAAAGTGTAAGGTTTTAACTTACAGCTCTGATTCTGCGAGCATCAATCTGTCTGAAGTAAGTAGTTATGTAAACATTGTCGAACAGAATGTCTCTGCAATATTGACGAACATATCCAAATGCTCTGCAAAAAAAAAAAACTTGTTTGTTCAAGTTTATTTTTTCCATGTTTAAAAACATCTCCTATACTCCTATATTAAAACATAGTAAAACAGTACTTTTATGAAATGCTCTTAAAGTTTAAACTATATTCAGTTTTTACATTTTATGAATTATTGTAGGAGCAAAGCTACATACATTTTTTCAAAATTCTTTGAAAGTTCAAAGAAAAAAATGTATATATAAAAAATATTTATTATGTAGCATTCATGCATCTTTGCTCAAAAAATGTTTTTCTAAAAAAAAATATATATATTGCAGATCACAAAAATAGTGCAAAATCTATCCATCCATCCATCCATCCATCTATCATTTGAAGGAATTATGATGTTTTCTAACTTTGTTTTATGCATTAATAATTTAATCCTGTTTAAATCAAATATATGAACTTATGCTTGTGTGCTTAACCTCATATAACCTTCCTTCATAAGAACTGTGGCTTCAAGTGATAGATCTATCTATCTATCTATCTATCTATCTATCTATCTATCTATCTATCTATCTATCTATCTATCTATCTATCTATCTATCTATCTATCTATCTATCTATCTATCTATCTATCTATCTATCTATCTATCTATCTATATTTAGGTCAGTAGGATAGTTGTTTTTTGTAAATCTCATAAAAAAAAAAAAATATATATATATATATATATATATAGATAGATAGATAGATAGATAGATAGATAGATAGATAGATATATACAAACAACATTGAACATACGAAGGAGGGAGAACTTACGAGGTGAACACAGTGATAAAGGTGAATGAGAGCAGGAAGTTAATAACTCCGGATATCTTCTCAGCAATGGCTGCTTTCTCCTGAAACTCACGGTTTAGCTCCTTCGAGAAATCCTGAAGAACATTCACTCCAAGCACTGCCTGCTGCTCCCACTCCTTGAGGACCAATCGTGAGAAAATACTATTTAAAAATCAACCAAACATCAGGTTATGAGCCTTCTATCTTAATTTTTTTTTATTTTACCTTCAGAACTAAACTAGTGGTGAAGTGTTCTGCAAGCCTGTTGATTGAGTCATTTAGTTTATCGAAGGTCTGACCAAAGTTTCCTTCAACTGGAATCTTCTCTGTGCACCAAGGGTTCATCACTATGAGAAAAGCAAATTATTACACCTGGAAGTCATTGGGTATTACTAGGTTCATGTAAATCTTACCTCTCATAATATCACAGAGAAAGTGGAATTGCATTGGTATGCAGATGAAGTGGTTAAAAAGAGGGACTTGAATAGTGTTCATACATTCATCCCACTTCACCCTGAACCAGTCTTGACACCGGGTGATTCCCTGCTGCACTACATCTGTTACACACACACACCATTATTTCAAAAAAGCTAAGCTTAAAACACCAAGCACAGTCAATAATAGTTGTTTTCTGGTCATTTACACTCACAGTCACAGCGTGCTCTAGTCTTGGCTACATACTCCTCCTGAGTGCTGTTGGCTGTATGGACAGACTCCTTACCAAGAGAGTTAAATCCATACTGACCCATTACTTCATCCCGAACCTTCTGGAACTGCATGCTCACATTTTGAGCCTCGTTTTGAAATTCCTCACTGTCAGTCTGAGGTGAAACATAACTTATTTCAGCAAACTGTATATGCATATTGAGAAGAAAATTAACTTCAGTCCTTGGTTATACATATAATGCAAGTCAATGGTTATCAGAACTTCAAGAGTAAAAAAACAGAGGCAAAACAAAATGAATTCATTGAGGTTTTATGAAACAAAGCATTTAATCTATGCAAGAAACTAAACATTATTTGCAATTTACCTTTAATAGCCTCTGTAAACCAACCCGAGCATGTTCACAATAGTCTTCACTGTGGTAATTTCACAGGTTTTCATTTAGTTTAGCTTGTATGTGCGTTTTACTTTCAAAATGCCAGCAGCTGTTAACTTGTTTTTTATGAATCACCAAGCACCACAGTTTCAGCAAAACATCCTCAATATTCCACTGAAGAAAAAGTCACCAACATCTTGGATGGAGTTAATTAACAGCATATTTTCAATTTTGCGTGAGCTATCGCTTTAAGACTAAGAATAAATCAAACAATAGCTGACGGTGTAAACATTAAAGATTCACCACTATCTCCTGCACTACTTCCACATAAGGCTCTGTCAGCATTCTCCACATCAGCTTGCTGTGTGTGATCTGCAGGTCTATGTTACAGCCCATGGAGGAGGCCACGTCCTGTATATTATGGTGGATGTTCGCAATGGGCCCTGATGGGAAGAGCACAACTAATGACTCATGGCTGTCCTAGTTTCTGAGATCAGGTACCATATACTGTAGGGTTCTTGGATTTTTACCTTGATAAAGTCCGTGGAGCACAAAAACCATCAAAAATGTACGACCTTGAGATCCAATCATATTTGGAAACATCAGGAGGACAGAACAGCGAAACAGTGAGGAAAACATGCCTCCAAGAGTACACAGACCTGCACAATCACACAATATAGCACAAAATTCTAGGATATTTGTTTGTTAAAAAAAACGCTTATTACACCTGAAGCTACACCTCAATACTACAAAATAATGGTCACATTTTACAATTAAATTTGATTAATTAATGTTAGTTAAATGTGGATTTACTAACATGAATGAGCTAATAACAATACTTGTACAACATTTATTAATTATAGTTTAACATTTACTAATTTATTATTAAAATGCAAATTTATCAACATCTTTACAGTATCAAACACTCTCTTGACATGGAAAGATGTGGTAAAGTATTTCAATATTACTTATACTGTTTCCTTAAAATCTCCTATTTCGTGTAACCCTGATTTACCCCTTGCCATTCAGAACATTGGTTTTCGGTCATGAAGACTAAAAGGGATTTTGGAATTAGATCAGATTAGATCAGATATTTCATTTTCTAGAATCATCCCTCAAGGATGGCAGAATACGTCTTGATCTTTTTGAAATGGAAAAACAATTGTATTCCTCATTTTCTCTCAAAATGAAGATATCTTTTTTTACTCAATGTTATCTAATATAGGGTGTTCTTCCCTTACCTCCTTGAAAGTTATATGGGAGAAAGATTTCTGGCATATTTTTCAAAGGTACCACAATATTAAACCACAAGCAAAATTTTTAATTCTTTTACAGAACTTATTTACTGCCAGTTCATCTCAATAAGATATTTCCAAGTGTTTTTTTAATTTCAAATCCAATGCACTGTGATGCATGTATTCTGGGACTGTGACATGATTAAGACATACCAGGCCCAGCTCCAGCTTGGAACTTTAGGGTGGGCCAAGTGACATTTCGGCTGGACCAAAAAAAATATATATTCATTTAGTTGTCTATATATATATATATATATATATATATATATATATATATATATATATATATATATATATATATATATATATATATATATAGACATAAATAATTTTGAAAGTAATAAAATAATTTATAACATTTTAAAAGTAATATATTTATCTTTTTAAATGTTCTCTTTCATTTTAATAAAAGCAAACTAACTTTTATTTTACAACTATTATTTGTACTGCAGACTGTATTTATCTCAGTGTTTGCTTGCTTGAGTGATGTTTGCCAAGTTTTGCAAGAAAACTCCAGAAAAAACATGTTGCTCTCCATGAACTATATGGGTGATTCTATAGTTGCAGGTACATTTAGTGACCAAAGCCGTCCTTTTTTCAGCTTAAACATTTTTTACATTTTTTATTATTTATAAAATGTGTTCATCATTTTCAGAGATCATATTACTAAAAATCATGATTTCTTGATGTCCAAATTAGTCAGTGTATTTTCCATCATGTATCATTGTGCAATCAAAGAATTTTATTTTGCTTTTCTTTTAAAAATTTTCTTTTTAAATTGTCCAATATGTGATTAATGATTTATGATTAATATGTGATTATTCAGTTTCATTCATTCATTTTCTTTTCGGCTTAGTCTCTTTATCAATCTGGGGTCGCCACAGCGGAATGAACCGCCAACTTATCCAGCATATGTTTTACGCAGCGGATGCCCCTCCAGCCGCAAATCTATCACTGGGAAACATCCATACATTCACACACATATACTACGGACAATTTAGCATACCCAATTCACCTATAGCACATGTTTTTGGACTTGTGGGGGAAACCGGAGCACCCGGAGGAAACCCACGCAACACGGGGAGAACACTTGAAACACTATTTTTATTTATTTATTTATTTTTTGTTAATTTTACTCTTCACAAATGACTTGAATTACTAGACGATGGTATAATAGATAGCTCTATTATTGTATATGATGACAAGAGACACCTATACCACTGTTCTGTCATTGTAAATCTTTAAATAAATGTTTTAAAAAATGCAAATTTATGCTTGTGAACATTAGTTAATGCACTGTGAGTTAACATGAACTGACAATGGACAACTTTATTTTCATTACCTAATGTTAACAATGATGAATAAACACTGTAATAAATGTATTGTTCATTGCTTGTTCATTTTAGCAATTAAAAATAAACAACATTATTGCAAAGTGTTACCCAGTATGTTCACTTTCTGCAGTGTACTTACCCACAAACACACATCCAACAATAATATGCTGTACCGTCGTCATGGCGATATTGTGAATGAGTGCAAAAAACAGACCTTAAAAACAGGTAAAGACAAGATCAGCGCCCCAAAATCAAGAAATTATCAATTGCACTTACAATGTCTTGATCATTGTAAAAAAACAAATGTAATTCTTTATTTTATTCAACTAGGAAACATTAATCCTTTAACTTGGAATATAATAACATAGAATGTTTTATATTGTCAAAGCATTATATTACAATGATTGAGTCGATTCAAATGTATATACCAGCTATACCAATAGAGTAGACTCTAGATCCAGATCCAGATCTGTTGTTACATTACTGTGACGGTTGGATTTAGGGTTGGGGTAGGGGTAGACGTTAATAAAATACAATTAATGGAAAATTTAACAAATAATAATAGACATGAATAATAATAATAATAATAATAATAATTCTCGTTATAAATTATTGATGATCCATAGCTGATTAACCATGTTAATGGGTGATAACAGCCTTTTGAGCCTACTAGTAGGTGCTAGAAGGCCCCTACTGGCCCATTTCTATCACAGGGTATCTGCAGGTTTCTTTTGGTCAAATTTAAGACTTTTTAAGAACACTATTAATGAAATTTTAGACTTATACAGGCCTAAACATTAAGGATTTCTTTCTAATGGACTGATAACTTTTGTAAATAATATTTGTATTAAGATCATGTAAAGAAATGTCTTGCTTTAGTTTTCTTTCTCCGATTACGGAATTTAACTTGGAGAATTTGCTGTAAAATGTTTAACAGCTGTTGTGAATTGTATTTTTTTGCAATAAAAAGTTTTGAGATGGATTATTAGTAATTGGGTGTCAGCCTAATAGGGTAGCTTTATCTAGACATGGGAAACTTAAGACCTACAACCAAATACTTTGATAAATTTAAGACTTTTTAAGGCCAAAAATCGTGTTTTTGAAATTTAAGACATTTTAACACTTTTTAAGACCTCGAGGAGACCCTGCCATCAGCTGATAACCACTGATAATGCCCATTCAATTGGTCGATAACATTCAAAGTGGTGGAATAATTTTGTCTGCTGGATATTCAGATTTGCCTTCTGAAGAATAAATGATATGCTATACAATTTTAAAATAGAAAGCAGTTCATATGAGCTGTAATACTGTATTTTTGATCAAATAAATGCATAATGTATTTTACAGACCCACCCTACACAGCAGTGTACAACTGGTTTTGCAGTTACTTACCAGCTCCACTCAGAGCTCCAAACGCAGCACCTGTGAGCTGTCTGGCCACAGGAAACTCTGACAGAGGCCCAAACAAGAACTTGTGAACTCCATGTGGCAGAATTCGCTTACACACCTGCTCCAAAGCTGCCAATACAAATAATTACAAGCTTTATCTGCATGACAGCTACTGTTATAGATTGATATTGTTGTCTAAGAATGTAAGTTAAACGTACTTGAATGGGGTGTTTTACATCTAGTTTCCATTGCTGGTTTCCTGAGTCACCGCTAGGCTACATCGGTAAAAAAAAAAAACAGGTTTAAAAGATGCAACGCGTCAGTTAACGTTAGAATGAGCTCTCGTATACTAACGTTTAGATGTCTATGAGATTTATGACAGCAAAATGTTTTATTATGAGCTTCATAAGGAACATATATGAAATATTAATGAAAAACCGATGATATTTTTCACTGAAGACCAGTTACAAGCACAACAAGATCTTCAGGTAAATCTTTAAAAAACATTGATGTTTTTGGTTCCATCAATTCGTCTTTCTCTCTTTTTTAATCACTAAACTGATAATGAATTGTAGTCACGTTTTTTTTATTATTAGTATTTCTCATTTTACTTCAGGATGATTCCACAGGAACCTGTTTTGACGTCTCTTAGGAAGAAACGGTCGCGGAGGAGTTTGGCGGTGCGACAGGTGAAGCGCAGTCTCGCTGGGTTTGCTTTCGGTCTGTTCCTCGCATCAGTTTACGGGGTCACAGCGCTTTACATCCAACATCACGACGTTTGGTTCTCCGTCATCAGCACCACCATCCTCGCCGTTTTCGCGGGGTTTGGAACTGGACTCTCCGAGCGCGTGCGCACTAATGTCATACTGATGTTTCCAGTGCTGTGCTCGAGTAAGTAGACACCTGTCACTCTCTTCTCTTACATTAACATATAAAGCGTTACAGTGTTTTATGTGGAAAGTTTACGTGTAAATGCTGTTGAGGCACTTATAGCCATAGGTGATTAAATTGAATAGACATTGTCACGCATTTCTTGTAGGTTTTCTATTTTTGCAGTAACAAATGAAACAAAATATTAGTATTTACAGTTGCTGTCCAGGGGCAAAGAAAATACCTTACTGAAAGAAAAATCAAATAGGCTATCTCGGAACACAAAAGGCCTTGTCATACCTAAAACAGACCAATATGTGTGTGTGATTTACATTTTGTAATTATGATGTCCAAAAAGTGCAGAAAAGCAAAAATGAAATCAATTTCATTTCTTGTTTGCTCTAAGTAAACTAGCAACCTGAGCTTAAAAAACAAAACAATAAATGTTTAACTTTTAGCAAGTCCTTCCTCAAGTGACAACTAGCTCTTGTCTGCCCTAAACATATTTTGACTTACATTTAAACTACTGTATTACGAATTTGTTCCCACTTTCAGTTATCCCTTTTGCATTGCTTATCATGATACTCCCATTTATTTCTTTGTTTTCAAGTGAGAGGTAAAAATGTGCTTCTTTTCCTCATCTGTACCTTGGTGATCCACGGCCCTGTGAGCAACACGATGGAGAATGTTGAACGGGCCGCAGACAGTGTGATCTGTGGCACTGAACTTACCATGAATCAGACACAACAACTCCTGCAACGTGCTGCCAACCCTCTGCTACGTGAGTCCATCTGCAAAATCATTGTCAGTGACAACAACAATTCACCTCTTTCAAAAATAACAACATCTGCTTAAAAGAAAGAAGTATTTAAGTGTTATTAAGAAATATACAGGGATTGGACAATGGAATTAGACCACAATAATTAATTTGTATGGTGTAGGGCCTCCTTTTGCGGCCAATACAGTATCAATTTGTCTTGGGAATGTCAAGCACAAGTCCTCCACAGTGGCTAGAGGAATTTTGAGCCATTTTTCTTGCAGAATAGTTTCCGGTTTTGGAGGAAACAGGAGAGTAGAGGTGCACATTTAATTATGCAGTGAGTTGGGGAGCTTTGGTTTTATGATTTTTGAATAGAATCTGGGTTAGCACCCAGACATCGCTTTCAGAAAGCTTCCTCTTGCTTCCACAGTTACTCCTGTTGCATGTGGTTCATCCTTCTTGGTGTTATATTGACATTAGCCTAGATACTGTGACTCTTAATATACATCACAAAGACTTGCTGCCTTGGTCACAGCAATGCCAGCGAGATGCGCACCAACTAATCCAGGCTCATTCTGAAAACGTACAGCTATGTACATTTCTGGAGAGCACCAAATATGTCCCAGGAGCTATGTTTTTTGCAGTTTTTGTTTTCGCAGATCCACCAGAGGCCATTGTATACTCTTTTAAGATCTCAAATTTATCTCACGAGTGCCATTCATACCTGCTGTTCACGCGCAAATCCACCAGAGACTGGAGACAGACAGACTGGCGACTGACTGACTGACCAATCGGCTGAACCACCCTCCTCCTTCCCTAATTCCAACCAACAGTGTTTTCAAAAGCACCGATTGACTCGCCCACCCACTTCCCTAAACCCAACCGACAGTTTTAAAAAGCAATCTAGAAAAAGAAAAGCCTTCACTTGATTTATACCACTTTTCAGATTTTACCACATTCTCACCCTGTTAATTACTTGTTTATTTTATTTTTTGGCTTCTGTTTCGTCTTACTGTAACCGTTCTTTGCCAGTTTCGAACCCTGTCATCAAGGTCAACTCCTCTCTGCATCTTAAGTCCGCCGACGTACATGGCAAGCTAACTGGACAAACTGGTAAAAGAGGGAAGGCCGTCCATACGAAGGTAAGTGGTCAGCTGGTAAGCGTGAAAAGGAACAGCGTCATACCACCCCGTAGCGTGCGTTTTAAACACGAAATGCAGCCATACAAACTTCTGGCTGCATAATTCGCAATCTCCAGAAATGTATATAGGGCTATGTTTTCAAAATGAGCCTATGTTGGCACCAACAATTTGTTTATTTTTTAACTCTGACATGTCACCCATAATGTTGTGTGAATTGCAATATTTTAAGCAAAACTGTGCTATTACTCTGCTAATTAAACTTTCACACTCTGCTCTTACTGGTGGAATGAAGATCAATGAAAACTGGCCACCAGGCTAGTCAAATTGAACCATGAAACCTCGAACACTAACTTGGCCAGTGTTTTAGTTTCATTTTCCTATCCCTGTATGTACATATTACATAAAAATAAAAGATTTACATTACACTGTAAGCCTACTGCAAGCTAGAAATTACTTTCCGGGAGATCTGTTTTCTCTATTCAAACACATCTGATTCAGGCCATCACGGCCTTCAGATGTATTAAAAAATGGCATGTTTTCTGTTCTGATATACTGTTGTACTTTTAGCGGCCCTGAATAAGATCAAGGAAATGGCGAGGAATGCTTACTCGATGGCAGGCCGAGCACAAAACTTCATCACGGCTCTTAGTGAATCTGTCCGGCATGTTGGTAAGTGAATCATAAACATCCATAAAACCCATCATCTGTGCCTTTCATTTTATTGCCTGAGGTCTGAGGTTTGTGCATGTTTGACGTCTCCATTTCTCCCTGTTTCCTTTCCAGCCCGTTCTCTAAGAAACGTACTGCACTTTCTAGCAGATATCGGCGACGCGTGTAATGACAATCTGGGTCTGCCTTATCAGAAGTGCACTGGACTGTTTGATGAAGCCCGTGAGAGCTGCATGGAGCTGCTGTCTGTGTTTTCGTTTTTCTGCCACCTTCTGGATGGTTTCCAGACTCTCTGCGGACTCGCGCGCGGTGCGTCACTAGCATGTGATTATAGTGCCACGAGAGGCCTGTCATTACACTCCAACGGGAAGCCTTCAAACCACGACGCACTGATTCTGTACTGTAATTCACTGTATCCTGTTTATTTTCTGCGTCACAGTGGTTTGGCTTCATTACATTTGGTATATTATGCCTATTTTGCTGGTGCAGCAACTGTGACGAATGGTTCCTGTGTTACAGAGACTCTTGAGTACTGTTCAGATGCTTGATATATACACAGTTTATTTACAATAAGTGTCACATTTGTCATGCCTAAGTACACTTAATGTTATAGTGTGAATAGTGGTGGCTAAGTTCCCATGTGTGTATGTATTTTTTACATTTTTAACAGACTGACCTCATCTGCAAATCCAAACATGAACTCTAGCTGCTCCACACTGCGTTTTTAAGTAATACAAACACAAATTAGTTTTAAAAGAAGCTACTTTTTTCAAAGTTTTTTTTAATTATTGCATATTATTAATTGTATCAATGAACTTTTTTCTACAGTGGGACAGCTGTTCTGCATCTTACCATCATACATTGCAGAACACTTGAAGACCACTCTGGCTTACCGTAAGTACAGCTTTTCTGAGACTAGTCATACTTTGAAAGGTATTAAGTGATTTCTTGGTATAAAGTGATTCTTTAACCCTTGTGCATCCTTATTTGAAAAGAAAAAACAATAAAATTGTACTGAACCCCAATAAAAAAAAAAATAATAATTTCCAATGCCAATTATGCAAAAGGTCATGCATTATTTGTTAACAGGCTTACATTTTTACATTATTTTGTAAAAGTAAATGATACAAATGGAAAATAGGTAATACTTTGGTCTTTTTTTCCAAGTTTGGCCTGTGGGTGATATCTGAGTTTGTTTTGTATGTATATATGGATAAATTTGTATGTGTGGTAATTATAAAATTTCAATGCCACAAAAAAACTGTTGTTTCTGACTATTGACTCGTCTAAAACCTGCTTAACTTTTAGTTTATGGAAAATAATATCATTATGATTTTATTTTCATTGAAAATCAACAGCTTTGTAAACCTAATGTAACTTAGATGTTGAAAATCCTTCAAATGGGGCATCACGGTGGCGCTGTGGGTAGCACGATCACCTCACAGCAAGAAGGTCACTGGTTCGAGCCTGGAATGGGTCAGTTGGCATTTCTGTGTGGAATTTACATGTTCTCTCTGTGTTCGTGTGGGTTTCCTCCAGGTGCTCTGTACATGTGGTATAGGCGTATATCCTATTTGAAATCCTTCAAATGAATGAATTTTTGGTAGTAATTTATCTTCAGGACTTGTGTTGGTAAAGAAATCTATTGTATGTTATCTTCTGTATCTCAGTGAAATGCAATTTGTTTCTTAAATATGACACAGTTATAATTGTTTTAGACACAGAAAATGTAGTCCTTTTTGGAGCTGTAAAAATGGACATACAGTAGGTGACACTATAATATGAGCATTACCTCCGTGCTTTGTACCGCCGCTTCTCTAAAGGAGTAAGAACGTGTTTTTTAGGTGTGACGCAGTTTGCGACTATGCCACCAGGGGGCACAAATGGAAGGGATGCGAGTGGACAGAAATAGCCTAAACAGTAGCTGTAAATACTGTGCTACTTGTAAACAAAGATAAACGATGGAACAATGCGTTATAATTCCTTAATTAATCATTAAAATCTAGCTAACAAGCTTTATTATCATTGTAAACTTGTTAAATGCAATGAGGATTCATTTTGGAACATAGAATTAAAGAAATAAAAGACAACTAAAATGAAAGTATAAACATAACTACAAATAAATAGGCCTAAATAAATAAATAAATAATGCAGTGTTTTAGCCTAAATATAGAGAGATGTACAATGTTTGTTACAAAAGATACAAACGTTTAAAAACAAAGATTAAACCAGATTGTACAAAGATTAAAATTTCTATTTAACACAATAAAGTTTGTTAATAGTTACTTTGTTTTTTGTTGTTACCTCTAGCAACCATCGCAGCCTTTGATCGAATTAAAAAAGAGTTTGAATTCAACATTTCTACCTCCATCAACTTCAAGCTTCTCATGAACAGCAGTCAGTCTATGCAGGACGCGGCTCAGCAGATCATGGAGGAGGTGTCTGAAGAGCTGGTGCTCCTGCAGGAGCTCAAGGCCTTGCTGACATACACAGGCTTCTTCATGCTTCTCTTCATCTATCTCCAGTATGTACTTCCTGTTAATTGCAACATGTCATAGTAAATATCCACACACATTTATAACATGTTCACTATATCAGTACTATCAAAGGATTTGTTTAAGTCAATTTGTTTACATTTTTTTTATTTGATTTACAACTGTAATAATCATTGTAATAATTTAAGACATTGAGTATTAATTAATTATAGCTAGGCCCACACAGAATCTGCGTGTGCAGAGATCCACAGATTTCAGCAGATTTTTAGCCTATCATTGAGTCTAATTATTTACATGTGTAAATGTGTGTAAATTTATATTTATTCAGTTTTTAACTAAATTTTTAGTAATAATATTGACAAATAAGAACATTTTCTTATGATTAATTCACAATAGTTTGTTTCTATCTTTTAGAGGACATATTATATGAAAGACTTGCTTTAAGTTGATCTCATTAGATTTGCATTGTAAACATTAAATAAAAGTATAAAATGTATTATTTTTTATTTCATATATTAAGTTTTTAGTTATGATCTAAAAACTTAAATCTGCATTTTTTTTACTAAATTCTCTGCAGAAATAGCAAAAAATGTCCAGATTCTGTCTGAAAATTGTTAATTAATCATTTTTTATTAATAAATGTGATTAATAATTGTAAATATATCATAACATAATAGTAATTCTAATATCATTATTATTATTATTGCAACTGCATTGTTACGCATACACTACAGAAAACCATGGGCGTCGCTAGACCCAATTTACTGGGGCATGTGCCCAGCCGGAGCTCGAACCAACTGCCCCACTGTGTTGCCCACTGAGACCTATAGTTAATATAAGTCCACTAGAACTTCCTGAGTGAATTAGTCCTGTAGATTGACCTACAGATCACACAGGCATCATGAAGAACATCTCTGCTATGAATATACAGTACATCCATTCCCATTTGTGCTATGCTCATATGTCTTTTTTTATCGTAAACAGGGTCGTTCTATACAAAAATAAGTACCTCCATAATGATGAATTTGAGAACTTCTACATAACGGACCAGTTCATTGAGCTGGACAGGAAGTGCTCCAGACAAGGCAAAGCTACAGTACTTCCTCTCAGCCACAGAGAAACTCTCACCTACATCAGGCCCTGTGAGTGAATACACTGTACATGTGTACGTTAGCAGAGAGATGGTGTGAGGTGAAGGGTCAAGAGGAAGGAAGAAAGGAAAGAATGTTTAGATAAGTGAAATAGAGCTGAAGAAGGCTTAGGGGTTCAGAAATGTGGAGGAGGACACTTTCCAACCAGGAAAGAGGAGAACAAGTTCACAAGGCAAAGGTCATCAACAACTATCAGAGAACAGGAATTGTATTTCACAATGAGGGAGACAAAACATGTCAAAGAGCTGTAAAGTAACCCACAAAATTTGGCACATCTGTTCTTGGGAGGAAAAAGAAAGCAAAACTGTCATTGTCATGGAAAATGTTCCATAGTGTTTGAACCTACATGCATATTTACAATTTAAAGGGCACCTATGATGAAAATCATCTTTTGTGAGCTGTTTGGACAGAACTGTGTGTAGGTATAGAGTATCCACAGTCATATTGGAGTGATATAAACACAGTAAGTCTCTTTTTTATTTCCTGACATTAAAATAGGATCCAAATCCCACCCATTTTGAGGCCCACCGCAACGTGACATAGGAGTACGGTTTCCTCACCCACCGAATTGATTGACAGCCGTATATTACATGTTTCCATAGTAACGCATATAATCATGTCAACAAGACAGGACGTGCGAAAAGCAACCAGGATTAAGAGATATGTTCAGCTCTCTGTGGTAATCAATCATCATTAAATGTAATCAAGAATGAGCTTTGCAAGTTTAAAACATTTTTAAAACAGTGCATGTTTGTAATGAATTACAGTGATTTTACCGTCTTTATCGCCACAGCGATTAACAATTATAAAAGAAGAAGCTTAAATCCCGGGTCGTGGACATTAAATCAGGTTTATTTTGAACATTAACATAAAGGATATCCATACAGTAGTGGAGATTAACATGTATCTTGTGACATTTGCCATGCAAAAACAGTGCAAAGTTAAACGTGCACGCTGTGTGTGTGTCCGCTGTGTGTGTGTGTGAACTTTGTAACGACATTGTGTGTGACTCATTGAAAGGGTTGAATTAACTCCACAACAAATACATCAAATAATCATTGGGAAAGTTCTTACTGTAGTATTTCTCACAAACATTAAGTGAGATCTGCTTCCTTCATATCTGTCACTGTGCTGTTTATCTGATGCAGACGAGGCAGAGATTGAGGCACACTCTTACAGGCATGTGGGAACTGTGGGCGTGGAGAACTAGCATTAAAGGCACAGGCAACAAAAACAGATACAATGTGTTCAGAGCAGTAGATTTCAATAGGTTTCAATAGGTTTTCAACAGGTTTAATAAATAATCGGATGGGGGTTTTAAGCTGAAACTTTACAGACACATTCTGGAGACACAAAAGACTTATCTTAAATCTTGAAAAAAGGGTAAAATAGGTGCCCTTTAAAACAAATTAGATATCCAATAGATACAGTTTGGGTGTTATTTTGACAAATCTGGGCTTGGAAACAAAAAGGAAAGGAAAACAGGAAATTCTACTGAGCTTAACAAAAAATATCCCATGATGAAGCCATTAGAACCAGATGACATGAGATACCTGACTGGTATGGAATGGGAAATTGGACAAAATTAAAAAGACATAAATATTTACATTTGCAAAGATATGTAAGAAAGCACAAATTAAAAGATGAATATATATAGTAGATATGTAAAGAAAAGTAAAAATACAATAATTTTATATTTATTTATTTGTCATTTATTCATATGTGTATTTATTTTGATCTTTATACACTTATATTTTTATACTTACATTTTAAAGGAAATAAAATGGGATACAAGTTTGGTCATGACTCTTTGATGATATTTTCCAAAACAACTAACCACAGAGTTATGGGAGCAGAAAAATGCCAATCTGTAAACATTTTTTATATTTTAAATGATGAAAATAAACATGCGTTATGGATGCGTTAGTCTGAGAGTTTACAGTATACAACATACTTTGTAGAAATCCTGTGAATTAAACTGCACAAGCCAAAAGAAATAATAGTAATCAAAAGGATAAGAGTTGGCTCACTATAGTACAAAAACAATTGATTTTATTTTATTTGACAATTTTTGCATTTATGAGGAAAAAACTTCATTATGGATGTGACAGATGTGAAATTTGCACTTGTGTCATTTTGCTAAATCAAATTTAATTGTTTAAAAACATTACTAGAGAGTATTGAGTATTTTTAAAGCACTGTAAAATACTTGCTGACACATGAAAAAAACGCAGAAACGGTTTTGATATTTTGGCAAAAACCTCTTTTTTTTTAATGGCAAGATTGACATTTGCATGGAATTCCTCCCATGTTGGATTGCCAAATACCTCTAAAGTGAAACCATTTAAAAAAAATACTGATCTAGAGCTCTCTGTGCTACTACCACAGATAATAAACTGTAGAATTTAACTTCATCAGGACCACAGACACACAGATCTGACTGTGATAATGACTGTTTCTTATGTCTTCTTCAGACTCTTTGTATCTGACAGTGAGGGAAAGACGAGCTATAGCAGGTCAGATGTTGTCTTTGCTCAGATTTGTGGTCATGACCGTTGTCCTGATAGCTGTTGACCTCATGGTGTTCTGGATGTTCGAGCTGGTTCACCACCTGGCCCAGGGTGAAATCGTGGCACAAGGTACACATGAGATGAAAATCACAGTTTGATTTCAATCTATGCTTTTTATTGCACAATTTGACTAGTATGTAAATAAATTAAATTAGTATTATAGTTGCACGATATATCGTTTCAGCATCAATATCGCAGTGTGTGCATCTGCAATAGCCACATTGCTAGATATGCAATGTTGAGTCTGGTTTATAGTTGAAAGGAGCTACAGAATTGTTTTTAATTACTCTATTTATATGGAACTTTATGTATTTATGTAAAATAAAGTTTTTCTTAGAATTTTTGTCTTAATTCTAGTCCAGTTATTTACATTTCGAAGCAAAAACAAGATTATTTTACTCCACTGGCAGTTTTAAGGAAAAATTCATTTTTTTTCTTCTGAAGGTGAAAACAAAACAATGTTATTTGATGTAAAAATTATTAGATATTTGGACTAGAAATGAGACAAAGCAAAGTAAGAAAAGCATTATTTGCACTGTGATTAGTCAATTTCAGTACCTGAATACTGTTAGACTCCCCAGAAAACCATCAAATAGTGCTATTCAAACTATCTGGTCAAACTGTATTCATATCGCAATGTTTATTGCAGAAAAATTAAATATCGCAATATCAGATTTTTCCAATATCGTGCAGCCCTAATTTGTATGTAACTAAATTAAATTAGATATTTTGGCACGTAAGAGATTATTGTACTATAAAAATGAAGTTTCATAACTCAAACCTTTCTTGTTAGGCCAAAAGAAAGCTTTTGTTAAAACTGAGCTGCCAAAATGACTGCTTTTAAATTTTGATATTTGATAATTGATGATAGTGTGATGAAAGATGGCCTCTACAGAATAAGACGCCTTCTTATTCACATCATTCCCTCTTTAGCCCCATCCAATTTTTCTGCCTTTATTGGAGTAGAGAAAATACTATATAGACCAAACACAGGATTACTGGAGAAACAAAATGACAGTGATCCCTCAGAGGTTTACAAGACATTGTGTAGTGTCAATTTGTTGAAAAATGCTGTCTTTGCATAGCATTCCTGAATTGACATCGCATTACTGTTGGCGAATTGTTGGGCCACTCCACACTAAATTTAGATAAAATCATCACTGATAATAATCCTGTTCCATCTTCATTTAAATATTAGCTTTTGATTGTATTAGTAAGACACTGTAGTTTTGCTTGTTTACTTTATTGATGATTCATTTTTTAAACTAAACTTCATTGTAGACTTCACATGATGCATAGTGTGTTGTCTAGATTGGATTTGAGAGTATTGTTGTTTTGACAGTAAAAAGTCTGGTATGTCACTTCCATTATAAATTGAATGATTATTTTGATGTGTTTTTAACCAAAATGTCCTATATGATTTTCAGAGTACACGGCACAAATCCAAAAAAGTATTTATTAGCCATATTTTTATGTCTTTACTGTTTATGCCTATTATCTCTAAAATGTTTTGTTTTGTTAAAAAATTCTTAAAAGTGAACCAAAGAAAACAAAACAAAACAAAATATAATCCAGTTGATGACACATTTAAATTAACAAAGATATATAATAAGTCAATATCTTAATTTTTTTTTTTTACGGCCAACTGTTTTTGTTAATGATTTCTGTCACCATTTTGCTTACCTTTAGCTCCAGTAGTAGTTGCAGTCCAAGTAAATGGATCTGGTTACGCCTCAGATATCTTCCGGGACATTGCAGCCTCATTTGACATTCTGCAGAAAGGAAACATCACTGTGATAAGCAAGAAATGTCTCGTGAAGCTTTCGGAACCTGACTACATGAGATACCTGCTCATTGGTAAAAATAAAATTCGACGTAGGCCTATTATTTACACGAATTTCAAACTGTTGTTTTACAGTGACTCCTAGTGGTCAAGCACTGAACAGCAGAACCCTGAACCATTGTTTGATTATTTACAAACGTGCTATTGATATTGAAGTGTATTTTAGATGCTTACAATGAAACCTGAACTGTAATACAACTTCAAGTGATATGTTTGATCTTTAAATCTGACTAAACACATGCTGTTCTGTTTTATTGCCTCACTTCCCTAGCTGGCAGGCAGCCTTTGTGTATTGTAAAAAAAAATCAGGGTTCCACACAATTCCTTCTTTTTGTCCTAAGACAAATCAATTAAGTTAACTTTTTTGCAAATTTAAGTGGATTGAAGATAAAACAATTTTGTTCTCCCCCAAAACCCATGAATTGTGTTGTTTCCACTCATTTTATATAAGTAGTTTGAACAAGCAGCAGAAATATTTTTTGATATTGCACCATGACCTTGTAAAATTGATTTCAGACAGACGTCTGAGACAGCATAATGATATAAACATGTACTACAAAAATATTACACTTTAGTAATAACTGGGGGATACATTTGCGTACTACAATATTAAGTGAAGTTTATTTATGAACTAATTTAGAGAGGATCACTTGCTTATGATTGACTGCGGCTGGTCTCGCATTAGCTAATGCATGAGTCACTAATCAGATGACTCCTAACTCTCTATAAATAACCAGAGTGCCTTGCTTTAGTCATCTACGTATTGAAAAATCCCCCTTCCACCCCTACTCCTAACTTTTCCTTGATAGTGTGGCATGGGAGCCAAATGGTTAGCACTGTTGCCTCACAGCAAAAATGTCACTGGTTCAAGTCTTTACCTAGCCAGTTGACATTTCAGTGCTGAGTTTACATGTTCTCCCCGTGCTCATGTGGGTTTCCCCCGGGTTCTCTGGTTTCCTCCCACAGTTCAAAAACATGCGACATAGGTAAATTTACCAAACCAGCACCATAGATGAGCTCTTAATCAGCAGTATATCTTCATAGCAATACCTTATCTGCCATTTGCCATAACAAGCAGTAGAGTTCTTGAGACCTGAGCTCAAACTGTGTAAACTCTTGAAATTCTCACAAACATTAACATAAAAAAAATTACCCCCAAACAGTGCTTCGAGATATTATGTTTATTTTTAGCTCAACTGTCAAAAATGGAATGCACAGGACTCTTCGAAATTCTATCAGAGGATGGAACCTCAGGAGAGAATTGAAACAGAAATTGGATACCTTCCCACCTTGGGATGCAACCTCTGAAATCTTTTTTATTGCTTTTAGATGCTGCCATATTTTTTCTAGATAGAAATGTTTTTATATTGTACTCCACATACCACAGCTTAATGACAGCAAAAACAAGAACTATATGCAAACATTTAACTTTTATTTGGTTATATTCTTGACCTTTGTCTTCTCTTCAAACAAAGGTCTCCTTTATGGCTTCACCTTGTTTATTGTGATTGCTGGTGGCTACGTCAAACGTTTAAGGAGGTTTGTGTGTGCCAGGTACCATCCCGAACGAGAAAAAGTAAGACAACAACAGCTTTAAAAGTTTCATGCACATTTACCATTAGAATTATTATTCATGTATACTGATATAAAGCATTTGCCAAAACAAACTAAGCCGATCATACCGAGATTTTGCTAATACTTCTAAAGCACTAAGAATTTTATCAATTGAAGACAACTGTACAAAATGGAGGAGAATAAAGAACTTTAATGTACTTATGAAGAGTAAGTCAGATTTGGCTTGTAAATGGACAATGACTGAACAAATTAATTGAATATAAAGTTGTGTAAACTACATGAATGTATGTTGCAGAAGAGGATTCAGTACCTCCACAAGCATATTCTCACTCAGCGTGGGTCTTTGGGAAAAGCACTAATGAAAGCTGTACAACAAAACAAGGTGGACCAGCAACAAGATGGCATTATACAAACACTAGCCAAACAGTGAGTATAAACTGCTATAAAATCACACGTTTGATCTGCTTAACATCTCGGCAGCAGTATTTTTTTAAATTAAAGTAATATTTATATTATGAACAGTTGAATTATTAGCCCCCCTGTTTATTTTCCCCCCCAATTTCCCCCCAACAGAGAGAAGATTTTTTCAACACATTTCTAAACAGGATAGTTTTAATAACTCATTTTTAATAACTGATTTATTTTATCTTTGCCATGATGACAGTAAATAATATTTTACTAGATATTTTTCAAGACACTTCTACACAGCTTAAAGTGACATTTAAAGGCGAAACTAGATTAATTAGGTTAACTAGGCAGATTAGGGTAATTAGGCAATTTATTGTATGATGATGGTTTGTTCTGTAGACTATCGAAAATGTATATAGCTTAAAGGGGCTAATAATTTTGACCTTAAAATTATTTTTAAAAAACAAAAAAAAACTGCTTTTATTCTAGCCGAAAAAAAACAAATAAGACTTTCTCCAAAGAAAAAACATTATCAGAAATACTGTGAAAATTTCCTTGCTCTGTTAAACATCATTTGGGAAATATTTAAAAAAGAAAAAATATTCAAAGGGGGGCTAATAATTCTGACTTCAACTGTGATTTCAACTAAAAAGTGCTGTTCCTTTGTATTTTTGATAAGTTCCACATGTTACACAGTTCTCATAAACATTTGAACCAGCAAAAATATTTTCAGTATTATTAATAAACAGAAATATTTCTTGTAATACATACGTTGTAACAAAAACATTGTTGAAACAAAGTTGAATATCTATCAGTGAGGTTTAAAAATTCTCTTTTTTGATTTCCCAAGTAAATATACCTTTATTTAAAAATATTTACACATCTGCACAGCAAAAAAAAACACAAATGTACTAGGGGAAAACAGCAGTTATTTAAACCATAATCAATTTGTTTACTAATTTCTTATTTATTTATAATAAATTTAAAACTAATGGAGATAAAATTGTATTTTGTAAATTTGAGGCATTGGTGACTTCTGTGCTCCCTATAAATGTACATTTATTGAACATTATAGCTTATTGTGTTTTCTTCAAGCAATTAAATTTCTTTACTGTGTCTTAAATGAAAGCTTATTTAATAAGTCATACCTGTACTGTCTTAAAACCTGAACAACCCCTGTTTTACAGTCTGCCAGGGGGTTCCATCATAGCCAGGCTCTTGGATATCGGGAAAGAATCTTGCATGGCTTGTGGGAAAGTGTTGGAGACAAGAGGTTGTGATGATGAAGTGCACATCTGTCCTACCCCTCGCTGCACAGGTTAGTTTTTTCACTTGAGGGAAAAGATTGATTTCAGATTAGATAGTCAAAAAAAAAAAAACGGACTAACCTGCTGGGCAAAATGATTTCATTTCACAGGCCGTTACTGTTTGCTGTGCTTCAAACTGATGGGGAAAATCTGTGTTTTCTGCACAGGACCCCTCACATTCCAGGAAGAGGAAGAGCTGTAAGTCAAAAAAAGAAATAGATTGACACCAATCATTACTGGAATTAATCAGATTAGGGTTTTATGATTTCTGTAATTTCAGACAACGCTGATGAAATTCCAGTATAGTCCTACAGTAATAATGGAAATCTTTATTTAAGAATGTCAAGGAATTTTGGACATTTTGGATGAATATATCAAACTGTAAATCTAATAATTTTTTTGCATTCCATTGCTATAAGAAATTTTATACCACTTTATTAGGTACACCTTATTAGGTACACCTTACTAACTCTCTTTTTCCTTCAGAACTGCCTTAATCCTTCGTAACATAGATTCAACAAGGTACTGGAAATATTCCTCAGAGATATGAGGAAAAATTGGTCCATATTGACATGACAGCATCACACAGTTGTCGGCTGCACATCCACCACATCCCAAAGGTGCTAAATTGGATTTAAATCTGGTGACTGTGGAGGCCATTTGAGTACAGTGAACTCATTGTCAGTCATTGATGCTAGTTTTGAACTGCAGCAGATCGTCTTGATCATGTCTACATGCCTAAATGCATTGCGTTGCTGCCATGTGATTGGCTGGTTAGAAGTTTGCATTAACAAGCAGTTGGACAGGTGTACCTAATAAAGTGGACATGTGTGTGTGTGCGTGCGTGCATGATTACCAAGTAATGAAAACAGGTCTTAAAAATGTGTTAAATTGAAAACATTTCATGATTTAAATTAAATGAACATGGTTTCTGAATACTAAAGTTATAATCATTAAAGTGATGTCCTAAAAAAATGTAAAAACAAAAAATCTATTGGAAAATTGGAATAAGAGTCTTTCTCTCAATGGGCTGAGAGAATATTACATCCATTTTTCTATAAAGAAAAAAATCAATCATGCAGGAGAGATTTTGTGATTCGAAAAAAGTTAAAATATGACCATTGTTCAGAATAATTTTTTTCTTGCCATTTTCAAAATGGACAGCAAAGTTCTTTAAATAGAGGTTACCTTGTTGTTTTAGAGACTCCAGTGATGAGGAGCAAACCTGTTCAGCTGAAACCTCACCTCAGAGCACAAGAGAAAAGAGTGCAAAGATCAGGTGTGTGTCCAGATTAAAACACTATTTTTAAGGTGTACAGATCCAAAGGACAAATTGGCAGTATAACCTTTTGTCTTTTTTGTTTGTTTACTACAGTATCTTTAATCAGGATCATTCCGTATGGATCAATTGCCAAACTAGCAATCAAAATATGGAGGCTATTAACAAAGTTTAAGGCTGAATGTGCTTTATGCATTTGGTGTGTAGAGAACATTTGGGTATGGTCGTGAATAAATGTGCTACACCAGAGGCAGCTTTGTATGCGTGTGTTTTTATAACCTTGGCCACACTATAATACGTGATGAAACTACAAATATTTTACAAACGTTAACTCGTGTAATCTCATTACATCTGTCAGAATGTGGTATGTCTGGTTACATTGGCTAACGTCGATGTCTAAGGAATGTAGAGTAAACCGCAGTTACTATGCTACATGTAATACAAATATAGCAATTTATATATATTAAAATTAGCTATTTTAAATTAAACTGCCAAATATATCTCAGTCCCAGTCTGTATCAAAAATGAAGACGAATTCACAAACTGACTACTGTAAAAACTTTGACAATAGCCGCGCTCTCGTGAAGAGTGGGCGTGTCGGGGGCGCGCAAAGCTACACTGGTCAGGTGATGAAATACCTTCACTTCTCTTCACCTGCTCTAGTTTCCGCACGGGACTTGAAACAAGCCCAATGGCGACAGAGGTAAGCATTTATTTTTTGCTGTATTTTGTTGCTTAGCCTATTTCACTTAAGCTTAATTTTCTGTTTGTCATAACTTTGATTTAAAAGACTGACCCTTTTAAAAACAGGCTTTTCTATCTCTCTAATTGTATTAATCTTGATTAAACTTTGTTTTACTAAAAGGTATTTATGTAGTCTACTTTAAATTGACTAATTTATAATGTCGACTATCGCATGAGCTATTAGGCCTATCTTACATTTAACGTAGCCTATATAGGCTGTACTACAGTAGCCTATACATTTACAGGTTACTTTGTTTGGAACAATATCCGTTATATATAGATAGTAGATAGTTTAAAAACGCTAACAAGACAACAATAGTAATAACCGCGTTTAGTATACATGTGTTTAATTTCTTTTTTGTGACCAACGCCCAGAGTTTTAGAAGATGTCAGTCATGCTGAACTGTCTTGCAGTGGAATGTATTGTAGAGCCGAGGTATAACAGGTCTCTACAGCTCCTGTTCAACAGCAAACAAATGGATTATAACTGATATACAGAGGATTTTATGAGGAATAGAACAAAGCTTTAATAAACACAAACCTCCTTAGGCCAAGTCAATATCCGAAGTTACAGTCTGTAAATTAATTTCAGTCTTTAAACAATTTAATTACCTTACGTTTTACTACATTATTAACTTACAAGATTTGGAACCCCATTGAGTATAAATAATAGACATTCTTGTAAAAAGTTAAATAAAGTTGCGACAATTTTAAAACCATTTTTGCTGTGTATTGTGAGATAGAAGATTATAATATAGATATTAATATTATGGGTATTATAATCTTGTATGTTATTACTGAACCACCTTTTTATTTGACATGGTTTCAACTTCTTGAAGTACTTAAAGGCCTTAAAAAGGTGGTAAAACCATATTCTTAAAAATAAATTATGTTTATTGGTATCCATAGATAATTTACGTACCACAAAAGGAGTTCCTCACAGTGAAAAAAGTTCTATATAACCTTAAAATCCTCTTCAAAATAAAAAAAATGTATTATATTAAGAACTCTTGACTAGAATGTTCTTGAACTCCGGACGATTTTTCTATGGCATTGCTATATATATATATATATATATATATATATATATATATATATATATATATATATATATATATATATATTAATAATGTTCTAAATATTTTATTTCTATGGAGACATTTGATCTACACTTGAATCTAAACTGCTCCTTCTCTGTAGTACACAGATCTAGAGTTGGCCATCAACACCTTGGTCACAAACTTTTACTCAGCATCACCGAATAATGCTGATTCGCTCACAGCCCAAGAGTTCCAGAGCATGCTCTCCAAAGAGCTGCCCACCATGGTGAAAGTAAGTCAGGAAGAGCCTTGAGTAGCTAGACCTTTAAACTTAAGACAATAGTCTAGATTTCTTTAGAGCTTTTATTGTCCATGCAAGAGAATACTTGACATCTAAAGCAACCAACCATAGTATGTTTTGTTCGGCATAGTGTTTAGATGTATGAAAATGTAAATTTGATGTCACTATAATAACAGACTGACGTGCAACCTATAAAACATTCATTTAAAGACATTATTTGGATTGTCAAGAGTCTTGGGAAATTAGCAATTTGTTGATTCTGATAAGTGCTCAGCTAGATAACAGAACAAGCTTTTTCCAGAAATCCCAAAAACTATGGAAACTTAAGAGCTTCCATAGTTTTTTCCCATTTTTGTGCACACAAAAATTCAGCCAACAATCTGTAATTGTAATATTAGCACACAAAATTCTGTCATCACACCATTTCAGCAAATTTTTAAGTCTCTCAAAATCAACAATATCATAATTACAAAAAAAAACATTTAAACCATAAACCACAACTTTTATTTACAATATTTTATCATAGTTTAGAGCTGACTAAAGATATGTATTAAAAATATGATCATTTAAGAAACTCAAACAATTCCTACATTAAAAAATGCAGACATAAAACAGTACGCAAACCAAATAGAATGCCAGAGTCATAGTAATAACTACACAGTATGCAAAAAACTACATAACAAATATGCAAAAACTAGATACCTACTCTCAATGAGAGTCTAAAGCGTGCATTCCATGAATATTTTACTATCCCTTGAGGACATAAGAGAAGAATTGTGAATGACACAATTGATGCCAAAGTTCACATGACAGTCACAGTCATCCACATTTCACATTCATGCTACATAAGACAACTTCGAACCAAATGTACCACAGCATGCAATTTCAGAAGAAGCAATTCTGGAGTTCAATTCAGATATTTCAAGTTTTTATCATTTTCACTAAATGTAAAACTTCAATATGATGTAGGGCTGCATGATATATATAGTTTCAGCAATAGTCACATCGCAGGACGTTCAGTGTGGAATCAGGATTATAGTTTACTGGGTGCAACATTTTACAACACATGACAATTTAGTTATTTTTAGTTTAACTATAGTTAAGTGAAAAGTGTATCAATTGCTTGTGTTTTAAGGCTTGTTCAAACATTTTAAGCAAGTTTAAAGTATTTGAGCACAAGGAAAATTACGTTTGTAGCTTTAACAAAGATTAATTGTATTGAATTATTTACACGATGAAGAATATACAGCTTTATTGTACATTTAATCATTTTATTTCTGTATCATTTGTAAATTGCTCTATTT
Organism: Danio aesculapii; assembly: GCF_903798145.1. Taxonomy (NCBI): domain Eukaryota; kingdom Metazoa; phylum Chordata; class Actinopteri; order Cypriniformes; family Danionidae; genus Danio; species Danio aesculapii. Next base: position 27,573,080 of record NC_079450.1, on the reverse strand, counting down.
ATCTCCGCTTATAATTTGTTGATTATGTTTTATGCACTCTCCAACAAAATCATCCTAATCAATTCGGCCTGTCACAATAATCAATATATCGATATATCGCACAACACATGGACATGACCTCAATAATTTTTGGTGATGCAATATACAGTTGAAGTCAGAATTATTAGCCCCCCTTTAAATTTTTTTTCTTTTTAAATATTTCCCAAATTATGTTTAACAGAGCAAGGAAGTTTTCACAGTTTGTCTGATAATAGTTTTTCTTCTGGAGAAAATCTTTTATTCTTTATTTCAGCTAAAATAAAAGCAGTTTTACATTTTTTAAAAGCCATTTTAAGGTCAAATTATTAGCCCCTTTAAGCTATTTTTTTTTTCAAAAGTCTACAGAACAAACCATCGTTCTACAATGACTTGCCTAATTACCCTAACCTGCCTAGTTAACCTAACTAACCTAGTTAAGCCTTTAAATGTCACTTTAAGCTGTGTAGAAGTGTCTTAAAAAATATCTAGTCAAATATTATTTACTGTCATCATGGCAAAGATAAAAGAAATCAGTTATTAGAAATGAGTTATTAAAACTATTGTGTTTAGAAATCTCTCTACATTCAACAGATATTGGGGAAAAAAATAAACAGGGCGGCTAATAATTCAGGGGGGCTAATAATTGTTACTTCAACTATATATCGCCCATACATAAAAAGCAATTCTAACAAAATTTTAGCTGATTGTGCAACATTTCTATCTCTATTGGAGGTGTCAGTATGGTTAAAAAAACACTATAGTATTTAATATATATTACTATAGTATATTTTAATGTGGGTGTCTGACAACTGAAAAAAAACCTGGTAGCAGATATCGCAGCCTCTGTTACTTTTACTGCACTTTTTTGTTAACATTTATTATTTTTTATTTGTTTAGGATACAAGTTTTCACATTCTGATTGCAGTGCCTAATTATTAAATTGTTAAAATGACAATAATTAAATGAAATATTCTTAAGAATGGGGCAATGCGGTGGCGCAGTAGATAGTGCTGTCGCCTCACCGCAAGAAGGTCGCTGGTTCGAGCCTCGGCTGGGTCAGTTGCCGTTTCTGTGTGGAGTTTGCATGTTCTCCCCGTGTTCGTGTGGGTTTCCTCTGGGTGCTCCGGTTTCCCCCACAGTCCAAAAACATGCGGTACAGGTGAATTGAGTAAGCTAAAGTGTCCGTAGTGTATGAGTGTGTATGGATGTTTTCCAGAGATGGGTTGCAGCTGGAAGGTTGGCGGTTCATTCCGCTGTGGCGACCCCGGATTAATAAAGGGACTAAGCCAAAAAGAAAATTAATGAATTAATTCTTAAGAATAAAATATTTTGTGTTGTTTGGAAGAGCGTACATTTATATAATGAGTGGTATAAAATGGTCTCAATGACACTAATATTGATTATCGCAATATATTTTGGTGCAATATAGCATACAACTAAAATAGATATCGTGACAGGCCTACAATCAATCTAAAATCATTAAACTATCTGAAGAAAAATTGCAATCTAGATCGCAATTAAAAATACATGGCAATTTACATTTTTCCCAATATCGTGCAGCCCTTATATGAGACATCAATCAATGATAAGTTTATTCAGACAAGTGAAAGTGTTTGGCCAACAATGTATAATCATGATAATATTTGATTTGCACAGTTTTCCACACCCTCTAATTTCCCCACCCTTTTTATTCTCTTTCAGACAGCAGGAGACCAGGAAGGACTCAGCAAAATCCTGAAGGATATGAACGTGGAAGAAGGGCAGGGCATCACGTTCAAGGATTTTTGGCAACTGGTTGAGTCTCTGGCCAATAATCAATTTGGATCGCAGAGCAAAGAGAAGCAGGTGAAATGTGTGAAATGCAGTCTGATGTAAGACCGGCCCTGAGCAAACAAGACCAGTCAACATTACGTAGGTGTCTGCCACTGCCCTGAGAAAACACGTCCAATCTGTCACTCCTATTTCCCATCATTCCTCTGCATTTTTCTGCTGGTCACTGGTCTTATCATAATTAGGTGTCGCAAGGAGCTTCCTGAAAAAATACCCCTCAAGCCCTTATGAAACCGACCACCAGTATAATCTCTATCATCAGTGTAACCTGAGCCACACCTGCTTGGCCAGATAACGTAAGATCCAGTGGCGCATTTATTTCCTTATTTGTTCTGGTGCTGAAGTGTTTTTGTGTTTATATGTCACCTTTAGCCTGCTCAATATTTTAACTTTATTTTTTTATACACATAATTGGAAAAAAAAGTTTTTTTAAGTGACAATTGTGATCGTATTTGTTTGTGCTGACTGACATGAATTCGTAAACATATAATGTGAATTATTTTAGAGGGAAAGTGATGACACAACATATACTGTACTGTATTTGGGTTTATGTTAACACAATGTAATTATCTGTGTTGATATTATTAAATGTGCTAAGATTGCTGAGCTGGAATAATTAAAATACCACTGAACTTGAAAGAGATAATCATTGTTGATCTGTATAGCTGCTATTTAATCCTCATGGGAACCCAACAGACCATTCCACGTCCCTTTAGGCTTACAGAGAGCCTAAATATGAAACTTAGAAGTGATGATGGAAGAGCTGGGAGCCAAACTTGGAATTATTTTTAATAATCTGCATGTTAAATCGTCATATTATTCATATAATACATTTAAGGTAAACATTTTTAAAACTCAATACTAGTACACCCAAATTTCTATGTTAAAAAAATAGTAAATTCAAATTTAAAAATAGGAAAAATCAAGAGAAGCAAAAAATTGAAAAATTTTGTTGAAATTTTGTAGGTTGTAATTTGCAATATTTTTCTTGAATTTAATTGTATTATCTTTCAATTTATACATTTTTGGTGACTAAAATATTATTTTAATAAATATATCAGTTTAAAAAAGTCTGTTTTGTTTAAATGTACCAAAATACATTGCCTATAATCACTTAGAAATGGATACAAATATTCATTTTCAAAATGGGGTGTACTCAATTATGCTGAGCACTGTAAGTAGCATACTTGGAGGGAAAACGTGCTTTATGCATTATAAAGCTTAACGCATCAGAATTGGTACTCTGTATCAGCTGCAAAAATCCTGATCAGAGCATCTCTAGTTGTAGTTATGGCTTTTGGAGCATCAAATTGTTTTTGAGCACTATTTGTTGCAGAATTTCAGCATTAGACAGTTAGAAATAAAGATTTTAAGAATTTTAAAAATTGTAAGAGGTCAATGTAAAAATTCTATTCAATTCAATTCACCTTTATTTGTATAGCGCTTTTACAATGTAGATTGTGTCAAAGCAGCTTCACATAAAAGGTCATAGTAAATTGGAACAGTGTAGTTCAAAAATGAGTATGAAAATTTTCACATGTACATCATAAACACGGCATGTAAACATACTGTGGGGATTAATTCAAAATTCAAGCATGTTTTTTTTTTATGAAAGTGGGCCTGGGAGTTGCTTACTAGCAACTTGCTCTTTCTTGGAGTGAGAGCAATGCTAGAAGCTCTAACCATAAAAGCAAAACATGGTATGATTGCTTGAATCAAATTTGATGATGTGTTTGTTTCTTCACACTTTAGTTCTTTCTTGTCTTTTGATCTTTATCTATTTATAACATTAATTGATTTAACCACTCTATTTGGCACTGCGTTGGCATTACTCTGTACTGTTGTTACTAAATGTATGATATAGAAGGGCCTTGCAGGTATGAGAATTTTTCTTGTCAAACTGGTCCAAAGACAATGGTCCTTCAGTTCCTAGAAATAAATACAGCATAACACCAGTTCTGCTTTTACTTACGCTCTTCACTTCCTCCATTTTCTCTGGTTTATATGGTATCTGTGAGGCGCAGAACAGATTTGGCTGCAAAGGATGATGCACTTTGTTTCACTAAGATATAACAATATTTCTTCTTTTATACCTTTAACAACAGAAAGAAATCATTTAGTAAGAAACAGGAATAATAAAATCCAAACATTTCAAGAAATACATTAAAAAAAACAATGACTGAGGCAAATTTCTAGAGAAAGCTCTGCCTCACACATTTACTTAAGCAGACTGATCTTTAATGTAGAAATTGCCTTTCCACATGTTTAGTGTTTACATTATGCAGAGTTGACCATAAGTATTGAAAATGACAGACAGTTAGTGGGTGACCAGGGATAGGTCACCTAAAAACAAAGAAATTGCTTAACTTTCAGGTTTATCTTCCGGACTGACAGCTTCGAATGGATTTAGGGCACGAGGAACCATGACGAGACTCGTTTTGATTGATAGATAGCCTACAAACAAAACCCACTTGAAAAAAAATGTAAACGCTTTGACCCCAAATTGGGATAAAGCGAGTATACATAACGGTGAGTAGAGAGACAGACAGAGAGGTGAAGGAACAAATACATTTTCATCAATCACGAGGTAATCAATGTAATATCTGTTCTTGCTGTCGTCTCTTTTCTATCGTTATTGATGTGCACAGGCTAAAAATCGTTGTAACATACAGTTGCGTTAAAACTATAATGATGCAACAAAGCCAGGCCTATTTTATGTCCCTTTACGTCGATGGGCAACCGCTTGTATCAAATACTAGCAGAATTTCAAGGTTAACGTTAATATGTTCTTAATTTTACACAAAAAGCCTATTTTATACTCGAAATTACACCACCAACAGTTTTCACTCGCAAATCGAAGTTACTGTGTCATGATGATGATGAGGTTCCGTCCTCTCGCTTTTGTTTCACCAAGAGACACGCCCACTAGAACTCATGAATATTCTATGAGGCTCCGCCCAAGCTAAAAAAAAAAGTTCTAGGAAGAAACTGCTTTTTGAACGGCTTACCGTTAGATCAACGGGTCGAATTTCCCGAGCGACCAAATATAGGTTAACGTTACGCCTTTGTTTACATAATTTTTCCCCAGGTAACAGATGTTTACCACTGACCCGACAGGGCGTCCAGCGTCGCCCCGTCCGGATTTGCAAAAAGCGGTTTGCGGAACTTGTGCTGCTTGCAAAGGACACCTAAACGATTCTACAGAGCCAAAACTTCTACCCTGCCTCCATACAGTCTGCAATATATGCCTTACTAAGATCTGCACAGATGGAAGCTCACAAGGTGAGAACTCGTGTTACTGGTCAGTTCGAATGGTTGAGATCGCGTTAAAACTGCAGACTCCTGAAGTAACGTCAACTGTGTGATTATTTAAATTTGGACTAACGGCATCGCGTAACTTGCTATCCACTGGGGGTCAGAAGTTACAATTAAACACGATATTATTTGTGGTATCTACATATTAATCAGACATTTTACTATCATATTGCAATTAACTTTACAGTTGTGACATATGTAACGTTAAGATGTTACAAACGCACTGAATTTGTACAGATCAGTAAATCACCCATGAAGTCGCTTTTGGTAATCGTATTTCCTATCGATACCGGAAGTTAGGTAAATTCGAAGGGCTCCGTTTGTTTTACTATTATAATTCCGGTGAAGGGAATTTTACTGCAGCTGTATAACCTAAATATGATTTTTTAAATTGACATTAACACCTTACGGTTATTTTAACCTCTTTCTTAAATAATTGTTATTTTCAGTAAAATCTGATATATTTTGGGCCTATTGATTACCATTTTAATGTCACAGTTTTAGTACAATAGTTAATTCGTGGTAACTATAGGTTAACTGCAAGTATAATGGTTATTCATTGGTTAAATAACCATGATTATTGTTATTTTACAAGAAGAAGAAAAATCCTCCCCCTCCTTACTCTAACGTTAGCTCTTATTTATCTGAGCACAGAAAGTTCTTTGTGCCTCTTCATGTTTGCTGAATGTAAGCAACTTGGACAGAAGTGCCTATTAAATGACTAGTAAATGTAATTTTTGGTCACTAAAACAGGAAAGCAAGCAAGAAAGACGGAAGAGTGCAAATATTCCTTAATATATTAGTGAACTAATACTAATTAACTTAGTCATATGTCCTTTCTGTTTGTATAATTTCTGCTGCTGTATTAAACAATAAACCAAAAATATTGTCAGCAACGAGTAGCAATGAGTAGTCTGAATTCAGTGATGTTTAGTCCTTCCTCTCTCTCTCTCTCTCTCTCTCTCTCTCTCTCTCTCTCTCTCTCTCTCTCTCTCTCTCTCTCTCTCTCTCTCTCTCTCTCTCTCTCTCTCTCTCTCTCTCTCTCTCTCTCTCTCTCTCTCTCTCTCCATTTAGACTGTCCTTCCTGTGCACAATCCTTTGGATTGTCTGAAGTCACAGAATGTGCCATTTTTGAAGACTTGTCTGATAACAACAAGGCCCTCAAGGTAAAAATGGACAGATTATGGAGAAGGTTATGAATGACCTTGACAGTACATTCAGTTCTCTCACTTAACTTCAATTGTTTCACACGTTATAAAAGCCAACACATAACGATGACCATATTAGAATTTGTATCATAATGTGTGCTGTTTAATATAAGCTGTTATGTAGCCTGCTGCTTTAAGGTCAGTGAATCATAGTTTTTTAAATCTTTTTTAGATGGGAAAAAACCTTAAAATGATTCCTGTTTTTTGCTTTGTTGTAATAATTATAGCAAGCAATGCAGGGCAGATTCTGATTGGCTGCCAATATTTTTGTTCTTCATCAGTTTGTGGAAAATGGCTCCAGCAATATTATTCCTCTTCTTGTATTATTGTATAGCTGTAAAGATAATATTATTACACCAATGCAATTCAGTCATTGATTTTAATAATGTAGGTTCACAAACAGCCATTTTGGAAGCTTTACATATTAAAGCTAATTTATGTTAACCCTGGTGCATTGTTTAAATTGACTATCAACATTTTTTGTTTGCAAAGCCTTGACACCATGTAACGCATTCTTGATTTTTGGGGGTTTTCCTCGCTGGGAAGTGGTCAGTTTTGTAATTTTACTTAAGACTAACAATACTCTTGCCAAAAAAAATCCTTTATTTTAATTTTACTGTACATTTAATGTTGAACCCCCCTTTGCAGTGTGGTGGGTGTGAGGTGAATGAGGTCAGTGGATGGTGTGTCCAGTGTGAGGAGGCCTTGTGTTTGGACTGTGTGACTGCACATCACAGGGTTAAAGTGACCCGTGACCATGAAGTCACACCCAAAAAACCACCCGCAGGTTCGATATATCATCCCACCTGCATGCTTCAGACTAACACCATTGTCCAGTATAAGTTTTATTCTGTTGTTTCTTTTGTTCAGGCTGGATTCAGAGAAGACGCTGTCCCTTACACTCTCAGGAAAGCTTGAGGTTCTTCTGTCTTGTTTGTGAAGAGCTCACTTGTAAAGACTGTCAGTTGATCACTCATAGAGGACACAGGTATAATTCATATGGGTTTTTTACTGTTTACTGTCACATATGATAAAAATGAAAATAATTAATATTGTCCTCATTTGAAATGCAGTAAATGGTTAAACAGTCTCGAGCATAGTTCAATCAATTACAAGTCTTATAAATTAAAACAGAGTGCCTGTGGGGTCTTAAAATGTCTTAAATTTCAAAAACAAAATTTTAGGCCTTAAAAATATATTGTCTTGTTGGTCTTAAATTATTAAAAATGGGTCTTAATTTACCTTTGTTTATGTGAAGCCACCCAATTGATTCAACACACATCCAATCACCAACTTAATGAAACTTTTAGCATTATAACTAATATTATAAGAGTCTGCTGTGCATACGTTTAGTTTATCAAAGTTTTTAAAGAGTTTTTTTTTTTTTTGAAGTTATGTTAAAAAAAATGTAGTATGTATGCAACTAGAGGCTGCTTGTTTAAAGAAAACTGTAAAAGCATTACTAAATACCACAGAAGTAACATAAAGTGGCTATTTTAGAAGTATATTTTTTTCATACAAGTATTCTAAAAACATAGGAAATTGACACATTAGTCATTAAAAAACATGTCTTCTGTTCTGACACTATGGGCTTTATTTTGACGATCCAAAGTGCAAATCGCAGGGCGCAAAAGCAATTAGGGCAGGTGCATGGTCTAAAAGGGTTAAGCTTATTTTCTTAATGAGTTATAGGTGTGTTTTGAGAATAAACCAATCAGAGTGTCATGTCCTATTCCCTTTAAGAGTCAGTTGTGTTTGCTATTTACATGACGAATTTATTATTTACATTACAGCGTGAGAATGAGAGATAAGCCTCCTCATTATTAACTTTTACTTTCGCTCTCGTGGATAGGGAAATCTTGTATGCACAGACATCAATTAGCCTATACATAATTAATTTCATTTATTAAGCGCAAAGATTTGTTTCAAAACTATTTCTAAATTCAGTTCTAATTTCCAGCAACCAAATAAATGAACAATAATAACGAAGTGTGTTCAAACAACTGAGTTATTTCCAAATACACATGCTATGCCTCATATGTTCTAAAACCTGACAGGTGGGCAAATCTAAGCTTGTTTTTAATAAAACAAATATAAATATGCATATAATAAATAATACTGCTAATAATAATAAATTTATACAAAAGCAAATTGTTATGAATAAACTGAAAAAGCCCCCAGAGATGAAGAACACATGAAAGTATGGTTTTTATATTTATGTAGGCTAGAAATAATATGTTTTGTAATATTTTAATCCTTTATATTTACATCCTATAGGCTATATATCCTTATTATATTCTATATATATATGCTTAATATTTTTAATTATTTTTCATTTGTAAAGATATTTGCGTATTGCTGTACACCTTGTCTCTATTAAGCAATGTGTACGCCAGGTGCACAACTAACACGCTCTGCGCTGGACAATAGACCAGCTTTGATCTGATCTATTTGAACCTACTATTTAAGTTCCTCAAAATAGCAACGCGCCATCAATATGCCTCAACACGCCTCCTTTTTTGGACCAGAACGCCTGTGGGCGCACATATGAGCGCAAATGCATTTGCTATTTAAACAGTGTGGCTCAAAATGACTCTTGCGGCAAACTGAAACTAGCAAACAACTATTGCGTCGCGCCGCATTGCGCCGGTTGTATGATAGGGCCCTAAATGCTCATTTTAAATCAGAAATTATGCTGAAAACTTAAATCAGTTGGACCCCATTCAAGATAATCTAACTGAAGCCCATTTGTCTCCGAATTTTTTTCACATATTGAATAACTATTTTGGAACCACTTATAAAATTAGGTTTTGTTGTCCTTTTAAAAAATTTTAAAAAATGTCCTGCAAGTCTGCAGGAAAAAACATAATGCATGATTACATATAATATGAATAGCACAGTATGAGTTTATGCCCAGCAATGAAGATAAGTCACTCTCACGCAATTTATATAGGATTAAGAGTTGTTGTTTTTTTATATTTGTTGTCACACCATAGAACATATTTAAGGTGCAGTTCAGTAAAAAAGAATTGCTGAAGTTAGTGACCCCTTGTATTTTCTGAAACATCAGATTTCTAACCACATAAATATAGCTATTTTTTTTGCAAAAATTGGGGTTTACAAAAAAAGAATTTACTACCTTATTTGTCAACTTCCCATATATCAACCCTGTTAAATCAGGACAGTAAATAATACGTATTTGTCATATTTTAGTGTACCACTCCAACAATAACACACATCACAGTCTGAATGTCCATGTTTTAAATGGCCATCCATTTGTCAGTTTTGTGCATCAGGAGGAAGCTGTGGAATCTCAGAAACAGCAACTGCACAGTTTGCTGGACTCTATCAGACATCAGAAAAGGACAATCAGCAACAGCCTCCTGCTCCTAGAGGCAAGGTGGGTGAATTGGGCTATTTGAGCTGCCATTTTTTTTTTTCTCGAAACGCACTATGCACATGGAGAGCAACTGTAGGGCTAGGTTTTGATGTGTTCCTCATGTCAAATCTAATTGGACTATCAGACCATCAACGACAGAGAGAGAGATCGCTCTGATAGGATGTTCAGTGTAGCCAACGAGTCAGCGCATGAGCTTATAAAGCAAAAGCTTAAAAATGTCAAAACCGGATCGACAAAATGCTGTTCTAATTTTACATGGTTTCGCCTGAAAGTTCCAGCACGCAAATATTTTCATAACAACTTGATCCACCTAGAATGAAGAAAACAACTGATATTCAAAAGGGTAAGCAAATGCTGCTTTGTTTGAGGTTTGTCTATTTGCAGGACTGTTTTACAAATTTGAATAAGGAATAGAGAGGAATGAGACCCTGCCCATGAAATGCAATTACAAGGGCTGTCTTGTGGCACATTTTAGATTTGCAAATGGAGATCTCTCTAGCAAATGCAAATGAGATCTGTCTAGACTGATGGTGTTTGACTCGAGACTCCACAATAGAAGGTGTAAAGCGCCAATTTAAGGACAAAAAAAGAGGTTAATAACAAAAGGTGTTAACAGCAGATCAAAGCAGGTCCTGTACAGAACCCCAGAGCCACACATACCTACTACATAATCACTGTGAACTTTTACTATTGGCAATCGGTTTTGAACACCAGAAAAGTTTTAACCCCTGTTTTAAATGACATATTATGTGCAAAAAATGTTGCATATTGTGCCTTATTGAACACTCACAATTTATATTGTGCTTTTGACATGTACTGTGGAAAATCACCTTTACATCTTTAATCACTAAAATGATTTTATATGGTTAGTTTAACCATATAAAAGAAACAGGGTGACTCCAATGGAAGTTTCCTTATTATTATTATTTTTTAATAATATTCGCTTCATCTCAAGGTAATGGCATTCTGCACAATTGATCATGCACAAAAAGTTGAAATCTTCTATATGAACTCACTGATTTTACCTTCCTCTCCACCCACAACTTGATGATGCAGATTTAGGAGTACAGGAAGAGGCACTGTTCTTTTTTCAGCCATGCGATATATGTATATATGTAATTTCCCAAGTGATGTTTAACAGAGTAAAGGCATTTTTACAGTATTTCATGTACTATTTTGTCTTATTGAGAAAGTTTTATTTATACATTTCAATACAAGTTGTTGCTTCCACGAAAACTATATACATTCCAATATAAGTTGTTGCTTCCAGATTTAAAAGAGTACCCCAACAATGACTGAAGCCACAATAATTAGAGGGTCCATTAAATGGCTTAACATATTTTCGGTCAATTAATTTTCGGTGGCCAAAAATTTGGTACATCTCTAATATCAAAATGCTTTTAGATTCTCGTTGATGCATATTTGTGCTGTGTTAGATCAGTATAGAGTCAAAAAGTCCAGAGCTCATCGTTGTTATTGACATAAATGTTATTGTGATTCGATATAATATCTTTTATCGGACCAGCCCTAGTTTGGCTGTTTTTAGTTTTTTAAAATATTTTTAAGGTCTATATTATATTATATTATATTATATTATATTATATTATATTATATTATATTATATTATATTATATTATATTATATTATATTATATTATATTATATTATATTATATTATATTATTTGCTTATTTAAAAAATATATATTTAATTAGCTACAGATACACTGTTGTTGGCTACAGATTCACTGTTGTACAGATACACTGTTGCTGCAATGATTTGCTTAATAGACCTAACCTGTCTAGTTAACCTAATTAACCTAGTAAAGCCTTTAAATAGCACTTTTAGCTGAATACTAGTATCTTGTAAAATATTGTGTACAGTCACCATGACAAAGATAAAAGAAATTAGTTATTAGAAAAAATTGGTTATTAAAACTGTTTAATAATGTGTTAAAAATCTCTTTGTTAAACAACACTTGCAAAACATTTGAAAAGACTTAATTTCCATGTAGTCTATAAATTGTAATACGATCAGTATTTTCCTCCACACATGCTAGATGATAATAACAATAATAATAATAATAATAATAATAAAAGTAATAAAAAATAAGTACTTTGCCATGGTCACAGTGCCAAAGCTGGATGATTCAGTGAATAAAACACAGAGCTCCTATTACTTCTGAAGGAATGCAAGCCTTGAAGAGTCTATAAAGAGGGTCAGCATACGCTCGTAAATCAGTCTAAGCTAGATTTTTGCTGATTTGTCTGATAAAAGCAGGGTAAGAGAGGGAAAATGGTTATAAAGTATGTCTAAACTACTAATGTTAGTGGAGCCTCACCTTTTAAATGCAGACATCCATGTGTGTTTTACACTATGAACGCAATATGGACCTGAAAGCAAATCATAAAGCATTTTTCAGGCTGTGTTGTAGTACTAAATGGTACAGAACAATACTAGTTTCTAGCCAATGTGCTATTGATAACTATAGGGATTTTTGCTTTACACATACAGTTAGGTCTATAAATATTTGCACATCAACACAATTCTAACATTTTTGGCTCTATACATCAACACAATGGATTTGAAATGAAACGAACAAAATGTGCTTTAAAAGCAGACTGTCAGCTTTAATTTGAGGGTATTTACATCCAAATCAGGTGAACGGTGTAGAAATAACAGCAGTTTGCATATGTGCCTCCCACTTGTTAAGGGTCCAAAAGTAACAGGACAATTGATTTTTTTAAGCTGTTCTATGGCCAGGTGTGTGTTATTCCCTCATTACCCCAATTACAATGAGCAGATAAAAGGTCCAGAGTTCATTTCAAATGTGTTATTTGCATTCGGAATCTGTTACTGTCAACTCTCAAGATGAGATCCAAAGAGCTGTCACTATCAGTCAAGCAAACCATCATTAAGCTGAAAAAACAACACCAAAAGCTCAGCAACACCAAAAGACCCAGAAGGGACTCTGAAGGGAAAATGCCCCAAGAACAAGCAGGAACTGAAGACAGTTGTTGTAGAGCCCTGGCAGAGCACCACCAGGGATGAAACCCAATGTCTGGTGATGTCTATGGCTTCCAAACTTCAGGCTGTAGTTGACTGCAAAGGATTTGCAACCAAGTATTAAAAAGTAAAAGTTTGATTTATGATTATTATTCTGTCCAATTACTTTTGGTCCCTTAACAAGTAGGAGGCGCATATGCAAACTGTTGTAAATACCCTCAAATTAAAGCTGACAGTCTGCAGTTAAAGTACATCTTGTTCGTTTCATTTCAAATCCATTGTGTTGATGTATAGAGCCAAAAATGTTAGAATTGTGTCTATGTCCAAATATTTAAGGACCTAACTGTATATCCTGTTTTATCTTGTAATTGTATCTAAAATGCACCCATTGTTGTGAATATTGTTATCTTTGTTTAGATTACAGGACATAGAGCATGTGAAAATGTTAACAAAGACGATGTTGATACAGAGCGTCCACAAGATTTATCGGAGCATGGTTCTGAAAGCTTCTCAGATCTTAAAGGGTATACAGGTAAACATTTTCTATAAGCATGTACATGAGTTTCATTTTTGACTGGAAAGATAAATGAAGAATGCTTGTTGTACTTATTATTTTAAGTACGGTATTAAAATTAACTTCATATGGACCGCTTTGAGGGATGTAAACAAAAACAATGGTCCCAATGTATTTCATGTTTTACATTTTTAATTTCTATAGCTTCTGAGCCACATAAAAAGCCACATATTGATGAGCAATGTTATAGCCATTTCAACATTAAGTTATGATGGAATTGCCTTTAGTTACAGTTATGAAATAGTTTGATAACAAGCAGGAAATTTTCTTGGGCCAATGACATGACCATTGAAATTGTCTATGTTCAGATAATTAATTTATTGCCTTATTTTTATTTCAATCAGTGTTTCATTGATTTGATGAGCAAAACACTGCACACAAATTATGCTGAATATATAAAAGTAACTTGGTTGTACATAATTTTTCATTTTTTTCTTCAATGGCTTTCCCAATAGAAAAACAGTGCCCTTCTTTGAGGGACTTCTGTTTTACCCTATTCTGGAATTTTCAGCCTGTAACCCCTGATTTCTTCTTGCATGCTTAATTTTAAGGCAGTGTATGCAGAAGAGGTGAGAGTTTTGTTGGAGAGGAGGAGCTCTCTGAGCAGGTTGGAAGGCTGTCAAGACTACATAGCAGATTTTATTGACAAGATGCAAAGAACACAGGGCCACTGCCTCCTGGTTTACAAAAAAAGAGTAAGTTTATTTGTTTTTTGCTTATTACTTGCACATTTAAATAGGCTATTTACATACACATAGCTTATGTTTAAAAGGCAATAAAGCCCAGCAGGGTGTTTTCACACCTCTAGTTTGAAAAAAGTCAGGAAAATTCAGGGATTGAGTCCAGATTTTTTTAGGTGGGAGATAGACAGTGATTCTGGGGCTGCATTTACAGCGGATCTGAGAGCTGTATGGAAGTGGAGGATTTTCAATCCACAATATTGTAGTGATATTACTGTAAACTTAGTAACTAAATCAATTTGACTAAGGTATGTCTTTAAAAACTTAAAGAGTACTGTTGACGATATGAACTCACTTTGCCATCTGAATAAACATAAACAAAGAACACTGATCACACACCAAATCCGTAGAGACACAACAATCAACACAAACTGGAAATGCGTCTTTTTTTTTCAAATAAAGACAAGAGGATTTCACTAATTCCAGATTTTAAAAGCTCTCAGGTTAAAAAATGTTTCTTACAAACAGATTTTTGTCGTGAGTTAGCAGACCACTGTAATCCAACTACTTGGATCAACGACCCATGTCTCCGAACAATTCTTCTTCTACTCGTTTGAATTATGGTCGTCAACATAACGTGGTGTCTCTCTGAACACTGTAACAGGTAAATGGAGTCTTCGAAGCTATATCATGCATATTAATGAAGTTGCATCTCGTTCACAATAGAGAGCGCGCTGATTGGTTCCAACCAGGGCTTTCTCATGAATTAACGAACAGATATGTTGTACCGGCAGGTACAGACAGCCAATCTCAACGCTGGAATTTACACAATTATCTCATCGCTGTGAATTTTCTTTTCAAACCAGAAGAATGAATTTGCTCTAAACAACTCAAAAACTACCAATTTTCACGTATTAGCTAAATATATGTGTCCTAATAGTGTTCTTAGCAACGTGGGGCATATATATCACTGTCAACATCTTAAAAAATGTTTTTGGTGTTTCGTGACCCTTTAAGGTCTGCCCCACGAAATTAGTGATATTCCTGAAGATTATAATATTAGCTCTGTATGTTTTGAGATGAAGTACATATATTTGCATATTGAGCTGACTATGAAGCCCTTTGTATATTTGTGTCATTTTTGTGATCATAACTGGGTGTCATTCAGAGCTGAAATGCTTGCTTTTTTGTCTCTAACTCAGATTGAGACCCAGGTGAAGATGCTTCTGTCCCGGGAAACAAGCGCCCCTGAGACCATGATTAAACTTCACATTGAGTTTCAGAAAGATCTCTGTCAGCACATCTTGAATTTCGGTACAAAATATATTACATTTTTGTGCTTTCTATTGTTAAAAAAAGAATTTGACATTTCATTCTTTCTTTCTTTTTCTTTCTACCCAGGATTTGTAAGAATTACAAAGAGTTTTGTTCCATTTACCTCAGAGAGGACTCAAAACATTCAGTCAAAGCCTGTGTCTGTGGAAAGCTTAAATCCAAATTCTGTGGAAGGGGCCTCTAATGTTGATCATGCTCTGGCTTCATCAAATGTTAATGAACAGGTTCCAGGCGATCCTGTTGCCTCTTCTCCAACTGTACCAAATCACCAGATCCTTCAAAGTATACTTCAGCTATCTCCGTCTAACCAGGCCACAACCCAACCACAACCTAACCACGGTACCTTGTTCCAACCCGACCTATCTAAAGTACCTATTTCAGACCCTCAGAGTTCATGTTCTTCCTCACCGCCATCTGTCCAAGCCCAGTCCCATGAAGTCATGTCTGGGCAATCCAAGCATGCTTACAGTCCTTCTGTTCATTCTCAGCACCATCTCCCATCGAGTCAACAGAATAAAATAACATATAACTCCAAGACACCCAAGCGTAGGAATACTTGGACTTTACACTATTACTCTGGCATGCCAAATCAAACAATACCAAGGAACATCCAAACACCTGCACTAACACATTCAATACCAGCCAGCGAGAAAACAACAATGAGAACTCTTTCAAATCCAACCAACAACCAAATACCTTCACCAGTTCATCCAATACTAGCCTACAATCAAACAGCTAAAACAACTATCCCAGTTTATCCAATACAAGGCAATAACCAAATACCTATTACAAGCAACAACCAAACACCTATACCAACTCATCCAATACCAGCCAGCAATCAACCTTTATTACTGCAGCAAATACCACCCAACACCCAAACAACCCTATTGACCCATGCAGTTCTTGTCAATGACCAAACACCCATAGCACCTCATAAATTAACAGCCAATGACCAAACACTGGTACAAACCCAACCAATACTAGCTAAAAAACAAACATCTGTACCAACCCATGCAGTTCCATTTCATAACCAAAGAAAGCTGCTACCCCAGCCAATAACTGACAACAACAAATCACCGGTACTAACCCACCCATTACCAAACAACAATCAAACGCCTGTTTTAATGCCACCAATACAAGCCAACAACCAAGCAGCCACACTAACTCATTCTGTACAGTTCAACAACCAAACACCTGTGCTAACCCACCCAGTTTCAAACATACAGAGTGACGTTCAAACACTGATAGTGGCCCATCCAATTCAAGCTGGTTTCTTGGGGGCAGTACATAGTTTTGCTGCACAACCAAATGTTCCTTTAACTATTCTTTCAACTGTGAACACACTTCAGTTGAATGATGTTACTGCAGTATCTAATGTCCACTCTACCGGAACATCCAATGATGGGATGAATCATTGTCCCACCAATTCAGCCTTAAATGTCACCCCAAGTGGTTCTTCGCTACATGCAAAACCATTGTGTTCTGATCCTATTAGTGGAAGCATTAGGACTAACATCCCAGTTAAGGCCTTGGCTGACTCTGCCTGTGATCAGGAAGCAGGAGTGAGCAGCACAAGTTTTTCTTATACAGACCATTCAGAGAGCAACTTGCCCACTTCCACCGTGTCAGAGACTGATCCCAGAGAATCTTCGCCACCTTCTCCAGACCTATGCTTCGCTGTCATGGACTCTCTTTCTACCACCACAAAGAAATGTTTAAGACAAGATAAAACTGGTCCGTCAACCACAGAGTGTGACTCTGGATCAAAACACTGGAGTGCTGACATGCCAACAACTTTTCGTCAGCTTGTAGAAACAATATGCACCCCTGTCAGCTCAATAGACAGTCGGAATGCCACATTTCCAGTGGGTTTGACTCCTTGTAGGACTTCAGAGGATATTACGGGGAAGGTGGGTGAATTGTTTGTTTTTTAAGCCCGGGACACACCAAACCAATGCCAAAAATACTAACATTGACGAAAACTGGCCTTGCATTAGCCTCCTCTGGTCCAATCTGGACCAGATAGGTCCCTGTGGAATTGTCGACAGCCAACAAAATTGAAAGCAAGAGGTGACATGTGGAAGTACCAGCTTTTTGCTGTGCTCACACTGCAGGAACTTGCAACAATTTTAAATATAGAAACACTATTTCGGGAGAAACTAAATTAGCTCCTACTTCAGAGCAGGGTCTAAGCACAATAGGAACTACAGTGATGTAATGGTATGGTAATTGGGGGATTGCAGAAGTATGCTGAATTTGGTGATTAGTGATATGGAGCATTACAAGTTGTCATAGCTAATTTAGTTCTCTTCATTTTTAGCTGTTATTTCAAAACACAGAAAATATGATGAAATATCAGCTTTGATTTGTTTTTTCAGATGAGTTTGCATCTAGAATCAGTGGCACAGCTCATTGACAATGAAGAGATCTCAAGAGTTAGAGTCTTTGTTTGACCTGATGCAGGCAATGTGAAGTGACGCAATTGTCTGCTTTCTTTAGTGTTAGTTCTTTGGTGTCAGTTTGGTGTGTCTCTACCTTTACAGAAAGAAGTATAGAGAGTTGTTAGAGATTTTGTGTCATTGAAATGTTTTCTTTTGCTAGCAGAGGGCATCACATGACAAGGCTATCCAAAATAGTTTTGATCACAGCGAAAGCGAAGAGAATGAAAAAGAATCTGCAGGTGATTTTCTTCATTATTTGTTTTCAAACGTTTACTTTATAATGGACTGGGCTATTCTGACTCTTGACTTCGAATTTCCTGCTGAGCTTCATATTAGAAAGTTACTGTGTTCACACCGAAAGCGGCAAGAGCGTCAAAGTCGCTGAAAGTCATTTTCAATGGGAGTCAGCGTCAAGGAGAGGTGCAGCACGTCTTTGCTAGTGTGGGCATCGAGGAGAGTTGAAATCAAGTCATCTTTATGGTAATGAGCTATGACGCGGTTCAGCGGCAAGCATTCGGAATGTAGAAGTCCACTGCTTGTGAGGATTTCAGAGAACACAGTCCTTTGGTTCTGACAGTTGTTCCCAAGGGTTTGATTATTGCAGTTGCTTAATTTCCACTTATTTATGATGTTTTCTTAGTGACATGCATAAAAAAGACGAGTACTGGCAAGTTAATGTGCGTTAATGTTATATATATTTTTTTTCTTTAAAAAAATGGGAATCTCACTCTAACTATAATGACAGTACAGAACAGTATTGCTGCCTCAGAATATTTCAAACATATAGGCACATATTGGTTAAGTGGAAGCCACACCACACGCAACTTGATCTTCCATAGTTAAATGAATTTGATAAAAAGCGTGTAACATTTTCATACTAGAAAGCACGTTTTATGCGGGAATGTAACTGATTTGCTGAAATGCTGCAATGGCTCCTTTAAATATGAGATCAATGTAGTGAATTTTGACGCTCTCACTGGCAGAGCTGTGAAGGCAGACATCGTTGTCATCAGGGCGGCCAGAGCGAACCTTGACACTCTTGCCGCCTTCGGTGTGAGTGCACAGTAACAGATTGGTGAGTTCGATCAGGATTAAAGTTCAACTGTACTACAGGAAATGGATTTTGAGGGGCAGAGTTGCCCACCCCTGGTGTATACTAACTATGGTGTTTTAACTCCATTTGTCTATTTTTTTTTCTGTTTTTAGCAACGGTGAAACGCTTTAAAACTCAATTGAAGGAATTCAGGAGGTGAATTTGAGATATATTCCTATACTGTTGATTTAAGACTTGGTTCATGTAGGATCTATTGGGTTTTCCCTTTTTGCTTTCTTCCTTCATCAGACATTATTACCCTTATTATAGTACTGTGCATGCAAAAGTCTTAGGCCCAGTAGTGAAAAATATCTGTCATATCATTGCTAAGTCTACAAATCTGATGGTGGCCTAAGAGTAATTTGCTGTTTTTAAATTAGCACTATTAGCAAATTAGTATTTACATTTTAGATATTTTTGTCAAAATATAATGTGTATAATATTAATGCAAACTGTTACTGCATTTTATCATTTATATGACCACATTTCTGTCCATATCAGGTCTCTGTGTGTTTCTTTGGTGCGTCTGCCTGTCTCTCTGCCTCCACATGGGCATCCACTCCCGGAGTTTCACCTTACTACAGATTCTTCCACAGACCACATCTTAGTGCAGGAGTCTCAGGGAGGGGAGGTAAGCACACTGTAAACTATGTTACTCAGAAAAAGATAAAGAGTTTGAAACAAGAGTTACTGTAGGGGAGTGAAAAATATTTTGAAAACTGGGGGGAGGTTGAAGTGCTGCAAAAGATTGGAAAGACTGGACTAAAAACAATAAATAATGAGTTGAGGCTCTTGTTTGCCAGTAGGGAAAATATATTATTTGGCCTTTCAGCACGTAACGGATATTTCTGTCATTCTGTTCTTATATATATATATATATATATATATATATATATATATATATATATACACACGTGTAAGAAAGTCACAAGATTATACCCATTTTATAGGCTAGCCTGATAAACTTCACAGAATGAGCATCAAATAGACAGAATTCACATTCAGAGTAATTTGGACTAATTGCATTTAGCAAAAACATTTATTTTCAGATGAAATATCAAAATAATTGAACCTGCAGTCAGCTATTTATCATAACTTTGAGGGTCTTGGAGGGTAACACTGCACTTTTCTCCCCACAGACTTCTGTATTTACACATGCGAATGCGACTGACTGTAAACGCAAGCTCGTGTGACAAGTTTCACAGTTTGCTGCATTGCAAAGTTGAATCTTGGTGAACTCTGACTTGCGAAAGTGTATCACGTGACTGTGTGAGACCAATCAAAAATTTAAACATGACCTCTCTGGACAGAAATTGTTCATTTTTTTATGTTTAATCATCTTGTTTAATCCAGTCCCTTTTCATAGCGCTGTACGAGTTTTGCATGCTCAAACTCTAGTGTGACCGTGGCATAACTTGCTTCAACACACCTGCATGGATGTTTCCAGAAAGCCTAGTAAGAGACTGATTATCTAGCCGGCCCTCCAGGAACGAGTTTGGGCACCCTTGCCTTAGGGCACAGGTGTCAAATCCAGCTCTTGGAGGGCCTTAGCTCTACATAGTTTAGTTCCAACCCTAGTTAAACATACCTGATCAAACTAATTGAGTCCTTCAAGCTCGTTTGAAACCTTCAGGTAAAGCTGCAGTCACACTAGAGTTTGAGCTTGCAAAATTCTGTAGTACTGCACTGTAAAAAGGGGCGGAATTAAATAAGATAATTAGACATTTAAAAAAAGTGAGCGATTGGTCTATATTTTAAATTCCTGTTTAGAGGGGTCACGTTTTGATCCTTGATTGGTCTCACAGTCAAGTGATGAGATTTCGCAGGTCAGAGTTCACCAAGCTTGAACTTTGCAACGTGGCAAACTGCGAAACTTTTTGCATGAGCTTGCGCTTTTGATCTTACACATTCATGTGTGTAAGTCTACGGGGAGAAAAGTCCAGTGTGACCGCAGCTTAAGTGTGTTGAAGCAGGGCTGGAACTAAACTATGAGGGGCTGCAGCCCTCCAGGAACTGAAGTTGACACCCCAGCCTTAGGGTATACATATGGAAACTGATGCGCAGGAACAGACTATTAGTTAATTGTTTGACATATTATTTTGTTTGAAAGTAAAACAACGTTCACAATCTGTCTAAATAAGCTCCCCTTGTTCCATTTATGTACACTTTAAAATATAAGGTAGGATTTTCTGAGCTGCAAAATATTATTAGTTTTGTTTTATATTTCATTACCCTTTAAATGAAGGGGTGAATCTCAGTCAAATCTCTTCACTAGTCAGGGCACTAGCCATTTTCTTTCCCATTCTCAATCGCAAAATTCTTCTAGTGCACTGAAACATTTGCTTGGTGAGTTGTCCCACAATGCATCATAATGCATGCATAATTACAAAAAAAATTATGTTGACTGCAGTACGGAAAGACGTGATCCATTCTAATTAAATATTAGTTGTTGTTTTTTTTTAATGATTTTTTTTGTTATTATTTTATTTATATTCAATCGTAAATGGACACAGTTGAAAGGTACAGAACAATCTAACAAGCATTTATAATTGATTAATGGTTGAAATGTTGCCATAATCAAATGATTTATCTATAATGTAGTAAAAAAAAACTTTATAACATTGATATGTGAAAAATACCAGTTCAGCTTTCTCATGTCATCAACAGTGTATCAAAGTGTAGTGAGCTAGAGTCTTTACTGTCTTTAAATTAGTGTACAAGACCTTTTTTTGTTAAGGAGCTGATTGAGACACACTCAAAAGCTGCGTCTTAAATGGTGCACTATACACTATGCACTATGTACTTATGCACTTACACACTCAACAGCATAGTATATGTAGGTAGTGTCATCCCAAATGGAGCACTAATGTTTTTTACTAAGCGGAAATTCAAACCGTTTCCTTGATGACGTTTGGCGGTTGCCAAATCAGTAAAATAAATGACCAAACTATCAAATACCTGCCTATAATCACTCTCGTAGGAGAGTCTTGCTTTCACCATCCAAAATAAATAAAGTTATCCAACATGTGCGCCCGATAGCTCCGCCCCTTACGCTACCTGAGCAAAACTGCGGTCGTTGAGTGCGTGAAGTGTCCATCATTACACAATACATATTACCGGTTGAGTAAGTGCATCATCCGGGAAATTAAAGTGCACTTATTATTTTTAGAGTTTTCAGTGTGAACGCGCTACTTACACTATGTATACTACAAAATGGCGTAGAATAGTGCATAAGTATGCGATTTGGGGTGCAGCTAAGGACTCCCTTGGAGGCAACAGAAGCCTCAACAGTGGTCTTATTTGCTCTGGTTTCATCCTGTTTTTCTCCAGGTTAAGCAGGTGTGGCGATGGCATGATGGTCCAGTAGCATCCAGAGCCTCCTCCTGCTCTACATCACAGATGAGTGACATCGACAGCTCTCCGGCGTCTGATGTACAGTTCTGTGTCGTGTGCCAGTCTGCAGGAGCTGCACTTCTCTGTGCTAAATGTGGATCTGCCTTTCACTCTGACTGTCACATCCCACCAATCTTCACTAAACCTTGGTGAGACCATAAGAAACTAAAAGGAATTTTATCAAACTGACTTTATTAGACAATAGAAAAACATTGGCAAATTGAGAAAACATCATCAATTTGACAACACACATGCACACTAGTTCTCACAAAGCATGAAAATACAGAAAATACAATTTAAACAGCACAAACCACAACCTAAATGAGTCAGAGGACCTGAAAAATGTATGAACCTAGCTGCTTTTCATTTAGTGTCAGTGGTGTTGTTAAAGATCTGAGGGGTGAGTTCTTTTGTTTATTTCAACATCCCATTCATACAGTTCCTTGTTTGTGTATTATTAGACCTGAACATCTGTTTCGTTGTACCCCTAGATTTAAACAGTTGAGTTTTACCATTGAGTTTGAATCCATTCAGCTGATCTCTGGGTTTGGCAGGCATACTTTTAGCTTAGCTTAGCATAAATCATTAAATCTTATTAGACTTATTATATTAGACAGATTAGGTGCATTTCTGGGGACCAAAGATAATTGATTTGGTTGTAAGTCTCATCACAGCACTGATTTATGTATTTATGCGTTGAAGGAAGTAGTAGAACTGTATAAAAGGCAAAATCTACTGTTGTAATTGGTTGTATTGATGCTTTTGATAGGGTTAATCAGCAAAAGCTTTTTTAGTAATTTAAAATAAAGAGGAATACCGAATAATATTTGAAGAATTTTGACTTACTAATCAAAGTTTGCGGATTAAGGGGGTTCATTCTGTATCTGATTCATTTAAAGTATGTAATGGAGTATGACAAGTAGGTTACCTTTCACCTGCTTTTTTTGATGTTTAGTTGAGGAATTAAATGATCGTAGGACTGGCTGTGTGCTTGGTGATGCTATAATAAATCATTACATGTATGCTGATGATTTGGTTATCTTTTCCCCCCAAGTAGCACTGATTTTCAGCAGCTGCTTAATTTTTGTGCAGATTATGAGCAGAGATATTATGTCCAATATAATTCAAAAAAGGGTGTTTACTTGACATGTAGAACCAATAAACATAGAGGTATGATTTTTACCAGATTTTTATTTGTCAGGGCAAGTTTTAAATATTATTTGTAAAACTGTCAAATATTTAGGGCAATGTGTACAATGAAATGTACAGGGAACGTCGAAAGTTATATGCTCAAGTAAATATGCTGGTGAGAGTTTTATTTGTGTTCAAAGCAGGTTAAGGTATACATTTTTTTTGCTTGACTCCTCTGTAGTTATAATTTGTACATAGACCAACAGAAAGTGTGAATTAGCTTTTTTTTCTAGGTTGATAGGGCTAGGAACGATATACTCTCATTCCGGCATAATAATCAAGGAACTTTGCTGCCATGCTATGGCTGCAGCATGCACAATTATATATTACACATTGATGTTACCTAGTTGGGGACTATTTTCATGTACTGCATAATATCAGTGTGCCTGCTGCAGCCATGGTGTTTTTCTCTAGCTGATTTTAAGGAAGTGGAGTGTATATTTAAATCAAATGCTATTTTGATGCCATGTGATACCAACATCACCACTAACTCAGGAAACAGCAAACAGGAAGCGTATGGATTCATCACTGTTTGGGGTTTCCCGACACATTTCCGTTGTGGTCTGCACTAATTTCAGTGTGTTTCTGTATTTGACTGCGTTATGAGAATTTGGGTTTGTGTGTGTGTGTGTGTGTGTGTGTGTGTGTGTGTGTGTGTTGTCAAATTGATGATGTTTTCTCCGTTTGTTAATGTTTTTCTATTTGCAGTTGTTTTCTTGCAGCACATTAATCTGAAATAAATCGAAAGAATCGGATGATTTAATCAAACTTTTTTGAAGGTTTCCATGTGAATAAAAGCCTAATTGATATCTGTTCATCATATAAAGCAAGTGTTGGCAGTGTTTAGCATCTTGCTGTGAGGTGACCACCCTGGTTCGAGTCCCGGCTGGGCTAGTTGGCATTTCTGTGTGGAGTTTACATATTCTCTCCCCATGTTCACGTAGGTTTCCTCACGGTGCTCTAGTTTCCCCTCACAGTCCAAAGACATGCAGTATATGTGAATTAAATGAACAAAATTTTCTATGGTGTATGTGTGTGTGAATGAGTGACTATGGGTGTTTCTCAGTACTGGGTTGCGGCTGGAAGGGCATCCACCGAGTAAAACATATGCGGGAATAGTTGGCGGTTCGTTCTGCTGTGGCAACCCCTGATAAATAAGATACTAAGCCGAATAAAAATGAATGAATATAAAGCACATGTGTCTCTACAGAAGACTTGGATTAAAGCCCTCAATTCATATGTTTGGGAGTACAGATTATCATTTGAGAGACAAAAAATATCTTTATCGTTATCATGTGAATTTGAAACGACACAAGGGTTAATAAATGATTTTTGTTCATGGGAGATGTAACTGTTAATATAATAACTGTTTGTTTGTTTGTGTGTCCTTGCAGGGAGGATTGGGTTTGTTTGCTGTGTCAGGATGTCAGCGAGACTCTCGTGTTTGACTCTGGTGAGGAGATGAAGACGACCGGTCTGAGTCTACAAGATCAAAGAGTGAGACACCAGCAGCCTGAACGGATTTACAATCTTAAGTTATACTCACAACACTTATAAAGGATGTTTAGGAGGCGACTGATTTTTTTAATGTTACGTCACATGGATCTATGTCATCTGTTTTGTTCAGAGGTGTGAGAAGCTTCTCCTTGGCCTCCAGTGTGATGAGAACATGGGCCTGCTCTACAGCGTCACCAAAGTAAATGCATGTTGTATAGGTTGCTATGAAAATACATCAGGGGATCAAAAATTGTTACAAATATTGATTGTATTTCAGGCAGTACTAAAATGATAGTCAAGACAGATTATTGCTTGGTCAATGATTAATAAGAGTTCTATTTTATTATGTATATTTCTAAGAATTTAATGAAAATTATTTATTTATTTATTAGTAATGTACACTTGTGTTTGTAGTGGTTTTTTAAACATATTTATACTATTTTTAAGAAAGATTGAAGTTTTTTGGAATATACAATGTGGTATAAATATTCAGTAACATGTAAAATCTATTTGAGCTTGGCTACTTTTTTGAATATGTTTTTTTTATAAATATATTGTATAATGTATATATTTTTGATAATATATGGATATAAAAATGTATATTAATACATTTTAATTAATTGCATTATTAATTTGCTATATTATTATAATACTGAAACACACAACATGACCTGTAATAAGCTTGTCAATTCATAATGTTGAATGATTGGATGTATTATAGGCAAAATATTCACAAAAGATTTTATAACAAAATTAATATTATTTATATATTAATATTTAGACATTGCAATGCCAATGCTTTAATTTTAGAATACTAAAATATATGGAGTAACCCTGATTTTCAATAACAAGAAATAAAAACCTTATTTGGAAAGAAAATCAGTAAAAATTCTCTTTGTAATTTAGAAGAACAGTTATCAGACCTTTATAGAATTAAAAAAACAACATTTTACTCAAACCCATCAAGACAGTTGTATAAACATGGCATTTGAGTGCGTTTTGTGATTAAATGAATAGTTTGTGATAAACTCTTGAACTTTTCTCTCTTTATGAAGAATCACTCAAAAACAGCTGAATTTGATATAATACTCGGCCGACTGCAGGGGAACAGGAAACCACCTTACAGGACGGCTGCTGAACTGGTGTCAGATGTTTGGACTGTTTTTGACATCTTATTTATACGTTCTGAGGTAAATAAGTTGCTATTCATCTTATCACTTTTATGTTTAATTTAACTGTCAAGCTTCTTGTATGTTAGGGATATAATGTACATCCAGCCAGTTGTTGCAGAATAAAACGCTTCAGTTTTGAACAACAGCATCTGCTGGAGCTACTGGCTGGATGTACATTATCCAGGGATTCCACGGGTCATGAAATTGGAATATCATGGAATTTTAAGTCTTTTCCGGACATTGAAAGTTAGAGAATTTTGTATTATTTGTTCAAGCCATAGAACATCAAGTATTTTTGTTTGTCATTTGTAAGTTTTACTTCTCATCATGGTGGCTTGAGAAAGCCAACATACTGTTATACTACATACACTTAGTATATTTTTGTCTTCTTCTTCTGAGACTAATTTCTATATGCGTCTCCTCCTATCCTTCTCCTGTCTGACTCAGGTTGCTATAACCTTTCCAACTGATCAGACTTACGGTTTGCCGAAAACTGACCTTAACATTGGGCCAAACTTTGTGATCTCATAACTTTCTGTCATACAGACTTAAGGTTGTGCTCATTTAACTTAGACTACCAATCTGCCAAATCTCCCAATCACTGATGAACTTTCAACTTACTAGCCACACCCTAGCCACCACTTACGGCACCCTAGCAGCTGTCCCATAGACTTCCATTGTAAAAAAACTGACATTGACTTTACATTGGACATACTAATAACATACCAATTCATACTAACAATATACTAATCCATACTGGAAACATACTAACAAACACTAATCATACTAGCAACATGTTAATTCATACTAAATTCATGCTAACAATATGCTAGTTTATACTATAAACATGCTAGCGACGTGCAAATTCATACTAGAACCATGTTAATAACATGCTAATTTATGCTAGAAACTGCCAGCAGCATGTTAAATCGTACTAGAATCATGGTAATTTATGTTAGCAAGTGCCTAGCAACCACTCAGAACACCTTAACAACCGCCTAGCGACTCCTTAGCAACCACTCAGAACGCCTTAGCAACCACCTAGCAACACCTTAGTAAGCACTCAGAAAAACCTAGCAAAGCCTAAGCAACCGCCTAGCAACCACTCAGAACACCTTAGCAACTGCCTAGCAATGGCTTATCAACCACTCAGAAGACCCTAGCAAACACCTAGCAAAAAACATGCCAATACTAGAAACCCTGCTAACCTCTATGTAGTGATCTATCTATGCCAACTGTTTCAAACGTCTTTAAAATTACTTCAGTTATTTAAACTTTTAAAGCTACTTCAAACTTTCAGACGAGACTTTCTCAAGACACCACAAAGTTTGTCCATGAACTTTACTTTTCTCAGTTATTAAAATATTTTTTTAACATATTTATTTCTATAACATTCACAGGTTTTGCTTATTTTTATGGTTAGGCTATTTTTCCACTTCCATTTCATTTCTTTCTCACTTGTAAATCAGCAGTCAAATTAATTCCCCAGAAAAAAAATACCATGTTTGTCCACTGTATATTGCTGGAAACATTTGATTATTGTGGTCTAAAATGACTGGTTTTAAGGGTGAGTTTTACTTTTTAGCATTATTTTTGAGCTCACAAACTTTTGGTCTATATCATTACTATAAATTGAACACTGATAGAAACAAAGCGAGAGAGTGTTCACCTATTATCCGTATAAAGCTACTACATTATATTTGAGGAATGGCTTAATCATTCGAAATGATCAAAATAAACTAAACTTTTAAAATCTCTTCATCAAAAGCGTTTAGCGATAAATCAGGGTGTCCGCGGAGTCTTAAAAATGATTAAAAGCTGATAAATCAATGTAGATAAATTTAAGACCCTTAAAAAGTATTAAAAGTCCTAAATGCTATTTTGCAAGGTATTCAATTTTGTTGTTCATGATTATGCAATGTATGGTGTGTGCTAAAGTTTGCTTGAATTAAATCTGCAAATATCAGGAAATCAATGAAATCCTGACATCATGTTGCTTTGTTTACTGCAGTAACCAATAATGTTTTAGTTTTAGATTATTTTCATACATTAATATTTAGTAAATATACTGCAAGTTAAAATCTCGCCAGTGCTTCTGGTGGAAAAGTGCTTATAAAGTCTTAAAAGGTTTTGAATTTCACTCTCTGATACCTGTTTATATGCAGTAAATACAATAAGCTTAGTCTCATTTTAATAGGCTTTTTCTGAGATTACAAGGAGACGTAACTATTTTACATATTGTCACAAAAGTGTCTAATTTGTTATGATTCCATTCATTAAAAAAAAAATTGAATATTTAAAGGTAGTCGTGCCCCCAAACCCCTCCCCTAACTCTATCCCTCATTTAGGGGAGGAGCAAACCATACTAAAATGTATAGTAATGTTATTTGATATAAAGCACTGTAGATCAGGGGTGTCCAAGCTCGGTCCTGGTGAGTTTAGCTCCAACCCTAATCAAACACACCTGAAACAGCTAATCAAGGTCTTACTAGATATACTAGAAACTTCCTGGCAGGTGTGTTGAAGCATGTTGGAGCTAAACTCAGCTGGACACCGGACCTCCAGGACCAAGTTTGGACACCCCTGCTGTAGATGGTCTGGAAGAAATGTGAACATGTTCAAACATTTCACCACATGTTAAACATTTGTCCTGGCCTGCCAAAATTTGCAGGAAATCTATGGCAATTGATATATATGTATATATTTTGCCATAAATTCAGCAATTCCAGAATCACAACAGCTGCAACACAATAGCTGTCTGTTTTTCTATACTCTATAGGTTATGAAAATTCAGGTTTTAATTCAGTGAAACTCACTTAAATCAGTGAATTTGGCTTTGAGTTGGAACCCTGATTACCCTTTTTTTTTACTTGTCTGCAGTGAAAACTTTAGCCTACAGACTATAGATTCACACTTGTCATCACTGAATTGAATATTATATGAAGGAATGTGCTTTTTTCGTATCTCTACAGAAGAAACGTCTGGTTGTCGCACTTCAACAATCTTTTCAGCAACGGCTGAACGAATCTTTCGGGACAAGTCTTCACGCTTCTCTCCTGCAGCACTCCAGCAGCACAGAAGCAGGAGAAACATCACTAACAGACCCTCAGAAACAGAAGCACAGAAACACTTTGAAACGCATGAGAGAGTTTTTCACTACAAAATGTGCTACAGCTGTAAAGAAATCCTGCAATGAGAAAGGGAAGGAGGACTCTACAGCTGCTGAACATTGAAGGACATTATCATTCATTTTGAAAACCGACAGAACTACTGTTTTAAAGAGAAAATTACCACTTTGTATTTATTGGTGTTGTTTATTTAGCTTTGCCTTTACTCAAATAAGAATTAAACAGATGTTTTATTTCATTTTAAGGTTTCGGTGCTCACTTTGTCTTTTTTTGTGCTGTGATTTAGTTATGAAGGTGCATTATTCGAGTTGTTTAATGTTATTATGCAGATGACTGCCAGTAGAGGGCGCAATAATCCTTTGGTTGTTGTATTTCATTCTATCACCAGGGTTTACAGCAAGCATAGTGTTACAGACAGATAGATAGATAGATAGATAGATAGATAGATAGATAGATAGATAGATAGATAGATAGATAGATAGATAGATAGATAGATAGATAGATAGATAGATAGATAGATAGATAGATAGATAGATAGATAGATAGATAGAAAAACAGCATACAAATTTGTCAAAACAAGTCCCTTATTTTGAGATATAAATATTAACATGGAAATACACATTCAAATTCCATTTTGAGCCTTTTCGAGTGGAATCTGATCATATTTGGCAAGTAGGCCACAAAAACTATTAATTATAATTATAAGTTATGCCTCAAGCTATTTTTAATCTGGACTCTCAAACATTTACTTCAGATTACAAAAAAGTTACATAAATAATGGAAAATGTAAAAAAAAAAAAAAAATATATATATATATATATATATATATATATATATATATATATATATATATATATATATATATATATATATATATATATATAATTTGATAAGTGCTTATATCACATCGTATGTCTTCTAGCATTCCGCTTGTTTCCTCTAATTTTTGAGTTTTACAAGTGAATATAATGGGTAATTGTATGTTTTTAATAAACTGTTTAAAACGTCTTGTGCTTTGCACCGTATGAAAGAGAACAAAACAAGCAGAATTAATGGGCTCTCGTGTGAACCAATTTTCGAGGGCAGCTTTTGAGTTTATTCTTGGCGACAGAGAGCAACATTTGCTGTTAATGAACATATTTTCATTTTGATACAACCCACAACCACTTTTGACGATTTGCCAGTGCAAACTGAGAGCGCAACGTTCTGATTTTTATGAAAAAAAACACAAGCCCCACCCACAGTTTAAATATATAAATAGTTGAAGTAGCCCAAGTGCAGAGCTTACATTTAACTCTTGAGACCTTCGCGCTTGTTTGTTTGGTGAAATGGTTGTTGTGGTCAAACCGAGTCCTCAGGTGGGCAGCAAAGCGATGGATGGAAATCAGCACAAAGTGGAGGCGAATATTCTGCTACTTGGAGCAGAAAATGTCGGGAAGTCAGGTAAGCAGAAATAAAATACTTTAAAGATTTCTGTAATATGTGTATGAGGTATTTAAGCATTTAAATAATATTTTATGTCTGCTTGTTTGCAGCCCTTACCGTGCGGTTTCTCACCAGAAGATTCATAGGAGAATATGGTGATATTGGTACGTATTTGCTATAACAAAAAACATTCATAATGGACATATAACACATTTTGTTCATGAACGAGCTGTTTTTAATCGTTCTGTGCTCTCTTTCAGAATCAATATACAGTCATATCGACAAAACGGATGGACGTGAGATATCCTTAAACATTTGGGACTCACTGTATCCTCAGGTATGTCGTCTTCTGGCTTCAGAAATGTCATTGTTGTTGTTGTTGTTGTTGTGTGTGTGTGTGTGTGTGTTTAAATCTTTCCGTCATAAGTTTTGTTAATTATTAGTGTAAAGTGACAAATTACAAATACTCAAATTACTGTAATTGAGTAGTTTTTCCTCACGATTTGTAGTTTACTAAGTAGTATTAAAAATGTGTGCTTTACCTTGAGTACATTTTTTTGTGTTGTATATGTACTTTTACGCTATTATTTTCCTTCAACCTGCAGTCACTACTTTTATTTTATTCTTGTCTATGGGGATTGGCTAAGTGGAAAAATCAGTCCTGTCAATCAAATTACACATAGAAAGTAACAACCTCATAGGCACTTTATAAAAGCAGCAAAATGTTTGGAAGCATTAAAGTTGTCCAAGAAGATTTCATTAAAGTTGTCCAAATTCTTTTCATGCACTAAACCAGAGACTGTTTAGATCCTGATGAGAAGATGGCGTATGCTTACTGTATGATGACTAAAAAACATGGCTAAATGGCCTTAAACAATAACTTAATCTACTACAGAATGTTACGTTTACACACACATCTACAAACTACACACATCTTCAAACTACATGTAACCTCATCAGCCATTTACAGTGTTATACTCTCTACTCTACTTTTTACTAATACTTTGAGTAATATTTACAACAGATACTTTTACTCTACTTTCTATTTTTGAGCAAGTAATGGCAGTTTTACTTGATTTTGCAGTATTTTTCCACCACTGATAAGAATTTTTTTCTTGACTCACTCTGGGTTAGGAAAACGTCAAATAGTTTCATTCTTTGATAATACAGAAAAGATTTTTATCGAATTAAAGAGTAAACCAAGTCTGTGTGTAGTTTTAAGTATTAAAAAGTTTTCCCCCAAGAAAATTGGCAATAAAAAGCAAATGACATTTACTCTTATTTTTTGTGATGGTCAGTATCATATTTTCAGTTTGAAAAACAAAGCAGAAGAACTACTGTTTACACTAGAGTTAATCCATTATTGTATGTGTTTTGTATAATTCTTTCCATTCATATTAATGTATTCTGAATTCTGTCTCTTGCAGAGCTGCGAAACGACCGAATCCATCAGTGACAAGCAGCTCCAGTGGGCCGACGGTGTGATCCTGGTCTACAGCATCTGCGACCACTCCAGCTTTGAGGTGGTCCGACAACAGGTGCAGCTCATCCGCCAAACCAGAAAGCTCTCCGCATCTGTACCCATCATCATCGTAGGAAACAAGCGAGATCTGCTCCATCAGAGAGCCGTCCCGAGCGAGGAGGGCCGTCTGTTTGCCCTGTCTGCAGACTGCGGCTTCTTCGAGATCTCAGCCGCTGAAACCTACCACGGGGTCCTTCTGGTCTTTCACGAAATCCTGGACCTCATCAAGGAGTCCAAAGCAATAAAAAAGGGCATGGTGGGAATCAAGGGCATCGTCAGAAGTGTTTCTGCCGTGTTTGGAAAGAAGCGCGAGTAGAAAACTGAGGGCAAATTGGTGATCATGATGACCATATGGGGCCCCTGGCAGCCTAGCATCTAAATAGCTGAGAAGTGGTCCCCCGGCTAAAGGGTTTTTTGGGCTTGAAGGGGGTCATTTCAACCCAAGTAGCCTACATGGATGATGGAGAGAAGAATAATAAGCATGTTAAAAGTTCAGAGCTAAGCTTAAAGATGAAGGAAAGTAGATTGAGTTTGTTTGAGGAAGGTGATAAAGGAAGTCCTTGTAAGTGATCCTGGGCTTTAATTTAAGTTGGTCACAGGGTATGGATATTAAATTGAAATGAAAACTGCGTTTACACTAGTAGGTTTTTGTTTTAAAATTGCATTTTAGAGTGAAAACCTCCTTTTTTACTGCGTTGTTTTACCACATTTTACAAATGTTGGGTTCCACACAATTGATTTGTGTCAGGACAACATGAAGGAATTGAGTTAGCTTATTAGTTTTTACAAATTTAAGAGGATTGAACATAAAACTATTAAGTTGTCTCAAAAAACTTCAAGAATTGTGTTGTTTCAGCTCATTTTAAATGCGTTGCTTGAACAAACAGCAAACATAAATATTTGAGTGTACACTGTAAAACCCAACAGTCAACTTTATTAAATGAAATGAGTGTAGTTAACTTAAAATTAATTCTACTCATTTGAAAAGAGTTTTGAACTCAGTGTTGAAGGTAATGAGTTAGTTTAATACCTCATTACTTCAACTTAAATGCAGTAAGTTCACAGTACTCATATAGATTAGTTTTTTACTCATATGGTTTGTAGCAATCGGTTTCCTCAAACGGTTTGAGTTGCCTTAACTTATTGGGTTTTACAGTGTAGAAAACAATCTCCATCCATAACTATGCAGCTCAAAGTGCTTGACACATGATCATTCATGCTAACTGGGCATGCTCCTGTTTTGTCAACATTCATATTTGCCGTCTACAATTGCTTAATGGTCATATGAGAAGGGTTTGAAGAAACACAATATACAATAGCGACTGTGGATAGCCTGGTCTGCGTTTTAGTTCACCTACTGAAATGGAACCAGCTTTTCCAGACTAAAATGCAGTCAAAATACTCAATTTTTGTGGGTCAAAGATTAAGGCGCAGTGTGGACGCCGCGTGTAACAAGATATAACAAAACTAATCTTATTTTTAGTTTTAAAACGAAAACACTAGTGTAAACGGCACAGTGTGACATTGCATTAGTGCATGTCCACTTTTCAGCAGAGGTGGTTCTGGAGTATTTTCCTTAAGCATAGGCCTCAAACTGGATTCCTGGAGAGCCGCAGCTCTGCACAGTTTTGCTGCAACCCTAATCAAACAGCTCAAATGAGTCTTGAACACCTTGATTAATTGGATCAACTGTGTTTGATTAGGGTTGGAGCAAAACTTTGCAGAGCTGCGGCCCTCCAGGAATCAAGTTTGAGACCTATGTCCTTAAGCATTATAGTCATAAACTAAAATATCCAGCAACGCGGTGAATTACAAACTCTGACTTGAAGCAAATACAGATAGATGAAAATGACAAGGACTACATACTCTGTAAGAACTACAATCCCATGATGCATTGCAAATCAAACACATTCCTTTTTTTTTAATTAAGCTGTTGGTTGTATCAATAGATTGGCAAGTATTTTGAGAGGGTGCTAGGACAATTCCACATTTATAGTGTTTCATTGCAGTGGCTGTGACTTTTGCTTGCTGCTACTTGCTGATTGGTGGAATTTTCTGTACAGCATTATGGATAATGTAGTTTTTTTTTGGTTTTGTACGAATTCTGTTATTTAGCTTGGTTGTTTTAATGCAAGCAGATTTCAACATATGACTTATTAACCGTCCATTAATAGCTGTGTTCAAAGTTGATCAGTTACTGTGGAAAAAATGAAGTTCCAGAAACCATCAGTACTCAACTGTAGTCCTCGTTAAGAATAGACTTTTATTTCTGAAAATATGGTCAAGGAATTTAATGAGCTGGATCTCAATTTCCTTAAATACACAGATGGACTTTATTTTTATGAGTCTCTACTGACATTTTAGTTTTGAATGAATAAATGTAGTGACTCTGTAGTAAACTGTATATTATATTTTATGTACATATTGTAATTTACTAAAGGTTTCTTTAAGGTTGTGCTAGTATTCATGTTACTCACATGGGCACATTCATACCAAGGAGGATCCATGTAACTGTAATAATTCTATGGGGATACCAACATCCAGAACACAATTATAACAATGATGCAGACATTCAGAATCCACTTTAAAGAGCTTGAACATTCAGAGTGGCAGAATGCTGTTGACTTTTGTTCTAGTTAATTTTAAAGTTATCATCATGAAAATCATCTTGGTGTGAACAAGCCTGCAGTACTGAAGAGTGAGATATTAATAGTGTACATGTTATCGCCTTGTACATACTTTATACTGTATAATACACTTTTTTTGCGGATGTGTTTATATTGAATGTACTTCAATTATCGATGTCAATAAAGAAAAAAAAAAAACATTTACCTTTATTGTCCAGTCATTGATCAATCATTCATTCACTGCTCAAATAGTAAGGCAAGGCAAGTTTATTTATATAGCACATTTCATACACAATGGTCATTCAAAGTGCTTTACATAAACGGGAATAAAAGAAACAAGTATAAGAAAATAAAAACATAATAAAAGTAATAAAAAAAAAAGATTAAAATGTGTTAAAACAGGTTATAAAAGAGTGAAAAAGAAAAGAAAGACATCATAGCGCAATCTGTTGGATAAAGCACAGCGCTCATTCAGTAAAGGCACAGCTAAACAGGTGTGTTTTCAGTCTTTACTTGAATGTGCCTAATGTCGGAGCACATCTGATCATTTCTGGAAGCTGATTCCGTAATAGCTGAAGGTGGATTCACCCTGCTCTGACTGAACTCTTGGAATTTCTAGTTTGTATGATCCTAAAGATCTGAGTGATCTGTTAGGTTTGTATTCAGTGAGCATATCTCTAATCTATTGAGGTCCTAGGCCATTTAGTGATTTAAAGACAAGTAGTAATACTTTAAAATCTACCTGAGGACAGGTGTGATGTGCTGATTCTGGTCAGAATCCTGGCCGCAGCGTTCTGGATGAGCTGCAACTGTCTGTAACTGGCCGTTACAGTAATCCACCCTAATGCTGATAAAAGCATGAACAAGTTTCTCTAAGTCTTCACTGGAAACAAAGCATCTAATTCTTGCAATGTTTTTGAGATGATAGTATGCTGATTTACTAACTGCTTTGACATGACTATTGAAACTCAGATCTGACTCCAGAATCACACCAAGATTCTTGAACTTATTTTTTTAATAAGTTTTTTAAGTACTCAAAACAACAATTGCATTTACTAAAATGTTTAATTACATTTAAAGTCAATATTACGTTTGTTACAGGAAAAAGCACAACAGACTGTAGGGATTTTAGCTAAAAGCTTGAAACATGTAACACTTTTTTTTTACATTGTGTATTTTTGTACTTTGTGTAACATCATTTAACACCCTTCGGTGACCGTTCATACACATCTTTGCGTAACAGTTTTTTCTATCAGCACTTGCTTAACAAAGCATAAATCAGCCCATAAAGAATCAAAGTAACGTTATTCATATACTTTTATCATCTTCTCTTGATTAAACACACATTGGGCGGTTTCCAGCTAATCATTATCAATCATGAATCCAACTCTCCACAGAATGCAAGGAGGCTCAGGAGTAGAAATACATTTGTTTGCTCTACACAAAATGTTTTGTTACGTCATACGTTTATAAGCACTAACTACTACAATCAGACAATGAAAGCAATAAAATGCCACATACACAAATGGCACTGCAGGAAGCAAATCCATACTGTTTTCCATTCTAATTCACATAAAAAATACTATAGTACTTTATAGTAATCGTGAACTGATGAACTGTAATAAGCAGCCTATGTATAAAAATCCAAGATCAAACAAACCAAATCATACCCTGAAGGCAGTTCTTTGCCGAAACTCATAGGTTTTTTAAGGATTAGCCATGTGAAAAAAGGCTTTTTAATATTTTTCCACATTTTTCGAGTGCCTTGGACTGATTTTTGCTGTTTAAATATCCTATGTAGTTTTACAACAGTAAACCGTGTAGTGTAGTATAATATAGTTGCATAAACTGACAACAATATTGGATAATTTGTTTGTTTATAATAACATTTATTCAAGTACTAGTACGGTTCAAAGCCACTATAGTATGTACTATAAATTACTATAGTATTTTTAATGTACGGAAGTAATACACATAGCTGAAACAATGCTTGATAGATTTAATGATCTGCACATTCTCAATGCTAGGTAAATGATTTTATCCAAAAGTTAAATTGTAACGATATGATTGTTTTATGTAGGCAAACTAAAGGATTTATTCTATTAGTTTTTTTCAATGGTGTGTTTGCTGTACTCTTCATAACAACCAGCAAACCGAATGATCTGTAATTAAATGATCTGTAATTAAATGTAGGTTTAATGTAGAAGATAAGTAGACCCTAGTGCTCTGTGGTTTCCACCACAGGTAAGACCTGATCTTCAGTTGAGGAGCTCAGATACTCAAACGCTCGCTGGCTCTGTGTTACAAACTGCATAATGGGAGCCAGCAGGACCTCTGTGGTCGAGGAACGGCGGCGGATCATATCGGTGGTGGGCACAGCCAATGTGTCGAGCTCTGGAGGCCCCACTGAGTTGGAATCCATCTTCAAACTGCCTTTACGTCCATTTGCTGGGACCGGGCTTGGGGTTGGAGTTGGGGAGGGAACTGGGCTGGTTGGAACCCCACTGCTGGACCCGCGGCGGGAACGGGCATAAAGGCTTCTGCGGCGACGTGGACGACCATCCATGGCCTTGAGGAAGAGGCTGTTTGCAGAGGCACGGCCAGAGGGACTCTCGGGAACCTCATCTGGAGTTGGGTTGTTTGCAGCATCTAGATCAGACACCTGTTTCACCTGAGAGAGGAGAACCAAACGGTCTTATCGTAAGACTCTGATTCTTATTTTTAGTATTTTGGAAATTTGATTCCATTTAGTCAATGTCCCGTTTAATCTGCAACCATATTTGCAGTTAATCTAGGACCAAATCCTCTCTAATTCGATGAGAAAATGCTGAAATTATGAATACTGATTTCTAAACTTACAATTATTCTACATTTTAAATGAACAGCAAGAATCTGAAATCACATGTACCATTATTGTTATTAATTCAGATCTATTTACAAATGCTACTGAGAATTTGCGAAGATTTGCACGACACCAATCTCCACAGATGTTTCAATGGTAACCAGAG
Source organism: Danio aesculapii (assembly GCF_903798145.1). Lineage (NCBI taxonomy): Eukaryota > Metazoa > Chordata > Actinopteri > Cypriniformes > Danionidae > Danio > Danio aesculapii. Next base: position 27,535,219 of record NC_079450.1, on the reverse strand, counting down.
GATGCGGCTACAAACAATGGAAGATTAGGCTGTATTGGTGACTGCCACTTTAAATTTAAATGAGATTGTGCTCTTTTCAAAAGAGGGCGGAGTTACAAATGGATATGTGTCAGCATAGTGGCAGATTCAAAACAGGAGTAACGTTATCTCTGTGCGAAGATTTGCACGACACCAATCTCCACAGATGTTTCAATGGTAACCAGAGGATGCGGCTACAAACAATGGAAGATTAGGCTGTATTGGTGACTGCCACTTTAAATTTAAATGAGATTGTGCTCTTTTCAAAAGAGGGCGGAGTTACAAATGGATATGTGTCAGCATAGTGGCAGATTCAAAACAGGAGTAACGTTATCTCTGTGAAAAACTGAAAATTGCAAAAGGTGTGGCTCAGAAGAAGCCCGTCAATGGAGACCACAGTGTTCACTTGTGAATCCTAAAACTCTTAGGACTTTTAGCATCTAAGTTGCTGACAATATCTTCAGCAGGTAGGGTGCTAAAACTCTAATGGTGGACAACTGCTTCTCACTCAGGGCCGTTAATGCTAATGAAGGAGAAATTGTCACTAATGGGTGGGACATTCCTCCTCTGATGACATGTACAAGGGGAGAATGTCAATCACAGTGTTTCTGCAAAATGTTTTTATCAAGTGTGATTATAAAAAAATGTAATTAATGAATTTCTATCATTAGAGGCGGTGTTTAATCCTTATGCACTGTTAGGGATGTTTTCATCCACACAGAACTTTTTCTGTGTTTCAGCTGGCGGAATGAATTTTGATGACAAATCTTATTTTAAACATATTTTGAGAAAATGCTTTGAAATTTAAAAAAACCTCCAGGACACACTCTGAGCAAATGTACTACCCTTTTGTTCTGTTAGGAACAAAAACATCAACTGAATTAAACTGCTGTAAAAATGCATCAGATAAATATTTCTTTCAAATTTTTTGCATAAATCTGTTGTTCAAGCCTGATCAAAACTACTAAATTGCTCAGAAAATTACAGGATTTTAACCAAATTAATAAATGATGTGACAGATTTGGTGAAAAAACACACAAAATGATGTATTTTCAGTATAAAAAGTAATTATTAAAAAGTAATTATTAATGTCTTGGACATGTGAAACAATATTTACCTTTGATGCATTGTTTTTGATGAATTATTTTTTTCTCCCTAATTTAATTAATTTTGCCCCATTGACTTCCATTATAACCACTTTTACTTACAAAACCATGACACTATATAATCATGCATTTTTGATTGTTGCTGGTTTTCCTCTTTGGGAAGAGGTCAAATTTGTAATTTTTACAGTTGATCATCAGTTGGCACCGTTTACCCTTTAGTGTGTGTATGTGTCTGAGTGTGTGAGAGTGACCTTTACACACTTAACTTGATGTGTCTGAGAAAACGAAATATGCATCTCAGTTCTCAGAACTACATGGAGTAAATAAAAACAAAGACTGTGTATTCATGCACCATTAAATGTGGTTATAATGGATGTCAATAGGGGAAAAACAGCCACCAACAGTAAATGAAAATCTAACAATGCATCAAAGCCAATGTTGTTACTAATCATTCACATGTCCAAAAAATTGAGCCCACAACTGCTTTTTTATGTTCAAAATGCATCATTTTGTGTATGTTATTTCACCAAATCAGTGACATCCTTTATGAAATTGGCAATTAAAGAGTTAAAATCCTGTAATTTTCTAAACAATTTAGTAGTTTTGATCAGGCCTGAGGTTGATTTAATAGATTTATCTGATGCATTTTTTACAGGAGTTTAATTCAGGGGATGTTTTCATCCTGGACATAACAAAAGGGTAGTAAATTTAAACAGTGCACAAGGGTTAAACCTCTTATAAAAGTAATTGGTGTACCAGGTGAAGTACAAAGCAGGTGTACCACTCAGTCATATATACAGTTGAAGTCAAAATTATTTATATATAAGTCAAAATGAAGTCAAAATTATCCCTGTTTATTTTTCCCCCAATTTCTGTTTGACGGAGAGCAGATTTCTTCAACACATTTCTAAACATAATAGTTTTAATAACTCATTTCTAATAACTGATTTATTTTATCTTTGCTATGATGACAGTAAATAATATTTGACTAGATATTTTTCAAGACACTTCTATACAGCTTAAGACATTTAAAGGCTTAACTAGGTTAATTAAGGTAACTAGGCAGGTTAGAGTAATTGGGCAAGTTATTGTATAACGATGGTTTGTTCTGCAGACTATCGGAAAAAAAATGAGCTTAAAGGGGCTAATAATTTTGACATTTTAAAAAATGTTTTTTAAAAAAATAAACACTGCTTTCATTCTAGCTGAAATAAAACAAATAAGACTTTCTCCAGAAGAAAAAATATTATCAGACATACTGTGAAAATTTCCTTGCTCTGTTAAACATCATTTAAGAAATATTTAAAAAGATATTTGTGTCAAATAAAGGGTGTTTTCACGTATTTTTTATGTCTTTGTTTAAAAACGAAATTGTCATTTTACAGCCTCAGAAAATAGAAGACCCAGATATTGCCAGTTTGGTTTGAACATCAAACCAATTTAAACCCAATGTGCAACCAATTGGAGGTGTTTTTAGACTATAACAGTTCTTATGCATAAATGAAGCTTAATTATGGCCTGAACACATTATGTACCTGAACTTAAATTGGGTACAGCACTAAATGAAAAAAGAAAGAAACACAGTAACACAGAGAGAAAATAAACTAGGCCATGTGGTTAGTGCAATACAGACTATGATGAACACAAAGTGACATATTTAGCTTCGTTCATCCTATCAACTCTAAATAGTAGAAAATGATGTTCAGACTCAATCATTCTGCCTCAGACTTTCCTTGAGAGCAGTGTTCATTTTCACTAAAACTGCACGTGTGTTTTATTGACAGAATTTAGATGAATGTTGTGCTGCTCACCAGGTCGTAGAGCGGGGTGGTGTTGATGAGCAGCTGTATGAGAATCTGTCCCAGTTCCAGCAGGTCATTCATGAGGCTGCGAACCTGTGTAGGCAGAACCAGCATCTGCTGTACAGGAGGCCAAACTGTCAGTGCCTGCAGACCTGCTGTGAGCCGAGACACCAGCAGAGAACGCAGCTCCTCCACATGATGAACCCGAGTGGTGTAAAAGGACAGAAGCAGCTGCAGCAGCATCTCCACCATCTCCATCAGCTTCTTTAGACCCACCTGAATATGATAAATGCTGGTCAGGAAACATTGATAGACCTGATAATAACACCATTTGGTGTTTAAAAGGAAACGTGACAGCCCAACCGATCATATGGTCTGCGAAGAGCTTTAATGAAGTCACATTTTCATTGCTGAACCTGGTGAACTGTAAATGGGGCCTTACAGTTTGATGAAGTGGCAGTAATGACTCTGTTTACACACCCACAGACAACTTGCAGAAACGTGAAAGGGTTTTTTTGCGGATACTCTCTATGCTCTGAGCAAATAAAGCAACAAACAAAGCAAACTGCAACTGCTATGAAAACTGGTATTGTCAACCACAGTTGGGGTCAAGTAAACTTTTTGAGACTCACAAAAGAGACAGTCCTACAATTTGCACAATAATGTTGTCCCTATCCTGCTCGCCATTCTCTGTTTCTAAATGTTTAGACTTGCTTGTTTGATTTTCTTGTCTCGTTTTATTTCACTCTTCTCAAAATCTCTTCATCTTTTTAGATTAAATAGTTTTTTTCTTGTTCTATGTATAAATAATGCAAATATGTTTATTTTCTGCCATTTAAAATTGCAATTACTGCTCTATTAGTAAAATTAAGTGTGATTTGAAGTAAATTTGATTAAATTAAAAAAATTAAGTGCTAAAGTGTAAAAAGGACGATTTGACTTGTTTGAAGGACTCAGTGACCCACAGACGCTACGTTTCCAGTTAAGCTGTGAATTTAACTTTTGCAAAAAATAATTTTCCAAATAAAGCACTGTTTCCATCTTGTGTGTTCAAGAAAACACTTGAGAAACTGACGCAAAGTAATAATTGTTCACTCAGCGATCAAGGAATTTGTTTGATAAAGTTTTTACATTGTAACTATTGTAATTCATTGTACTTTAAATGTACATATTAGCGCTTAAAATGTACCTTTTTAAAGGTACCACCCCAGTGAGACACTTGTACTTTTTTGCGACTAGTGTTTATTTGTGCATACTAAAATTCATTCATAATGCATCTTAGTCACTGGCATTATCTTTAGCAATTAATGGTGGATGGCTGCTTCTCACTCAGGGCTGTTTATGCTAATGAGGGAAAGATCCTACCTAATGGATGGGACTTTCCCCCTCTAATAACATGTACAAAGGCAGAATGTTAATCAAAGTGTTTCTGCAGACTTTCTGTTTTTATCAAGTGTAATAATTCATTCATTCATTTATTTTTTGGCTTAGTCTCTTTATTAATCAGGAGATGCCACAGCGGAATGAACCACCAAAGAATACCCTTCCAGCTGCACCGCATCACTTGGAAGCATCCATACACACTCATACACTATGGACAATTTTAGCTCACCCAGTTCATCTATACCGCATGTCTTTGGACTTGTGGGGGAAGCCGGAGCACCCGAAGGAAATCCATGCAAACTCCACACAGAAACACACTTGCTGTGAGGCGACAGCACTACCCACCCACTGTGCCACTGTGCTGCCCCAAGTGTGATTATAAAAACTTTATTCATTTTTATCATTAGAGACTGGCTATATTGCCACACAACAGAGTTTAAACTCCTTATAAAAGTGATTTTTGCATAATAGGTCCCCTTTAATGTTGGTGTACCAGGTGAAGCACCAAGCAAGTGTACCACTTCAAAAAGTCATATATGGAGATGGTCAAAAGATATTTGTGTCAAATAAAGCGTGCTTAAGTCTCAGTTTAAAAATGAAATTGCCATAGCCTCAGAAAATATTAGACACAGATATTGCCACTTTGGTATAAACTTAAAACCAAAATAAACCCATTGCATGTTTTTAGTCTATAACAGTTCTTATGCATAATTGTTGCCTGAACACATTATGTACCTGAACTTAAATTGGGTACAGCACTAATTAATTTTTAAATAATTATCAAGAAATCACGTGAGAAACTGCCACAAAGTAATAATTGTTCATTCAGTGATCAAGAAATTCATTTGATAGAGGTTTTACATTGTAATTCTCAGAATTTGTACTTTAAAGGTTCATATTAGTGCTTAAAATGTAGCTTTTTAAAGGTGCCACCAAAGTGAGAAACACGTACTTTTGTTTTTTGAAAGTGTCTTTTATGGACATTTTCTTATCAGACCAAAAATATATGTGCATCAACTACACTTTTAAAAGTTTTATGTACATATGCATCACATTTAAGTTGATTTTAAACAAGGCAATCGCGTTAAAACCTGGGTTATTATCAAGGCCTGTCTGCACATCCCACAAGTAGCCAACGTCTCACGTGCAGCTTCATCTGCCATCAGGCAACGTGAGCGAGAACACACAAGAGCAGTCTGGCGGACACAGGCACAAACAGCCCTGCTTTGGCAGTAATACTCCCCAACTATTGGCAGTTCATTTAGGTGAGAAAAAAAGTGGGTCGGCCAAATTTGAAAGTCCACTCTGTGTTCTCGACTCCCATTGTCATAAGCCCATCACCTCGCCTCCGGTCCACTGCACAGCCCGTGACCAACACGTGAATTACTGTAGGGCATTATGCCGCCAAGTCTTAGTCTTGTGTGTGTTTCTGACAGCTCAGCATCAGTCCCGGTAGCACACACTCGCATTTCTGCGCTCCGGACTCTCCGGGGTGTCTGTTAGAGTTGGTTAATGAAGATTCTTTTGAACACGGTGCACAGGGGCTTTCGTGCTTTCGGACCCAATTACTCTCCACCCTACTGCTGGGAAAGCAGCGAAGGACTCTGTACAGACAATAGCCCACCTTGCCCCTTTGATCCTTAGTACACAAACTTGTCTACCCACGGAACGCTTGTCTGAGATAGGCCATGTGTCTAACAGGTCAGTCTGTGTCTGGGGTTTCTAGCTAGACATGAGAATGAATGATTTTCCCATCAGTTTAGCTACAGAACTGAGGTGTGCTCTAAATAATGTTACATTATTAATACTATAGAGTAGATACCTGGATTTATATTTGATCAAAGATTTATGAGCTTCAGTGTTTTTTAATACAGTGATTTTATATAAACAATGTATCTTCTGAAAGGGTGTAGCTTTTGTACCTTAATTTCTGATATTGTAGAAAGTGGGTGTAAATATATAGCTAAAGCATTGAAAAGAAGTTCCATTATATAATAAATAAGAAGCTCCAATTAACTGGATGTGTTACGAATCGGCCTGGAGAAGTGTCTATACTGTCTTAAGCCTTTAACTGCCTGCTCAAATGGTTGACCATATTTTGCCTGTTTTAAATAATGACTGTTTAAGTCATTTACAGAATGACTGTTTTAAATAATGATTTACATTACACAGCACTGTACATAATCCAACTTGATTTTGGTTTTATTGTAAAAGAAACAAGAAAATGTGTTGAAATATTTCATGGCATACTTCAAAAAATAAAGATAGTTTAGTGTTCAAGCATGTTTTATTTTTATAATGTTTTTAAATAAATTGCTCTTGCACTTCATATTTTCATAGTATATGTATTAATTCCAGTACTTTTACCCGACATATCTACCATTTGGTAGAAGTTGATATTTGAGAAATTATGGGATGCATTGAGTGTGTTAACTAGTAAAAGTAGGAGTTAAAAAATCCAATCCAAAAGTGTTTTCTTGGTGCGGCAGTTAAAGGGTCAATGCACTTTGAGGAGAATAGTACAAATAGAAAAGACTCTACAGGCATAAGAGCTAGAGAATTGCAGCTGCAATTGAAACTGTAAAGAAATCAGTTGTAGCTAAACCACCAAATACATTATGAGAGGGATTTAAGAAAAACGATCTCATTCAAAAACAAACTCCACTACATTCATTTGTAAGACACTACTAGAACTCCAAACACTACTAACTGTTTTTCTTTTTAATCACAAAAAATGAGTTTGGTACTAACAGAAATCAAAAGGTACCCATGTCCACAATTAAATAAGTTAAATCTTTAATTGTGTGAGCCTATTGCTCTGCTGGTGGTCCTGGACATCTTATAATACACAGTGCTCAGCATATATAAGTACAGCCCTCACAAATCATTTATTCATTTTCTTTTCAGCTTAGTCCCTTTATTAATCTGGGGTCGCCACAGCGGAAATGAACCGCCAACTTATCCAGCATATGTTTTACAGCAACGGATGCCCTTCCAGATGCAACTCATCTCTGGGAAACATCCACACACACTCATTCACACACATACTCTACGGACAGTTTAGTCTACCCAATTCACCTGTACTGCATGTCTTTGGACTGTGGGGGAAACTGGAGCACCCAGAGGAAATGTATGCAAACTACACACAGAAATGCCAACTGACCCAACCGAGGCTCGAACCAGCGACCTTCTTGCTGTGAGGCGACAGCGCTACCTATTGCGCCACAGCGTCACCGCCTCACAAATCTATCTTTTAAATTCATATTATATGAATTTATTGTATATTACTATACAATATTATAATTGTGCATGTACATTAGATTAGTTCCTACTGAAGCCAAATCTGGAGCTAATCTAACTAAATAACTTACGATAACGGTCCAAAACTAGTACACCCAAATTTATATGTTATAGAAATCCTGTACAAATCCAACCAATTCAAACCTGATTGCCTCTGCTAGAGGTCTTATAATTGACTTGTTCCACCAGGACAAGGACTCAAAACAAAAATCAAAATCAACACAAAAATGGGTCACTGAGCACAAAATAATGATTCAGCAATGGCCATCTCGTGTGCTGAACTGAACCCTATGGGGAATGAACGTGGTGAACTGAACAGAGGGCAACAACGTGAACCTGGGAGTGTGAAGGATCTGAAGAGGCTGTGTATGAAACAATGGTCTCATCTCATGTTCACCAGCCTCATTAGTCATTATGAAGAAGACTCAGAGCTATCATCAAAGCAAATGAAGGGTGCAAAAAGTATTGAACGAAATGGTGCCAATAACTGAGGCCAATGTGTAAGGAAGCTTTCTTTGCATATTTATCAAGAGTGCCAATAATTCTGACCACAAATGTATATAAATGTTATCAAAGTGTACAGTCGTTTAAGGGTGGAGGGCTTGATTTTGCTGAACACTGGCACTATGTTTGTTCTTTCCTGCAATCTCCACATCTCCTCATCCTGTAGCTCAGTCTGTAATCTCTGTGTGCGAGTGATTTGGTGGGTATTTAAGTCACAAGCAGTGACCGCCAAACAGCACGTAGCACTAAATCCCACTGGGTTTTCAACTCAATCATGACTATCCTCTGTTTAAAAAGCACTTCCGTTAAAAACATTCAGCAGACTGACTTCTTGATTTCAACTTTGATTTCTATGAAACAAAACAGCCTTCCTTTTAAGCACACAAACATTTCATCATTTATTTTAATCTCCATTTTAGAATCACTAAAGGATTAATGTTAGACTTTCAGATGCTCAGGCGTCTCCAACCAGCCTAAATAATAATGTTAATTTAAGGAAGAATACAAATGAGTGACTAAAACTTACAAAAAACTATGAAACAATAATATAAAAATCATACATAATGTTAAGTGCATTTCAAATCCTACAAATATACTTGCAATGTATCAAGTACACAGCTAGTTTACTTAGAGTATACTTTAAAGTGTACTAAAATTATATATAATTTATTTACAGTGTTAGGTCTAGGGTTAGTTACATGTTATTATGCATAGGTAATTATAACTACTATAAAAAGTACACAGAATGTGTAAAAAGGACACCTTAATATAAAGTTTGCTATATATATTTTAACAATCCCTTGTTATACACTGTAAAAAGTGATTAGTTACTTAAAGCGAGTAAACCAATAGCCTTAAAAGCAACATGATGACTTTACAAAGTGAAGGATTCAGATTTCTATACCTTCCAATTCGTCTCAGCATGGATCAACGTTTATCTTTTTCTCATCATCCTGTTTCTCATTATTTTTATTAAATATGATTAGTTGATTAATTGAATGAGTATTTAACTTTGAATTGATTTTAACTAATGAATAAGTTAACACACTGCTTTATGTAAGAATGTTCAGTGTCCTTGCTCTTCTCATTGTCTGTCTGTTTTAACTTTGTTTCCAGGAGACACACAAACCAGGTCATAGGTCATCGAGACTTCCCTCTCTCCCTCTATTCCTTTTTATGCTCGATAGACTTTGTGTGTAGTGAGAATATTGTAGCCCAATGTCGATTAAACCAGTTTTGAACTAGTTTGATAAGACAGCTGAAAGTACAAGAAACAACCTTAAGTTTTCATACCAGATTGTCTCTTGCATCTGTGTGTGCATACATGGTTCAGCTTTTTACATGTCGGAGATCACCTCTTAATAGTTTAGGGTCAGCCTGACCCCAAGAACGATGCTGCCATTTATATCTGGAGTTACATACAATCCCTCATTGACGTACACATTTAGAATTGTCTATTTTTGCTGTAACCAATGTGAACTGTTTACCTGGATCACACATTTTCTGGACTTGTGTAAAGAGCATAATTGCTGCATTGTTGTACTGTAAGTCCATAGCGGCCATTGAGAGTGTTGAAGCTGGCTTCTGCTAATGAAACTGCAAACTATTTTCAGTAAACTTTATTTATTTATTTGAATCTCTGACTCCGGCTCTTCTTCATCTGACAGACTGCTTATTATATGGGTGATAAACTGTAAATAACCCCTACAAAAGATAATGTAAGTAAACTCATTGTAACTTTGGCTTAAGTTGGCTTTATTTTTATAATTACGCTAATTGAACTCACTTTTTTAAGTCAATTAATCTCTTTTACAGTGTCAGACTATTTTTTTATTCTATTCAAATAATTACTGTATTACAATATTACTTATTTGGTGCGTTATTAAGTTTATAAAATCTACAATTTTAGAAGACACTGGAGTCTGGAAGAGCAGATTTTTTGGTCACACTATTTTGATGGTCCATTTGTTGAATTTAAGTTACATTGCATCTACATGTCAACTAATTCTCATTAGATTAAAAGAAGACTGTTAGGTTGGGGATAGGGTTAGTGTAAGTTGACATGTACTTGTTGACATGTAAAGTTTCTTATAGTCAGTTAAATGTCTGTTGAAGGAGCAGTATCAATAGATATTCAGCAGACAGTCTACTAATACTCAAGTGGACCATCAAAATAAAGTGTGACCAAATTACTTTACCGTATGTAATTTTGCTAGATACAGAAAATCCCACAGTCCAAAGACATGCGGTATAGGTGAATTGGGTAGACTAAAAATTGTCCATAGTATATGAGTGTGAATAAGTGTGTATGGATGTTTCCCAGAGATGGGTTGCAGCTGAAAGGGCATCCGCTGCGTAAAAACGTGCTGCATAAGTTGGCGGTTCATTCCGCTGTGGTGACCCTGGATTAATAAAGGGATTAAGCCGAAAAGAAAATGAATGATGATTACAATTTGCATTATTATAAAAATTAAGTCAACTTCCAAGTTACAATGGGTTTACTTACATTATTTTTGTAAAGTCAACTTGTTGCTTTTAAGGCAATTGGTTTACTCGCTTAAAGTAACTAATCATTTTTACAGTGTTGTCCCTTTATAAAAGTACACTTTTTAAGGTAGTCTAAATGTAACAGTTGTAAACATTTGAATTTACAGCTACACTGCAAAACAAATTTCATTGGGCTTAAAAAAATAAGGTAAGTGATTGCAAACAATTTATATGGGCTGCATTTAAACAAAAAGTTTACTAAGTGAACTTGGTCCCAAGTAGCATCAAACTACTTGAAATGCACTTACAAGTATTCTAGCACATTAATATTAGTATATTTCTACATAAACTATACTTGAACTTCACTTAAACGCTAAAAATGAAGTTAAAGTCTTCTTATCTTTAGGAAGGCAAGCCAAAGAAAAAGGCTTGAAATCAACTAGAAGCTCAAATGTAAAAATAATTTGAAATTATAAAACTAATAAATTCTGTCACTAAAAATGCTTCACATACTGAAAAGGTCATGCTCAATAGACCTATGAACTCATGTTTGAGTACATCTCGAAAGTTTTCTTTGCCTTTCCCCACGTCTTTCCTTAGCTTAATGTGTCTCAGGGGTCATGATTTGGAACAAGTGATTGCTGTGATTGTTTCTATGTGTGTGTGACTACAGACTAGACAGGAAGGCCTGAGGGTGGCAGGGCAGCAGGAATGACTGCAGCATGGTGCTGAGGCACGTACAGGGGCTATTTTAAATGAAGAAGAAAGATACTTTCTGGTTTGAGGAGGATTTGAGGAGGCACTCCCTGTCGTTATCATGCTTTCAGTATGGACTGAGTCTCTGAACCAGACATGTTTGTGGCTATATTTATTTTGTGATTTGATCTCAACATACCACTCTTCGTTACTGACTCATGACTCACGTCTTGTTTTCTTTTTCAGTTTTATTTTAGTATTAGTGAAATACTCTTACAGTTTTATTAATATGTTTAAGGCTTTTTCATTTGTGTTTTTTTGTGTGCATATGTCTTTTATTTTACGCTTAATGTTTTTTTTGTTTATTATTTTGTTACATTAAGTTAACTAAATGAAAATAAAAAAAATGCTTCATTGACAACAAAACTGATATCATTAAAATGATCGTAAGAAACATTTAAGTTTTGTATAAGATTTGTATACGATTAAGAGTTTAAGATCTGTATATTTTTATTTCAAATAATGCTTTTATGGTTTATTTTTCTACAACTATAACGAACCAGCACTAATATATATATATATATATATATATATATATATATATATATATATATATATATATATATATATATATATATATATATATAAATATGGTCATCATACTCCTTTGAAATAATGACTTTATTTGTCATACAGCCTGAAATTAAGTCAAAATCTTTTGAAAGTAGAGTATAATCTGAGTAAAGGTTAGCACTGTTGCCTCACAGCAAGAAGGTCATTGGTTCTAGTCCCATCTGGGCCAGTTGGCATTTCTGTGTGGAGTTTGCATGTTAATAATATATTCTAATCTAAAAACAAAGAGTTTGTTTTCCCAGTAGGTTTTAGGACTCGGTCAATACAGGATCTGATACAGGAGTGTTTTCAAAAAACAAAAAATTAGACAAAACAATCATGAAAATAAGCCAAAAATATTCTAATTCAAGCTATTTTCTCATTTAACTGACTACCTCAACAATTGCTTTTCACTGAAGAATCTACATCTCATCAGCGAAAACCTGTATATAAGATTTATAGACCTGAAATTTAAAAAAATTATTATTTATCTTGTATATCTTATTTTATGTGTATCTGTATGTAAATATGTATGTATGTATGTATGTATGTATGTATGTATGTATGTATGTATGTATGTATACTTCCTTCTTTGAGTAAATCATGTACAAAAGCAAGTAGTTTGGGGAGAGGTCATCACAACATTATATGAACATGTTGCAGGAAATTCAATTAATTAAGATTAAGAGTGATTTTTATACAAAGGCCTACCGTTTCAGCTGCGGCCCCAAGCATCTGCAATATGTTGTCCACTCTTTCTCTCAGCTTCATCAGTCTGTAATACAGCTGAAAGTATAGGCACAACAACAGGCTACGGATACGCATCCACATTGGAGGCTCTTCATCATCATCTTCATCGTCGTCATCATGAACGTATTCATCTTCATAACTCTGCACCATTCTCTCATACTCATAACCTATAGATGAGACAGTGCAAAGTGCTTGTGATTTCAATATATTATTCAGAAATTAACTGAAAGTGGCTCCAATTTGTTTAAACAGCTGATTTGATGAATGTATTTTGTTATATTTTATTATTTTATGACTTTATCCTTCTGAAATTGAGAAAAAACAAGTGTCAGGTAACTTTCATTGCAAAAATTTGTGTAACCTTTCAAGTGCCGCATACCTTATCATAAAATATTTAATAATAGGTCTAAAATATTATTTGTATAATACCATACTTATTTTCATTATGTTATTATGTATTATATATATTCATTACAGTACTCTATGTATTAATTTGTTTACATCATTTTAAACTAATTTATATTATTCATTTTAATTCAATCTGTATTTTTACTTTTTAATTTGACAAATTTTTTATTTATAATACAATTTTATGGAAATTTCATGTGCGTGTCAATTTATTTAAATATTGATTTGAATATTGATATTTATTTATTTATTTATTGATTTATTTTACCCTTTTATTTTAGTATTTCAATTATATATAACATTTTTGACATTTTTAAAATGCTTTTTCTCCTAATAACACTTTTGTGGTCCTCTGTGAGCTCGGTTATGGTTTAGTTTGTAAGTTGATGTGGAACGAAGTCTAAACCAAGCCAAAACAAACATAACATTTGCGCCATCTTGTGGTTACATCTCGCATACGCATAATACTATTGTGCTAACTTTTTTTCGTGTCTCGCTGTCAGTTCAGTGTGTGCACGTCCTTACGCAGGGTGGGTGGCAGGGGCAGATAATACGCCACCGCCTCCTCTGACTGCGTGATGAGCTCATCCAGACCCGCAGTGATCGCTCGTCCCGGGCCCGATCCCTGAGCTTCCGCCAGGAGGCGCCACATCTGGTCTATCAGCCTGTCCCACCTGTCCACGGCCCTGTCCAGCTCGTCATTCAGCCGAGACTGAGCATCGTCTAGCCGAGAGAAGAAAGCGTCCTTCAAATTAGCGACCACCTGAGAAGAGAGCAGTCGAGCAGAGGTAACTTAAGGGGGGAACTCTCCAAGGGAAACTCTCCAATAAGCAAACAAACCGACAGAAACCGACAAACACAACAAAAACTGCCTCCAAATCATACGTAAAGACCCTATGTTAGTGTAAATATCTAAAATTATGTCTACATAAGTCTGTTTTTCCTGTAGATTATGATATTTCATCAAAGCTGTAGTAATCAAAGATGTTACTTGTAACCGAAAATGCGCGCGAAAAGTCCTCTCAGTAACACTGACGATGACGAAACAAGTTGACCCAATGATTTTATAAATCCATATTATTGACCTAAATGTTTAAAATGTATCATTAAAAATATGCAGGCTCTACTTTGTTTAAAAATCCCGTAAAACGTTTGTCTTTAAAACCCGCGTCACCAGCTTCAAAATGCTTTAAATGGCCAGATGACATCTGAACTTTGTAATCATTTCCATTTTCTGAGAGCTAATAATCTGCTAATGATTACAACTGAGAATCATTGTTAAGCAATAGCTGCTCAGATTTAGTATCACTAAAAAGAAATGTGCAGATGTTGAATTAATTATCATATTTTTTACAGTTTCCAGAACTTCTGTATGTTCTGTATTCCCAAAATGTAAGCCACTCAGGGAGATTTAAAAAATCCTATGTTTCTTTTAAATTAGCTTAAAATTTGATTATTTTTGTTCTTTTAAGTAATCTCAAGGTAATGCTGAAATATACATTTTATTTCAAATAAATTTACATTTGCCTTATGGTAAAAAAATGTTACTATTAATATTTTATCTTAGAGTAAATGTAAGTTATTTTATTAAATAGTTACTTAATTTAAATTGTAAATATTTAGAATAGTTATAATTTATGCTGATGATCCAGTCTTTCTCTCTCACACACCCATACACACACCTCATCTGTGGGCTGTTGGAGGATAGGGAAGTACTTCTCAAGTTGGTCCAAACCCACCAGTGCATAACTATTCACTGCGTCAACTGCAAAAGCCAAAATGAAATCATTATTTTGATGTATAACCAAGACATGTACTTTGTGAAATGAGTTTTAGAAGTATATATTTACATGAATCTGTTTTATATGTTTTTTTCCCTATAGATATTTTGTTCTTTTGTTATGAGAATGCAATTAAAATCAGCCCTGCATTAATTATAGTTATAGAGATCGTATCAAATGTCAACATGAAGGACTCACTTTCTGTCTGTAGGTTCTGGAGCAGTGGAGCAGCTTGTTGGAGGGCTGCTGTGGATGCACTACGGACACCCAGCTCTGCTACACCTCCCACAAACCCCAGCAGTGGATACCGTCCTTTCACAACTGTGTAGACAGATGAGGCCTGCTGCAGCGCGGAGCTGACCAGTGGCAGTTTCACCACACGGTTTAGGACATTCCCCTGCACAGGCAAGTCTGTCATTTAGCATGATATTGATGCAGAAGATTAACAGTGTGGAGTAACCTTGAAACTCACCTCACTGTTTCTTGTTTTAATCATGTCTGTTTTGTGCTGTGGAGGCAAACCAGAGCATATTAAACATATTGTGTCGCAGAAAGATTTCCAATTATTTATATGTCTTCTTCGTTTTGACTTTTGTTGTTTTGAAGGAACAGATTGCACTAAACTGAATTGCTAGTATGTTTCAAAAGTACTGTGGAATCTTGAAGTAGGGCTGGGCCGATAAACGATAATATATCGAATTGCGATAAAATGTATGTCAATATCAGTGATAAGCGCTGGACTTTTTGACGCTATATTGATCTAAGAGCCAATTATACAGCAGAAATGTGCAACGAGAATGTAAAAGTGTGTTAATATTAGAGATGTACTGAATTCTCTAATATTAGAAACCGACAATTTATTGGCGGAAAATGTTATGTAATAGATCTTCTAATTTTTGTGGCTTGAGTCATTGTTGGGGTACTCTTTCAAATCTGGAAGCATTAAAAACTGATATTAAAATATATATCGTAATCGTTCAGTATGGAAAATAATTATCGAGATTGCATTTTGTGCTTGAATTTCATACATGGATTCAAGTAGGGATAAATGACACTGGAAAAATTACACATTGCAATATTTTTTTTCTTATTCTATACAATTTTACTAGATGAGTTGAATAAATGTTTGTAAAGGATCTATAATTTTAGATTGATTGGGAATATTCTGTAGAGGAGTGCATAAAATATAATTCAAGTTTATTTGTATAGCGCTTGAGCACAATAAGTCTTGTATAACAAGCATAATATTTATATTATCGAGCTCAATATTTGTATAATCAACAATCTACAATCAAGATAAATCTGATAGAGAAATATGCGAATGAAATATACAGCATTGAATATACAGTAATTGAATAATCAAATTTAAATACAGCATAGTCTTTGTTTTATAAACATAAATCCATACATGTCCATAAAATTAATCGTTATTAATGTTTCTATGATACAAACGGTACAATATTAAAACCCTCACACAGTCACAGGCCTGAAAAAACACTAGCAAAATGATAAACTATAATCCAGACTCAATATTGCATATACTTGTGATCAGTGTTGGGGTAACACATTTAAAATAACCCAAGTTACGTAATAATATTACTTTTCTAAGTAACGAGTGAAGTAACGCATTACTTTCAAAAAAATTATATCTGCTAAAGTTTTTATATACTAATATAATACACTTTTTAAAAAACGTAATGCGAGTTACTTTTTAATTTAATTTAGATAATTTTCTTTTTTTTTAAATAAATTTAATTAAAAATGAACGTAGTCACGTTGAGTCACGCAGTCCATGAAAGAATGCAGGAACAGACAGAAAGGACGATGACAGAGTCTTACTTTTCTGCGATGGAAATATGCTAATTATTTTGATTTTATTATTTTATTTTTACTTTGAATATTGAAGAAAAGGATAGGAGGATTATCCGAATGGATATTGATTTTACTTTTTGTAAAAAAGACAAAAGGAACAAAAGAAGCAAACACACTGCTTTAAACTGTCATTAGTCTGTGTATTTGACATGTGTAGCTCTGGGGTCAGGAAGTTCTCAGAAGATAACATTATTATTCATTTATTTTTTTTATGTGTTTTTTTTAAAAGGTAAATAAAGGTTATACAGTGTGTTGTTAATTGCAGATAAAAAAAAAAACCCCTGCAGGTTTTAAAAGAGATAAAGCCTTGTCAGAAAAAGTAACACGACAAAAAAAGTAGCATAACAAATTACTTATCATAAAAAGCAACTAAGTAACACAACTAGTTACTTTTTTAGGGAGTAACTCAATATTGTATTGCAATAATTTTTAAAGTAACTTTCCCCAACACTGCTAGTGATGTGACTATTACGAAGGATCACATTGCGAAATTGATGCTGAAATGATAAATTGTGCAGCCCTAGATTTAAGACTTGGTAAGTACTTAAAAACAAACATAGGTCCTTGAAAGTGCTTGAATTAAATTTGAAATTGAATTTGTTTATGGTGTTATTTCAGTATTTGTACTGTGCTGCTGTCCAAAACAGAACTAAAAATCTTAAATTTGACAAATAATGCACATTTTATCAATATTTCAGAAACCACATTTAAATACACTTGTATAGACCATTTTGAGGGATGTAAACAAAAACAGTGGTCCCAACGTATTTCCTGTTTTACATTTTCAATTTCTATAGCCTTCAAAAATCCAAAAAGAGCCACATAATGGTAAATTATGTTATGAGAGCTGTTTTAACTATTGAATTGCCTCTTGTTACAGTCATGAAATAGTTTGATATCAAGCAGGAAACGTTCATAAGCCAATGACATGACCACATTGAAATGGTCTATTGTTTTTATAACCACGACAGTCAACATTTATTAAAATGACACCTTCAAAACATCATCATTACTCTGACTGACATTTTAAGCTAAATATTAAGTATAAATGAAATGTTAAGTACATGGCACTACAAATGCTGGGGGAGTTAAAAAAAAGCTTGATTTAAAATGAATGGTGCTTTAAAAAGTCCTTGAATCTGCTGTTCATTAAAGTGTGGGAACCCTGAGTAGACTTCTTTTAAAACAGTAATCTAACATTATCGTAAAAATTATACAATGTGATTACCAAACCAAAGGTATTTACTTCTGACAGCTGAAAATACTTAATTTCAACTACGTCAATAATGTTTTGTAATCAATAATATGACTTGCCCGTTCCAAGTCAGCTGATGTCACATGACATTACCAGTCAATGCTGAACACCCTTGCTGTGAAAATTTCATTAAGTGTTTAAACCACACCGGAAAAATGAGCTTATATTTAAACAATGAAATCTAGAGTATAGGATATGGGGGGTGGGGGGGGGGGGGTCCAGCAGTAAGTTATATTGTGGGATGAAAGCAGTCAACTGATTTTGTGTCCTTGAAATGTCATGGACAGACAAAAACTTCCAAGTCTGTCTAATTCTTATCAGATCAAGTCAAATGTACAGATCAAAGAGTTTATAAGAAATGTTATCTCATGAAATAAAATCCAACTATGTGAAATTAGATCAAAGCTTAATGACAGGCCTGTTTGTACAATAAAATGTGTGCTTTTTAGATTTACTTACTGCTCAGACGGGCCCAAAATTTCAGTGAATGTCAGCTCTGAGCAAGTGCTTACCTGCAGAAAATGAGTGATAAGTAATATAAAAGATAGCAATAAAAAAACAAAATAAATCTTGTAATCTGCCTTAAAGAGGTTGTTCACCAAAAACTTGAATCGATTATCCATCAAGTTATTATCAATCATAATTTTTAAATCTTTATACAAAGTGAAATAACGACATGATATCAAATATCACTTTAACCTTTCTGCTGTTAAACACAAACAAAGATATTCATTTATTCATCCATTTTCCTTTGGCTTAGTCTCTATTTCGCAGCAGATGCCCTTCAAGCTGCAACCCAGTACTGGGAAACACCCACACACTTTCTTATTCACACACACTCATACACTACGGACAATTTAGTTTATTCAATTGACCTATTCTGGATGTCTTTGGACTGTGGGGGAAACCGGAGCACCCGGAGGAAACCCACGCGAACATGGGGAGAACATGCAAACTCCACACTGAAATGCCAACTGGCCCAGCTAGGACTTAAACCAGCAACCATCTTGCTGTGAGACAACAGTGTTAACCACTGAGCCACCATGCCGCCTCAAACAAGGACATAATGAAGAATATTGGAAACTGTTAGCCATTGATTCCCGTACTATGATAAGAATGCTATGGAAACCAATGACTTCTGGTTTCATAAATATAAAAAATTTAACTTTCAAACTGGTTTGAAACAATTTGAAGAACCAATGACACATTAATTTTTTTTGTGTGAAATATCCTTGGGAGATTTAAATATATATTAGATTATTTAACATACTTTATACATATAATACATGGGTAGCTTATCATCTTTCAGGACTCTGAAGTAGACTTGATTCTTCCTCGGTTTTATGCTGCATTGCAAAAATGATCTGCCTTTTGCGTTTCTATATTATATATAGCATGATGACACCTTGATCTCTGCTCCTTTTGCAGCTGGAGGTTTTAATATTGAAAATGTAACAAAGTTGTTCTTTGATAGCAGCAATCCAACACTGGGAAACATCCATACGCTCTTGCATTCAAACACATACACTACATCCAATTTAGTTTATTCAATTCACCTGTACCGCATGTCTTTGGACTGTGGGGGAGACCGGAGCACCCGGAGGAAACCCACGTGAACATGGGGAGAACATACAAACTTCACACAGAAATGCCAACTGACCCAGCCGTGGCTCGAACCAGTGACCTTCTTGCTGTAAGGCGATCGTGCTACCCACTGTGACGCCCTATTTTCTGATATATTAGTAGTAATTTAAAACTATATTATATCCAGGTTTACATAGATTACATTTGAAATACAGAGTAAAACTTGCTGTAATGTTTCTGTTATTGTACAGATTTATTTATATATATATATATATATATATATATATATATATATATATATATATATATATATATATATATATATATATATACGATTTCTTATACAATTTATTGTGCCAGACTTGCGAAATATTCATTTCTGAAAGCTATAATTAAGAATCCAATTCTATAATTTACAATTAAAGAAATAGTTTTTTTTTTATTTATTATTGTCAAAAATTATTATAGCATAAAACAGTCAAATTAAATCCCATTAAATCCAATTTAATCCCAACACAGAGGCTTTTTTTACATTGAAGCTTAAAACATACATTACCATCTGCTGTAACTACACTATTTCACTATTTTTTACCCTGAGTAGACAATAAGCAGCAATAGTTCTTACCTTTATGATATTGCGTCCTTTGAGATGGTAAAATACCAAAATAAAAAAACGGAGATATCTTAAATAGTTATCGAAGTTATCAAAAATATCAGTTATTAAATAGTCTCACACTCACTTGAACTCTTTGAGTTAGTTCTCAGTCTGTCTGCAGTGACTGATCTGAGGGTTTTGTTGGATGAATTTGTCATTTTTCATGGTAGGTGCATGTGATGCCCCTCATTTAGGGTGCGGCCAATCCACGTATGTGGAGATGATTCTGTGGCGTTGTTTGCCATTGGTTTACCAACTAGACAGTTGATGGACTGTGGGATTTTTGGACAGTTTTGACTGCCATTTCTCACGTATGCTCTTTGACTTGTTTACATCAGCTACCAAAATTGACATCAATGTTCATACCTGAATTACATCTATTCAGTAAAATCTGTGGAAAGACAATAAAGACAGCTCTTTGTTGTAATAAACAGAGAAGTAGAGTCTCTGCCTTAATGAGCAAGACATTTTGAAGAATGTAATCTAATGTAACCTAAACTTGTGATGTAGGAACATGTCTGCTGTGTACAGAGAGTCTAGTCAGATGTATCTAGAGAGTTATGATTTTAATGTCACAGTTCAAAAGTTTATGGGTTGTTCAGACCCCTTTCCAGCAGCATTCCTGTTCTGATTCAGAAATTGAATGAATGGGAATAAACTACCAGAAGATTGAAGTTTCTTCCGAGAAAATCAATCATTGAACAAGAAGTACATTAAGGTCATCTCACATTTCCAAGGCATAATGGAAAATCTTCACAAAGACTTTCTTTGGAGAGTCATGTTGGTTTTTCCTCAATTTCCAACTAAAATTACTCAGTAAAGCAGACTTAAATAAGTGTAAACAATCATTTGACAGTTTGAGCTTGGGAAATTTCTCAGACTTCGCCTAAAGGTTCTGTAGCAAAAGAGGAGGCTATTGTATTATTTCATTTCACAATCTAACATGTCTGGTGACAATAAAGATTTATTTTTTTTACTTTCAGTTACTTTCTCAGACATTTAAGAGGGAGACAGAAAAATTTTCATGGTTTATTTATTTTTGGAAAATAATTGACGTCAATGCTCATGACGCATTTATTTGCTCGAGGTTAGCTTTAAAACATTCATTCCTTTAAAATACTTCTTCTTTTGATTTTCAGAAACTTCTTCTGAACTTTTTCTCCTAATCATTTGCTTAGTTTCAACTCATACATGAGTTATCCAACAGAATCCACTGCTCTGATGGCTATAGTGTGGCTTTCTTTGTAGCTGTCCTGTAATATTCTTTTTTTTTTTAATTTTGAGTGAGAATTCAGGCTTCATCCGTATTTTATGTGTCAAATATCAGTTTGAAATTTCACTTTCTCTTTGCTCCAGCTTAAACCTACATTTATTTTGAGAGGCAAAAACCAACCTTGTTATTTCTTACACACTGTACGAACTAGCTACTGTTGGCCCACACAGAATCTGTGCCCACAGAAAACTCCACAGAGCCCATCATTCAATCTATTTTTTCCTTATGTAAATATAGGTAAATACTGTATATATTTATTCCGTTTAAATATAAATACCAGTATCATATTATCGACTAATATGAAAATGTTCTGATGATTTACTGTATGCAATTTGTAAAGTAATATTTTCTGTCTTTTAGTGGATGTATTCAATGATTAATTGAGTGTCATTGAGAATTAATGACAAACACTTGCGGTTAACAAGCACAATCCCTGAAGAAACTAAACTACAACTGACTGCAGTTTGATTCTTTTTTCTGTCACACAGCTACAAAATTTAGCTTCTTTGTCACGTTTTCTGAAAATGTTTTGTTAGCCATCACCATCATGGAGAACAGCGGTTGCTTTATCAGGATGCCCTACCTGCCGCAATCCAAACCTGAGAGTAGAACCCTCAGTGCTGGGAAACAACCACACACTCTCCCATTCACACACTATGGCCGATTTAGTTAATCCAATTCACCTATGTCATGTCTTTAGACTGTGGGGGAAACCAGAGCTGTTTACCTTACAAGTAGATTTAATTGGATTTGCATTGTAAATATAAATAAAAATAAAATTATAAACAAATAAAATTATCTTGCATGTCTTTGGGGGGAAACAGAAGCACCTGAATTAATCCCCAAAGACACAGAGAGAACATCCAAACTTTGCACAGTCTTCCTGGTGCAGCCAGGACTTGAGCCAGCCACCATCTTGCTGTGAGGCAACCGCGCAAACCACTGGAGTGTGACCTCGCTGTAGCCTGTAGCACAATGAATTATAAGCTCGAGTAGTGGACCTGCATGCGCATACGTTTATTGCTAGAAATTAAACTATTGATATTAATTATTAAATTACCCATTACATTCTGTTATCAACATCTACACCTACCCCAACCATAAACCCAACCCTCACAGTTATTAATGTCTATACACCTACACTGAAAAAAAGGATGTCTGCAAAATTCATTCATTTTTTTTTTCCGGCTTAGTCCCTTTATTAATCAGGGGTCGCCACAGTGGATTAAACCGCCAACTTATCCAGCACATGTTTTACGCAGCGGATGCCCTTCCAGCCACAACCCAACACTGGGAAATGTCTGCAAAATTGTTGCAAACAATTTATATGTGTTGAATTTAAACAAATTAAATTTAGTACCGTTCAACTTAATTTATTTGTTTAAATTCATCCCAAATAAATAACTTTACTAAAAATTTGTAAATCTAAAGAATCGTCATTGAATCATTTTTTTTTCAGTGACCTCAACCCTAAACCTAACTGTTACAGGAGCACAGGCATTACCATCGTGAGCGTTACGATTTCCACTACATATTAGACCTGATCCAGTACGTCATCGTGCTACAGACGGCAACGAAGACATCTTGAACCACTGAGCCACCATGCTGCCAATGTGAAAGCACTCATATTATCCACCTCAAGCAGAAATATTCTGAAATTTCCCTTTAGACATGGAAGTGACAAAAAGATATTCACTTGTGTATCACGTTTATTTTGCACATTCAGTGGGTGTTAAGAACACTAACATACAGGTGGGTGTGTAACATCAGCAGAGATCTCACAGCATTTTGCATTACATCATGTCAAATATTCACAAGATATTGTTTTGCACTAATACATTTTGCACAGTGTCCTGCCAATTTAGTTTTGAACATAAATTGTGTTTAGGTCACAGGAACGTTGTTTCACATTTTATTATTTGTATCTATCCTGTATTACTATTATTATTCTACCTGTGTGTTTTAGGTTCTCCAAATAATCGTTTCTATCATTCTATTTTGGCATATCAGTGATTTTCCACATGAAAGAGATTGCTAGGTGGATAGAGTGTGCTTTTATACAGGAAGCGTGACTTGAACATGTAAGAAGATCCATTCAGAAAAAGCATCTCAATGATAGAGAAACCATATGCTATATTAACTGTCAACCACAATTTGCTAATATGTGGGTATTTAAGCGGGAGTGTGCGTAATCTATGTTAGAGAAATAACAATATGTGATTTGGGCAATAGTACCTGCTTTTCTGATTCTGCTTCAATCCTGGGCACATTTCCTACATGAGAATCTAAATTAACTCTTTTTTTGCAGTTTTAGGAATACATTTTTGGGGGAAATTGTCAAATGAGATAATTTCAGTATTAAATAAATGAGTTAAGAGATTTTTTCGATTATTTATTAATAGTTTTCTGAATATATGGGACTAAATCTTTGTTAAACATACTTTATTTTGTCAACTTCCTTCAGCTCTAGATATAATCCTTCCTGTGTCCTAGGTTCATTCTGGGTCTCTTCCCAGCTTGTCATGCCTAGTGCAATGCATTCTCCTTGCTCAAAAAGCTCTAGTAAATGCCATCAGGGCAACCTCATCCACAAAAAAAGCAGAGGCGTTAAAGGGTGAGGGCTTGATTGCGTTATCTCTGCATTTTGTAGCAGCATAATTGCAGTCCATTAACTGTCGTGAAATTATCCTGACAAAATGCATCTTTTGTATCTTTAAGTACAGTTTGTCTTATGATCAACCAGCCATTCACCATGCTGATTAGTTACTGTCGCTGTCTTTTGATACATTTAAAACAAATCATTTCTAGAATCAGACTTAACTGCAGTGTATGTTTGATTCATGGATTTCATTTTTTTACTAGTGTTCTTCCCGCGTTAAAGAAATGCACAAGCAGGATCATTAAAGGAACCAAATATAATTTGGTTAGTCAGTGAAAAGAACGATCTATTCTTCAGAAATGAAACCGGGCCTCAGTTTATTGTTGGGAATTTGTTCCCTTGTGATTTATTCAGTGGTTGTAATGGTTTTTATTGTCTTTGATTGGGCTGTGCTGCTCGTGTCTGGTGTAGACAAAAAGTTATCAGCCTTAATTCTGACTTCATAAGACACACAACATTCTATCCCAGACATAGACTGTAGACTTAATGAAAGTAAATTCAAAGTAAGGAGCACCAGTCAGAAAGTCTCAGGCTACCAGTGTGAATCACGTTATTATACACGTTCTCGTCATAAGAGATACAGAAATGGGGGAAGTGAGGAGAGGGAGGTATGCAAATGACAGAAATACAAAGGATAAAATGCTACATACCTTCCTTTTCCTAAAGGTCACATCAAATGGCTCAGAAAGCCTCCTTATTGATACCAAAGCTTTGCAGCTTTGTTCTACAAGCACACATGTTTGTCTATCTCTATATCACACAGGATATAAAATGACAGCAGATCCAATTCATCTTATAAAAAGAGCATCCGATGACATGGGCTAGTCAAGTCTACAACACAGTGAACCTCTGTTTTATGGTGAAGTGAAGCTCTGATGTATGAAATTCAGACAGAAAGTGACATTCAGAGTGTGTTTGTAGCATAGCAGTGTAGACTGAGGTTTTTCAGGGCCTGATTTATTCAAAGTGTATGAGGAAATTGTTGCCCAAGCAATAAATCAGGCCCGAAGTGCTGCCAAAAAGGTTATTGTTGTACAATCACATGACTGGACTAATAGCTGAGGAGAATGTGACACAGCAGGAATCTCCGTAACATCTCCAGCCAAAGCAGAACGGAACAAATCATACTTTAACGTAGATCATACAACCTCTGCGTCACTTTGGTGCATTGCTCATACAGTGGAGATAATCAGTACATATCAGAAGATGTTTTTTTCACAAGCTCCCCTTCAAAAAGAACCTGTGTAATGCGCATAACATCACATAATGTCCAATTCTGGATTTAAATACGGAGCATTAAGACATGCGATACGTTTCTTGAGAACAGCTATACAATCCCAAACCACAAGAACTCCTAACAGTCTGTCAGTTTGTTATATTTTGGTCTCGTTTTATTATTCATCTTCTATGTATTTGTGATTAGGTTAATGTGTCCTTGTAATTTAAAAAAGATTCATTTCCGAGGCCCATCATCGTATCAGCAATGATGTAAAAGTTGGCGTAAGTCCTTTTTTTTTTACAAGTCCTCCTGAATTTCAGTTACCATGTTGTGGGTGGTAACAAAGGCATCTTTTCCCAGAACTCTTTCTCTCTCTCATTCAGAAATGTTTCCTGTGTGCCTGTGTTTGACTGTGTGTGTGTGTGTGTGTGTGGAGAGAGAGTGTTGCTGTGAAGCTCTAATGTTAATTGAGTGTGTGCCACTTTGAGATTTGGCGCCGTGGGTTTTGACAGACTTCCTGCCAGTGGGCAGCACCTGAAGGGCATGGGCTGTCTGCACCGAGCACAAGGCGTCCCAATGCCTGGTTTTTAGTAGTGCGGTCAAAGTCCATGACCAGGAACTCAATAGAGATGTCAGGGAGCAACTCCGCTGGCACGTCATAGATGAAGGATTCGTTAAAGACGGGGTTGAGCGTGCATTTTTTCACATGCGTTTTCTTCTTGGCAATGCGTTTGTGGCCGTAGAACACATTCAACTTCACATAAGGATCTGGGACAAAAGATAAGACCAGTTATTAGATTCCAACATTTGTTATGGATTTGCTACTACATTTTAGGGGTTGGTTCAGAAAAGTCTATCATTGTTCTCTCATTTTATTTCAAACCCATTAGAAATGGACACTTTTGAACACTATTGGTTAGGGCTGCACGATTCTGGCAAAAATGTGAATCACAATTTTTTTTGCTTAAAATTGAGATCATGATTTTCTCACGATTCTGTAAATGCAAAATAAAGGTTAATATGATTAGCCTATTATTATTGTTAATTGTCAAACAAATGATAAAACAATAATAATAATAATAATAATAATAATAATAATAATAGGCATATGTGTGGGTCTACTGTTGCTGAAAATGCAAAGTTTTGTATAGTCATTATGGTGGACCTGAACAGACTTGCAATATGTCCTGTATGTTAATTCTCAGTAAAATGATGACATCAGAATATAACTATTCATAATTCTGAAGTTGATTTAATATGTTTAAGACATGTGCTTGTCATCTGTCATTAACAACATTAATAGACCATTTGTTTTCACTGGTAAAATTAGAATTTTGTCATTATCAGATTCCTTCTTGCATTATATTCAACATTATACGCTAGGGTTGTTATACTGACACAGTAAACATTTATTTTCATGGACAACACTAGGTGTTTGCTATTAAAGAAAAAACATATCAAATGCTTGTCGTAATTATAACTGTAAAATGCGATATGATCATTTAAATGATGTGCGCACAGGTTTCACTTTCACTTCCGAGTGCGGCTCATGGCTGCTGTCACTGAGAAAAAACACATACATGCAAATCAAACTTCTCGCACGGCCCTCCAACGATCGTTCTGTGCAACAAACTGAACGTTATTTACAACTTTATTACCTGTTATTCACAGCCTATGCAGGTTGTGTTCACTAAAGTTGCCCTTTAAGTGCACGCGCGCGTTCTCGCTAGTAAACAAACAGCTCGCGGTCAGCTCACGTGTGATTTCTCGGCCGCGAATACATCATTACATTAAGACAGAAATGACATTTTTGAGTGAATTATACCTTATAAATACAGAATGTACCACTTTTAACAGCATTTGAAGGTGTCAATGTTGCTGTGAAGACTTGTGCGACTGCCTTGCTTCTCTCCTGACCTTGAAAATATAATTGGCTGAATCGTAGAAAAGCTGAATTAAGATCATGTGTAGGGTCGAATCGAGATCGTGATCTTTTTTCAATTAATCGTGCAGCCCTACTTTTGGTACAGTTTTGTCCTTTTTTCAGTTTCAGTAAATGGTACTGATTAATGTTTATGTGGTAATGAATGCTGAATTGAAATCTGTTCATCATCAAAAGTGATCACGTCTCTTCAGAAGAAAGTGAAACCTGTTTTAAATGGGTTTATCTTTAATCTTTTTACAAACATTTGAAATGTCATAAATTTGGGTGAACACTTTAAATTAAGTGACATTTGTGTCAAACTAATTTTTAACCAACATATATTTTTATATGTTTTAATATTCATTCATTTCCTTCGCTTAGTCCCTTTATTCATCAGGGGTCGCCACAGTGGAATAAACTGCCAACTTATCCAGCATATGTTTTACACAGTGGATGCCATTCCAGCTGCAACCCAGTACTGGGAAACACCCATAAACTCTCACACATACACATACATTCACACATACACATACACTACGGACAATTTAGTTTATTCAATTGACCTATTCTGCATGTCTCTGGACTGTGGGGAAAACCAGAGCACCCAGAGAAAACCCACACGAACATGGGGAGAACATGCAAACTCCACACAGAAATGCCAACTGGCTCAGCCAGGACTTGAATCAGCGACCTTTATGCTGTGAGATGACAGTGCTAATCACTGTGCCTCTATGCTGCCCATATTTAAAAATATAATAAATATAATTGTCTTTTTGTTTGCTTTTAATCTATAACTTATTCCTGTCATGCAATTTTATTTAGATTTTCAGCAGTGAAATTATTTTAACATGAGTTATTGTTAGGGTGGTCACCAAAGTATTTTTTTTTTGCACTTTAAAACCCCCCCGCACACACACACACAAAATCAGCTGCGACCACTTCTGTCAAAGCACTTAAAAAATGTCAAACGCTCAGCACATGCTTCCATTGACAATTGACAAAATTGAGGCACTGCTTAATATTTTCTGAGAACCATGAAATAATTTTCATTTGTCCTTGATATAAAAAGAAAAGGACATTTGAAAGGAAAAACCTTTTGCAACATAAATCTCGTTACTGTCACCAAATGAATCAAAGCACTAATTTTGTTTATTGAAAAATAATAGCAGTGTTGAATTGATTGAAATGTCTCTTTAAATGTAGACTTACTTGCAGACAAGCCAGTGATGTCCAGTTTTGGAAGATGTTTTGCTTTTAATACCACCACACTGAGTCTGTGAGAAACAGGCTGATAGGAAAGAGAAACCAGCAGCTCTCCATGGCTCACACACTGCAAAAAAACACACTCGATGTTTAAATAGACAGCTTTTCTTGGGGATCCATACATTCATAGTTGCATAATAAAAAACAACTACTGAATGGAGCCTTTTGGATTTCTCTCAATTTTTTGCCTTAAAGAAATAGTTCACCCAGAAATGAAATTATATCATAATTTAATCATCAATACAATACAATTCAATAATTTAATCAATCCTGCAAACCCAGTTGTTCAAAAAGCCATCAGCCTTTGGTTTTTTTTGCGGCCCCTGGGGTGATTACTTTATATTAAAAACACAGCAATAGCGTCAGATGCAGCAAATTGATTTTATGGCACCAGGTTAAACTTTCTGACACCTTTACGGCACTCAACATATATTACAAATAAATTCAGACCACAACTATACATAGAGGATGGTCTCCGAGTAGCATTCTCCGAAATTAGTCAATGAATAGACTAGCTAGATAATAAACAAGTGCAAGGTTTATTTATTTATTACCACCTCAGAGGATATTGGGGGTCGCGAGTCACTGGCATTATTATTTTGGGGGTCGCAGGTTGGGAAATTTTGGCAACCCCTGTCCAAATGTGTTTAAGATTCTTTCTTCTGTTGAACAAGTGAATATATTTTGAAGAATGCAGGACAAAATTAATTAATTTTCATAGTATTTTTCCTACCAAAATTCTTCAAAATGGCTTCTTTTGTTTCCAACAGAAGAAAAAAAACAAGAAAGAAACTCAAACTGGCTTGGGATCACTTGAGGGTGAAGAAATGATGACAAAATTAAAATTTTTGGGGTGAAATATCCCTTTAAAGTAACAGTACAACAGATTTTCAATGTACCTTCACATCACTATAACTGCAGCTCAACAAGGTAAGTGAGAATCATGGTGTGTTAGCAGAGGAACTGTTTACATGCATTAATGACGGGTACAAAATGCGAGCTGTTTTGTTTTCCGTTTATCTTCACAGCTCATCCTCTCTTTAATTCTGTGTGGAGGCACAAGCAGGCTTTGATGTACGCATCATTCAAACCCACTCAGTGAGCAGGAGGATAAGCACATTTATCAATGACTCCAATCTGCAGTAGGAGGATGACACAGTGATGATTCAGTGCTGAGCTCATACAAGTGTCTGACTTATAATAAGTGCACAGATGAATCAATCACAGCGTGACAGCACAAATTCAGTACGGGAAACCCATTTAAGGAATCTAAATGTATTTGTCTTGTTATATAATGTATATAATATGACATATACTGTATGTATTGTTGTAGGAGTACATACTGTATGTATGTATATATGAATATGTAGTAGTTAATAGTAGTTTCTACTACATTTTTGTTTTTGTCGTTTTCATGCTGCATATATGAAGTACTATATAATGCAGTACATAGTGCTTTAAAATTGACAGCGATACACAGAATTGAACTAGGTACTATAGGACAGACTTTGCCTACTTCAGTACTGTATAGAAATTAATTGTAAAATAGTATAGTATAGTATAGTATAGTATAGTATAGTATAGTATAGTATAGTATAGTATAGTATAGTATAGTATAGTATAGTATGTAAGCTAAAAACAGCCAGATGACCAGAAGTGCGCAGTTGATGGACTCTTTTCCATCCCATGATGTCATTTACAAATGTATGTCACGTAAAACTAACTAAATGGCAGACTTAGTAGTCTGAATTTAATTCGTACTACTCATACTATCCACAATTTACTTTTAAGGGGATGCAAAGTTCAAATTCATAGATATACAAAACCTACAATGTAGTAAATGATTTCTCAAACGAATTGTTTGTGTTATCTCACCTGCATGTTTCTCTTTGTGATCTGTTGTGTAATATGAACCCGTCCTGTGCTCGGGTCCACGCCAGCCAGCGGAACCATTGCCTCACCAATCACATCATCTCGTGAAAAACGGTCAAAGCTCAATACCAAGAAGTGCAGCGTGAGATCTGACAAGGAGCTGTACGGTACGCCATAAAACGTGAAGGTTTCGTCAAACGCAGGCTCCAGAGTCTTCCTCAAAACCCGAGTCTTCACTCGATGCTTCTTCTCAGGAAGAATGGTCATCTTCACGTATGGGTCGGCACTGCCTGTCTGACCTTCCACTCCTGGCAAACCACGAGCCTCCAGGATAGTGACCACCAAGGCCTTCTTGGGGAAGTTGTAGTCGATTGCAATGCTGAGGTCTCCCCGGCTGGGCTCATCTGCGGGGGTAAAGGGTGTAGCAGTACTGGAAACCGTAGTGCTGGACGTCTGACTGCTGCTTGCGGAGCTGCTATCCAAGCAGCAGTAATCAGCTCGCACCGGAAGCTCCCTCTCCAGCCTGGAAACCTCATGCCCACGTTCCTCAAGCCTCATTTGCTTTTCTCCAAGCAAGCCACTTTCTGCTGCCGAATCCATATTTACTAGCACCACTGGGCGCCCCTTGCTACCTTGCAACCGGTCAGAGGGTTGAGCTCTGGCTTCACGTGCCACTCGAATGATCCTCTTGCTGTTGGTAAGTGCGTCAGGATAGATACTCATCCCTTTCAGCATGTGGATAAATTTGTACGGAGGGTCTGTGAGAGGATCGCTGTGTTCCGACTGGATGCCATGGAGCTTGTAGTTGGTCCTGTTGTAATGTTTCTGACAGCAAGTCCACAGGTAGATTAATGCAAAGACTGCAACCACCAACACGCCAGCACCAATAAACCCTGCCAGCACTGGAGACATGTCTGAAAGAGAAGAACAGAGACAGGAGATAAACACAATGGGACACAACAGTCACATCCATTTATCTTCTACATTCATACCTTAAGACGTTCAGATGGTTATCTTTAACAGAATTAAGCTACAGTCTCTCTGGTTCTGGATGGTTAAAGCACACCAGCTCTGAACAAGCAGCCACTGACAGACTGGCAGTCTCTTTATTCTGCTTCATGCCCACTCCACCCGCGTGATGCAGAGGACCACGATCAGCCCACACTGAGACTACGGCATCCGGTCTCACTACGCAACAACACAGCTTTTAAATATTTTAGATCAAATCCTAGCTGGTGTTCTTACATTTGGTCTGTGTAAATGTCATTTGTGTTTGTGATTGGCATTTAATGGTGTCCTATGTTAAATTGGTTGTTTAATACCATATTTTTAGTAAATTTATGTCACTTCAAATGCTGTAAAGTTGGCTGAACAATAAATAAATATATATGTTATCGATTAAAGGTTTAGGGTCAGTATGATTTATGATATTTTAAGAACACACTTTACACTACACATACATTTGAAATCAGAGTTATTAGCCCCCCTGAATTATTAGCCCCCTGTTTATTTTTTCCCCAATTTTTGTTTAACGGAGAGCAGATTTTTCAACACATTTCTAAACATAATAGTTTGAATAACTCATTTCTAATAACTGATTTATTTTATCTTTGCCATGATGACAGTAAATAATGTTACTAGATATTTTTCAAGACACTTCTTTACAGCTTAAAGTGACATTTAAAGGCTTAACTAGGAGTTAGGTTAACTAGGCAGGTTAGAGTAATTAAGCAAGTTATTGTATATTGATGGTTTGTTCTGTAGACTATCAAAAATATATAGCTTAGAGGGGCTAATAATTTGACCTTAAAATGGTAAAAAAAAAATTAACTGCTTTTATTCAAGCCAAAATAAACAAATAAGACTTTGTCTGGAAGAAAAATTATTATCAGACATTCTGTGAAAATTTCCTTGCTCTGTTAAACATCATTTGGGAGATATTATATAAGACCAGTTAGGAGGAGTTCAAAAAAATAGGTTCAGCAAAATTAGGCCAAAGTTATTAGCATTTTTAAAAATATGGTTATAACGTTTGACCAAAAAGTGGCGCTGCGAGAAACTTTTTGAGCACATTCAGGGCACAATCCCCAAGACACATACTGACTTTCATCACAATTCGCCAAAGCGTCCGAAAATATAGCAATTTTGACATAATTCAAAATGGCCAACAGCCAAAATGGCTGAAAATCAGACATCACTTGACTCGGCATGCTCTGACAGATGTAAAGATACCAATTTTATGAATTTTGGATGAAGGATTGTGAAGCAAAAAAGCCTTTTTTTTTTGTATCTCCAGACCACTAGGGGGCAGTCCACCGAAATGCTGCATCTCACTTCAGACAATGGTTGTGATAACGCACAAGCTTGGTTTGAATATTCAATTCAATTGATCTTTAATTCTATAGTGCTTATATTTTGTAAAAGCAGCTTCAAAGATTAGAGTAAAATGAAACTGTGTCAGTCCAGTTTTCAGTGTTGAAGTTCAGTTCAGTTCAGTGTGGTTTAATATTCACTGCTTAGAGTTCAAACACTGAAGACCAAATCCATCGATGCGCAGCTCCACAGGTCCCGAACCATGCAGGCCAGTGGTGAGGAAAACACTTCACCAATTGGCGAAAGTGAAGAATTAAAAACCTCGAGAGAAACCAGGCTCAGTTTTGCACGACCATTTCCTCCATGCCCAAACATTTTGTGCAGAGCTGCAGTCTAGGCGCCGGAGGCTGGAGAGCGCTGGACGTCCATCGTGGAGAAGCTGCGGGTGGGAGTGGTCACCGGCTGGTGTACAGGCTGCCAATGTATGAATACGTCAATGCATTTTGGAGATAACCCCTTAAGTCAATTTTCGCAAGCTCTACGTCAAATTTGTTCACAAGTTAATCGTACTCCGTATCTCCAGTTTGTTTAATCAACTTGAATTCCCTAGCTTTTTGTCAACATGGTCTGTAGATCATGTGATTCGATTTTGGTGTCGTTCGTTCAAATAGGTTTTACGAAAAATCCGAAATAGCAAAATTTGTCATAGGGTGCGCTTGAATGGGCTTGAGCCAAGCAATCAGAGGAAAAATGACTTGATTGTAGCCCATTCGGTTCAAAAGTTATAAAGATAAACATAAGTGAAACTTTGGACAGGTGATGGCGCTAGAGAGTTTGAGTTAGAGAGTCCAAATTTGTTGTGGTTGAAGATCAGAGTGTCCTCTATCAGTATGCCAAAGTTTGTGCAAATGCCTCAAAAGGTTCATATGGCTGTCAATAGACTCCCAGAGCAGAAGAAGAAGAAAAAGAAGCCAGAAGAATAATAATAAGAACCGGAATGGATGCAATAGGTGCCTATGCACCTATGTTTACTGAATTTGTATGTGACTGTATTACAGATCAGTAAAAAAAAACTGCATTCACAGTAAATGATAAAAAAATAAAACCTGAACTACTGTGTATTTACTGAAACTTTCTGTCCTTGCGCTGTCAGAGCAGTGACAAATTGAGACTAATCTATGATTGATGGCAGCAGAACAGAAATGCTCCCTGCAGGCAAGTGTTTGTGTTGCTGATACATGGCCAAGCTAAGCTGTTTAAACATGGCTTGAATAACAATGAGTCTTCATGCTGATCACTCTGTCCACCTCACCATACTATATTATGAGGTCACAGTGACCTAACTTATGAGATCAGACATGAGGTCAGCAGTTTTACTGGATCCCTGCGTGTCAGTTTAAATAATGGAGAGCAATTCAGATTCATAAGTGAACGAGAAGACAGCAAAAAATATCTAGAGTCATTATAGCCCAAAAGAACAGCTTGAAGGAGCTGCAGCCAAAATGAACAGCTCGAGGCAGACAGAAAAAGAGATTAGCTTGTGCTCCACCCAGTCTATTGTTTTTTTTTCTTCATCACTCTACCAGCCACAGACAAAGACTCTCACCCTATTGCTATGATGTAAGGAGAAAAAAACAGCTGCTTCAGTTACCTGGAAACATCCCATGGGCCATGAACCAAACGCATAGGCAAACAAAGAGAATAGACACCAACTTGAAGAAAAAGCTGAGAGCTTCTGAACTCTAAACTGAGACATCTCTATGATTCAATTCTAGAGTTTCTGGGGATATAAATCAAAATAACATCCCTAAAGAGCCTGACAGGTGTGTCTAGACTGGACACGGTAGAATGATCAAATATCAAACAGAAGAGAAGATCTGTCTGGGATGACAGTAGCTTCATTGCTAGTTATATTACAGGTTGGGTTTATGGGGATCTGTGAGGGTTTGTTAAAAGAGCTCTATCAATGCTACACCCTCAAGCAGAGTAACTGTAAAAGAAAAATGTCTGCTGAATGGTGAGCAAGCAGGCAATCTACTCTGGGTGAGGACGACGGGTTCAGTGAAAATTGCTTTGATTTGACCCTCCAGGAAATATACATATAA
The DNA here is from genome assembly GCF_903798145.1 of Danio aesculapii. Taxonomy (NCBI): domain Eukaryota; kingdom Metazoa; phylum Chordata; class Actinopteri; order Cypriniformes; family Danionidae; genus Danio; species Danio aesculapii. Next base: position 27,500,378 of record NC_079450.1, on the reverse strand, counting down.
GGGAATATAGATTTACAGACGTGAAATCAATTGTCTTCAATTTACAAACCATAGCAGAAATTAGTTCTGCCATTTATTCCAGCATTGTGGTCTTAGTGTCACACATAATGATGCAAAAAACATCATAAAAATGTAGGACAGGGATTGCTGACTGGGTTCAGACATAACACCCCCCCCCCCCCTTCTCTTTCTCTCCAAAATGCTTAGTTTTAAGGAATAAAAGTTTGCAAATGACTCAACATACAGGTAATTTATTTAATTTCATTTATGTATTTTTTTACTGTTATTTTTTTAGATAAATAACCATTTAAAAAATGTTGATACTTTTAAATATTGCTGGAATTGGGACTCAATATTGCTCATAAACCTGTAAATGTACACCTATTGACAAACCATTTCAGCATAAAACTTGTCACTTGTTCGTTCCAAAGGGAAGCTTTATTCAATTTATTTTCTCAGAGTACTATTTTTGTTTTGTTTTGATGTTTTATTAGAAATATATAAAATAGCTTGGATAAATTTGGTCTATTTTTTATTTATATGGTCCATTCATTTAAAGTCCATTCATTTGAATAGGGATAACTTATTATCAATTATAATTAAAGTGTACATTATAATGTGATGTACTCAAAAGCTTTGATGTATATACATGTTCACTTATAATTTGACATTTTTAAGAATGTCTATTTTTTTTATGACTAAATGGCATAAATTGAATCAAAACATGGTAATACTTAAAACTTTATTTATCTGTGAAATGTCAATGGTAACAGTTTAAATGTATGACCCAATCATTGTTTGCGAGATCACCATATTACCTGTGCCAACTGGCCTAGAAATATATGTGTAACATTATTAACCTATGTATAAAAAACTGGAGGAACTAATGTAACAATGGTTTTTAAGTCTTTTTTAATTTTTACTGTCTTTTTGATAGTTTTGTTTGCCTTTTCTTTTCTGTCTTTATAGTTGTTGTTGCTTTTAAGGTCAAAATAAATATATAATATAAAAAAACATTTAAAACTTTACATTTTCTTCAGTTTATTACAACATGGATATAGAATATTAATATGAGAATAATAAGATAATATTTTAAATATTATGCTTTGCTCCAAATATATCAGAATATGAAAATTCTATACAAGTATTAAAAGCATGAGTGGATAAACATCAGAGAAATCTGACATTTCACCTAAATCAAGTCATTGTCAGTACCATTAAAAATGATTAGAATTTTTTTTAATCACAAATTTAGAAAACAGATTGCAGTTCCAGTTCTTTTGACTTGGTCTGCCCATTAGCACTCACTTCATTAAAAATTAATCACTGATTGGATGGTTGTAGCAAGACACAAAACAAGGTGTAGCAGTTGTACAGTAAATGCAAATTATGTCTTATAGAATTCTTAAATAGGCCCTTGTTTCAACATGACTGTGGACACATGTTGAAATACATAGTGCCTGCTCTTTGTGTACATGTTGAGCCCACTGTGAGACTGGGTGAACTAACTGTGTCTGGAGGGTAAATGTCTCTCGAAGGCTGATGCCAGATGGAGGTGGGCACTGTGGTACCAGCTGGTGCTGGCATCAGATCCGAGGACACTCCTTTCTTTCATGCGATTTTACAGCCTTACACATGACACATTTATGCCTTTACATTATCCTTAAAAAGTTACCTTTTATTAAAAATAATATTGAAAAATACATACAGTATAAAACAGAGGGTGACAACGTAATTCTTCTCCATTGTAATAACTGCATGTTCCCAGAAATGCGTCTATGCAGCTAAAGTATTTACTGTATAAAAAAAATCAGATGTATGAAACACAAGATGTTTCTTATTAGAATTAAAACACATTGCAACCTCTATTATCTATTTGAAAGTCTATAAAAAAGCACATACGAAGCTGTGTCATGTTAATCATGAATTATTGTAACTCTATATACTATTTTCGGAGTACTCTATAAAATGTTTACTGGGTTGAAATTAAGAGGAAATATAGATTAAATGTTTCCTTAACCCACAGAATGCATTATAAATCTGTATATTTTCACATTCCATGTCCGTTTGGCCACAAAGAACTGAACTGAAGTACTGACTCAATCATAACTTAATATTTTTAATCTAAACCCATTTTATAACTGATCAGAAACATTCTCAATAATGAAGGACTGATAAAACATTTATAAATTCCTTGACATTTAAAATTTTCTTTGATTATATCTTTAAATTTATAAGGACATATAACTGAAGAATTGCCAATTTTAACTCATTTGAAATTAATGAACTGATTTCAATGTTTAACTCATGATTAATTAAAACAGCTCAAACAAAACAATTTTAAATGCCTCCTTTAAGTGTTTATATATCAGTAAAATAATTGTTTTTTTAAAAAACCTGGACTAAATAAACAAGTATTTTGAGGCTCTTAAAGTGTGTAAATGCCATTCCTTTACTATAAACTATTTTTTAGATACTTCTTGGGTGTCAAACCTGTGTTATAAGGGTTATTTCTCATCAGTTAAAATCTGAATGACTGGAAACCCATATTGCCTTTGAATTTGACAGTGGATGGGAGCCTAAAGTCAAAAACACTGGAAATCTTTCCGCAAAATAGCATCTCTTATAGCTGAAAGCAAAATAAATTTCAAAACGTGTCTTAAATTATATTGATTTATTTATCATATCTTTTATTCATTTGATTATTATCATTTTGTTTATACAAATCATATTTTATTGATTTGATTATTATCATTTTGTCTACACTAATAAAAGTCAATGGTACTTTGCAAACAGAAAAAGACGACCGAATTAATGGTTTATAATCACTAATAACTATAACTCTTTAAAACAAAACCACCACTGGAATCAACACACGTTTGCACAACAGCCCTATTGACTCAAAACCTACAAAGCCAGCGTCCTCGTGATAAATTATACCAGCCCTTATCAGCTGGTGGTTTTTGAGGACACCGGGGTGGAGACTGTGATTTTAACAAACAAAGAGGCCTGGGGTCCTGTCAGGAACAGACATCACGTCATTCCTGCTCCTTCTCACTGCGCATCACTTCATTTAAAACAGCATCATGGCGACGTTCAGCAACACTCAATATTTAATGATTGAACAACATATCCTGGTTGGACATATGTAGTCGACTTTCCAAATTAGACCAAAATCACGCATTTCTAACAAGGCCAGGTGTGTTCATAAATGCGCCATATTCATATCGCATGCCTGTCGGGGATATGCTATAGACAACTCACCGTACGCCGCGCCGATTTCGGTCATCTCAGCCATTTTGAGGGTTGGGCGCGCTGCGATTCGGATAACAGCCAAGGAGTAAACAATAAGCTAGATGTCGGTGGTACTTCGTTTAGCTGATATAATGTGGATGGTTCATGACTACATCTCTCCGGTAGACGGTGTGCTCGTCTGTGGTGCGGTCCAGGCCGGTGTGATGCTGAGCGGCTGGAATGGGATGCACTGCGTCAGATCGAGACCCTGACCGTAAGATCCGCCCACCAGCATCAGCATCCAAACACCGAGGCGCACGCACACACACCGCTCTGTCTCTTTCCAGCAACTTCAGATCCGCAGAGGTACATGGAGTTCCTACAATTAATTAATAACTTCAGGATAATGTGTTTAAGAATAAAAAGTAAGATAAGCTTAATGATGTATATTATTTTAGTCAGACTTATCACACAATAATTCTATTTTAGTTGGCTAACCTTAATGTCAGCTTGATTAAATAAAATAATATTTAACAATGTTACTGTTTTATTGTTTTAAAATAAATAGTTTTCAATTTTAATAATTTAAAAATGTTAATTTGAAGCATCATTAATCCAGTCTTCAGTTTAACACATTTGAGAAAAGGCAAGCAGTACTTCATCCAATTAAAAATGTATCTTTCATTTCAGTTTGATATTATTTATTATATTTTTAAGTAATATATTTTCAGTTCAAAACATAGTTAAATGTTTTTGATCAAGAGCTCAACTAGGAACTATTTGTTTTGACCAATGTAAAATTTCAAGGTTACTCACAGGCCAGTGCTTGCGTATTAAACAGAAACTCAATATGCTTTGTACTTTCATGGACTTTTAAAAAAAAAATTGTTTAAGGCAAATGATTTATTTTTCAATGGCTCAAGTGATCAATTTAGATTTTAAATCATTATCTTTATTTTTTTTTAATTGGATGAATGAACATTTTATGGGAAATTTTTGTTTTGATTAAAGTTATATCTTCTTGTTTAGAACAAAAAGCGAATTTAAATTAATTGACTTTCGTCAACAAGACAAATACGCTTTGTAGCAGGTTATATAAAATTGTTCTCATGAAGATAGAAAATGTTGTTTAGGGCAATTTAATTATTTTTCATTATGTCAACTGATAAAATTTAGATTTTGTTTTAAATTGGATGAACGAAAGGCTTTTTCTATTGGAGGATCCTTCAGAAATCATTCTTGATTTTCTTCCATTATTATAAAGAATAATCATTTAATCACTCAAAGATTAATCATTAAGGACTGTTCTTGTTATCAATGTTGAGAATTATAACGTTTTTGATGCTTTTTGTACTTTTTAATATTCTTTGAAAAGAACAAAGATTTTTTTTCTATTAAAATCTTTTGTAATATTATAGATGGCTTTACTGTCCATTTTGATCTGTTCAGTGTCCTCAATATTCTAAAAAAAGTGGTTTAAAAGAAACAAATTCATTTTCATTCATTTATTTTCTTTTGGCTTAGTCCCTTTATTCATCAGGGGTCACTACAGTGGAATGAACCGCCAACTTATCAAGCATATGTTTATATGTTTTACACAGCAGATGCCCTTTCAGCTGTAACCCAATTCTGGGAAACACAAATACAGTCTCACATACACACCTACACTATACAGTCAATTTAGTTTATTCAATTCACCTGCACCGCATGTCTTTAGACTGTGGGGGAAACCGGAGCACCCGCAGGAAACCCATGCAAACACAGGGAGAACATGCAAACTCCACACAGAAATGCCAACTGACCCAGCTGGGACTCAAACCAGCAACCTTTTTGGTTTGAGGCGACATTGCTAACCACTGAGCCACCGTGCCGCCTGAAACAAAAACATAAATCATAACTGAATTTTAGATTTTTAGCAGCAAAACTGTTTTCAACATTGATAACAATCAGAAATGATTTTGAGCAGCAAATCAGGAGATTAGAATAATTTCTGAAGGATCGTGTGACAGACAGTAAAAATACTGTTTCCAGATTTTTGGAAGGATTAAAATAGAAAGCAGTTATTTTCAATAAAATAAATAAATTAATAGATCAATATACTTAAAATATATAATTTTGTTTAGTTTTAATGATGCAAGCAATTAAATGAATGCCTGCTATAAAAGAAAACTGAAAACACATTTCCACATGGGGTGTGCGAAATTCAAAATGTTGGACATCTGAAAATGCAGCATTTACAGTAATATTTATAATACATATATTTTAATCAACTGAAAAAAAAACATTATTATTATTATTATTTTTAATGTAAAATATTTTAAATCACAATAAAAAAGATTAAATATTTTATTTGTTTAACTGCATGTCAAATGGCATTATGAATACTAAGTTAAAATCTCAGGGGATGCTTCAAGAATATTCAGGAATCTCAAAAACACTGTTTCGAATCCCTGACCATCTGTACCTGCTAATATTGTGAACTGTGCAATTAGGCTCCCATGTGGCCAGTGGAGTGCAGTAACTGCCAAGAAAGATAATCATTATGATTGTTTTTAGTACAATATACCATGAACCATATATTTTATACAATACTCAAAGCGCCAGTCGAGTAAGGTAAAAACGTAAAGTTTCTGTCAGATTGAATGCAGTACTTTAAATAACCACTAGGTGGCCTCACCTACCTCAGCATCATGGCTTATAAAGGCTTCAGCTTGCATGAAAGTGGCAGACTGTTTTGGCACATAGTTTAGCACTGTCTGTTTAATATCCCTCACATACAGCCTAGCAGAAGAAAATCTCACTCTTAACAAAACCTTTATCTCTGTATCACTGAATAATAAACTGGCATGGCATTCCTAACAAGCAGACTGTCATTAAGACTGCAGGTCTTTGATCTCACAAAAGTCTTTGGTCTCAGTTCAAGATTTATCAGTTCAAATATACTGGTCTGTGGAATACAGCCCATTTGCTGTTCTTTCTGTTAGCTGGTTTGAAATGTATTTGTTCCTGATGGCCGGCACTCAGCTTCATTGTTAATAACTGAGAAGTCAGTCTGAATCAGAATTTTTTTCCCTCAAAGACACATGGCACAATTGCATTGTTTGTATATAACGCAATAAAAGGATACCTGATTTAGAATAAATGTAGATGAAAAACTACAGAAAAATAAATTTATCATTTTCAAACGGACTTTACTCATAATATAACATAACTGAGGCCAAAACATATTGTCATAACCTCACACTCTCCATTTGAACAAATCAGACGAGTGCAAAACTTAATTACACAATTAATCAAATTACACTTCAGATATTTTTTACCCTTTAAAGATGAGCAAATATCAGTGTGTTAAGAGGAGATCTACCTAAAATGGTAAAAACTCTTGCTGAGAAAATGTACTGAAGGTGTCAATTTTATTTTTGGTGAGTTTATGACCTGCTGTCCTACTGTTGCTCGCCATTAGGACAATCAAAATGTTTGCCTCATTTTTTAATATGAGTGAGGCCAACTTGAGCTGTGTCTGAAATTGCTTATTTGTGGGGAAAAACTGTACTAGACTTTATTAGTATTTGTTTGTCATTTGTTTGCTGCTGTGCTCGTTGATGATGTAAAACTATTATGAACAATGCTGTGATCTGATTGGTGTTCCTCCTCCATGGTGATTGGACCGCTGACTAATTTTTGGTTTCACCCAAAGTTGACTTTTGAAACTCCTGGCAACCAGAAAAATAAGAATGACCCATTATGCTGTTCTCCTACAAAAAAATACAACTTAAAAAATTGCTAGTCTTGGAGAAAATGCCTTTGTGAATGTATAACGTTATTGGTTGAAATGTATTGTTCAAATAAATTTGTTAGCTAAATTGTGAATTCACAATTTTTAAATTGAATAACAATTAGTGTTTTGAAGGTGGACGCAGTGACGCAGTAGGTAGTGCTTTCGCCTCACAGCAAGAAGGTCGCTGGTTCGAGTCTTGGCTGGGTCAGTTGGCGTTTCTGTGTGGAGTTTGCATGTTCTCCCCATGATTGTATGGGTTTCCTCTGGGTGCTCCGGTTTCCTCCACAAGTCCAAAGACATGTGGTACAGATGAATTAGGTAAGCTAAATTGTCGGTAGTGAATGAGTGTGAATGTACTGTATGTTTCCCAGTGATGGGTTGCAGCTGGAGGGCGTCCGCTGTGTTTAACATATGCTGGATAAGTTGGCGGTTCATTCTGCTGTGGTGACCCTATTAATAAAGATACTAAGCGGAAAAGAAAATGAATGAATGAAAAATAAAATATTGCAATATCAGATTTTTCTAAAATCGTGCAGCCCTAGCTTTAACCTACTATTGGCCTGTGGTGATTGTATAATTGTCTGTGGCTCTACAAGTAAAATTAAACTGTAAAAAACTGCTTTGTATTACAAATTAAAGTGTAATTATAATTAGGTATAAATAAGTATGGCAAGACTTGACAGTAGCGCTAAACTGCAGAATCTTGCAAACAGATGCTTTCTTAGCTGATATTTTCTCACCATTGTAAATTCAGTGTGGGTGGGTATTCGCTGTACCATTGCACAAGAATTACACACTCTTTAAGCACTAAATGAAGAACAAAAAAATCTGCTTTGAGTACATCGGGACTTTTAGTGTTTACTCATCAGTGGGGCCTTTGGTCTGTGTTACCATGACAACCTCGTCAACAATACCCAAGACAGGACTAAACACTGGTCAGTTCAGTGGCACTTTGCTGGCCAAGTCTGTGGAAACACTGTGTCTGTGAAGGCACGATGGCTTATGTGTGTGTTTGGTATTATGAGTCATTTTTTTGCCTGTGCAGGTTTCTTTCTGTCTGTCGACCTCCATGTTTTTGTCACAGAACTTGTTATTCTGCAGTCTGTGGGTCAGTTGGCAGGTCCAGGGTCAGCGAGGGGCATAGTGTGCAGGACCTCGTCCAGCAGCTGCAGGGCACGGTGTAGATGAACTTCCACCCAACACGGTGTCTGTTTGATGGTCTGTCGAGGGTAGTCGGGTCCCCAGCCCTTCACAAAACTGAGGCGCAGGATGCACAGGCGACGCAGGTCATCAACACCTATCCCAGCTGCAGCGGACAGACCTGCCAAAGTGTATGAGGAAGAATCTGTAAGAGTAGGGCTGGACATATGATGTGATTCCATTCTTATTTACTGGCTCAAGATTCAATTCATGAAATTCACTCTCAGCAATTGTAATCTAGCTTGGCACATTACAAAAATTTTAGGACTAAATATAAAGAGTTCTCTCTTTGTGAATCAGAAAGTACTGGTCAAGCTGTATTTTTTTCATGACAAGAAAGAAAGTTTCATTAGTGTCAGCTATTTTTTAATCAAACTACATTGGTTGCAATTTATGTTTTTTCACTAAAAAGAACTGATTCATAAGAATCATTTATTGGAGAATCTGATTTAACTAAAACAACCAGCTTGTATTAGTTATTTATTCATGAATCAGCTCTTATGTCAATCAGACTATACACTACCTGACAAAAGTCTTGTCACCTATCCAAGTTTTAGGAGCAACAAATAATATCTTGACTTCTAGTTGGTTATTTGGTATCAGAAGTGGCTTATATAAAAGGCAAATGCCTCTAGATTAAGCTTATTTTACCAAAATAAAATATGATCATGCCTTGATTTTTAATTCTTTAATTAGGACAGTAGGGTTTGACTTTGCTTAGACAAAAGTCTTGTCACTTAACAGAAATAATGTGGAGTATAGAATATAAAGTCATGGTGCAGTGGAAAAGGAATTAATATTGTGTATGACTCCCATGAGCTTGGAGGACTGCATCTATACATCTCTGCAGAGACTCAAATAACTTATTAATAAAGTCATCTGGAATGGCAAAGAAAGTGTTCTTGCAGGACTTCCAGAGTTCATCAAGATACTTTGGATTCATCTTCAATGCCTCCTCCTTCATCCTACCCAACACATGCTCAATAATGTTCAGCTTTGGTGCCTGGGCTGGCCAATCCAGGAGTACCTAGACTTTCTTTTCTTTCAGGAACTTTGATGTGGGGGCTGAAGTATGAGAAAGAGCGCTGTCCTGCTGAAGAATTTGCCCTCTCCTGCGGTTTGTTATGTAATGGGCAGCACAAATGCTGATACCTCAGACTGTTGATGTTCTCATCCACTCCACAGATCTCTCACACGCCCCTATACTGAATGTAACCCCAAACCATGATTTTTACTTCACCAAACTTGACTGAAATTCTCTGAGAATCTTGGGTCCATGCAGGTTCCAATAGGTGTTCTGCAGTATTTGTGATGATTGGGATGCTGCTCAACAGATGATTCATCGGAATAAATCTACCTTCTGCCACTTTTCCAAATGATCTACTAGAAGTCCAGTTATTATTTGTTGCTCATAAAACTGAGATTGGCGACAAGAATTTTGTCAGGTCTACAATGGTCAAGCTGCATGTGTTGAATTCATTAATAAGAAACAGAAGAATCAGGTCATTTGATTATGAATCAGAAAAGCTGTGTTTTATGTTATAATTCAATTCCATTCAATTTTATTTGTATAGTGCTTTTCACAGCAGCTCTACAAAAGGTGCACATCATTGCATTAGTCAAAATCAGAAAAGTTAAGGAGTCGTGTATAGGATGAGCAGGATATAAACATAGTTAACCTACAGTTATACACTATATATTGTCTTTCATTCATTCATTCATTTTCTTTTCAGCTTAGTCCATTTATTAAAATGGGGTCGCCACAGCAGAATAAACCGCCAACTTATCCACCATTTACTTTATGCAGCAGATGCCTTTCCAGCTGCAACCCATCACTGGGAAACACATACACACTTATTCACACACACATACACTACGGACAATTTAGCTTACCCAATTCACCTGTACCGCATGTCTTTGGACTGTGGGGGAAACCGGAGCACCCGGAGGAAACCCACACGAACGCAGGGAGAACATGCAAACTCCACACAGAAACGCCAACTGACCCAGCCAAGGCTCGAACCAGCGACCTTCTTGCTGTAAGGCAACAGCACTACCTACTGCGCCACTTTAAGCTTTTGATTTACTACATATAATTAGTTCAAAAGAGTAATTTGTTCATGAATCAGACAGCACTAGGTTGGTATGTTTTTGATTCATTTAAAAGAACTGCTTCATAAGAGTCATTTGTTTGTGAATCTGGCTACAATGGGTTTGTTGTATGTTTTTGGCTCATTTAAAAGAACCAGCTCATAAGGTAATTTTTTGTATATCCGACTACGCTGGTTGTGCTGTTATGTTGTTAATGTTCTTCCTAAAACCCAGAGTCATTTGTACTTGTATTAAACTACAGAAGTCATACTGTATGTTAGCATGCAGCTTGCGGACACAACTCAACAGAAAGCTACGTTTTCTTGGCACTATTTTGCTGTGTACTGCAAACTCAATAAGACTGGCACAGAATAAAAAAGCTTGGTCTGTGGGTTTGAAGAATTGTGTTTGAAAACATTTGAATAGTGATACCATTGAAACTAGTAATTGTGGGAGCAGTGACTCACTGATGGCTGGAGCGATTCCTCCAACACTACCAGGCCCAGGGATGCTCCCAGCCACCGCTGCAGCCTGAGCAGCCGCTGCTGCCTGTGCAGTCACTGCCTGCTGCTGCATTTGCCTGTGACACTGACGGAGATCAAACACCTAGAAGAGTTCGATGACATTTATTTACCTGTGCTTGAACTGAACCAGATATTTCAGTCCTTTACAGTTTAGTTGTTAACCCTTGTGCAAGGTTCAAATTTACTATCTTTTCATTATGTTAGTGGCTGTTTTTGCCCCATTGACTTTCATAATAGCAATTTTTTTTATTGGAAAGCCATGACACCATATAATCATGCATTCTTGATTGTTGGTGGTTTTCCCTGTTGGCAAGAGGTAAAATTTGTCATTTTTACCGTTGATCATCAGTTGGCACCATTTAACCTTTAGATAGGTCTGTGCAAAAACAACTCTGGTTTTTATATGGAGTTCTATGAGTATAACAGCAAATTATAGTGTGTGTGTATAAATACACTTAATATGTTTACTATGTTCTGAGAGCTGAGGTGCTTAATTAGATTTTCTAAGATGTTTCAAGTATTACGCAAAGGTCTCTCTTATACTCTCACACACTGTATTCCATAAAACTGAATATAAAAGCCAGAAACTAAGCTTTTTTTGCACGGGAACTGACGGACAAGATTAGAAAATGACAAATTGCATCTCTTTCCAAAAGGAAAAAACACCAACAATCAAGAATGCATAATAATATGGTGTCATTGCTTTGCAATAAAAAAGTATAATATAAGTCAATGCGGCAATAAAAGGGTAGTAAATTTGCCCAGAGTGTGTTGTTGAGGTTATTTTTTTTTTACATTTTCAAAGCATTTTCCCAAAATATGTGTCAAAGTAAGATTCTTTACCAAACATCATTCTATTTGCTAAAATACAGAGACATTTGTGGCTCAAAAGCACCCTATAGTTGATGAATATGTCCATAACATAACACAAGGGTTAATCCTAATGATTTACACTATACTGATTTTTGCTGGAAATAACAGATTTTCCAAATACATGTATTATCTGCAGTGCACTAATACATGGATTTTCTCCTTCTGGTTTAGATGTGTCATCTGATTTAACTGCACGAAGGAAGCAGTTAAAAGGTGTGATGTCAATAAAGGTGCACCTTAATGAGGGCTCCGGGGTAGATCTTGTGAACTGCGTCCCCTGGTGCTCTCCCTGCCTCTCTGTCAAGGTAGTAACTTTGCACAAAGACAGCATGGTCACTAAGGCAACGCATCCACACATCCCCTTCCCCACGGCACTCCAGCTGAACCCCTTTACCAATGTGAAGCCTGTTGGGTGGATGTCAGGTGTTCATAAGCTTGCATTTCTATTGATGATTGTGAATAATTAATATGCTGAATGCACACTGACCGTGCCCTCTCGCTGGCATCAGTTCGGTGAACATTGCTAAGCTGACCCAGACAGAAGCGGTCTCCACCGGAAGGGTCCACATATCCATCCACCGTTACCACTGGACAGTTTGCTAGCACCTTGAACATCTCCCCAACCTGCACATCCATCTCAAAATAAGAGATTGAGCACCAGAACTCAGGGCCTGTAGTGCACACACAATGAAGCATACAATAGGGTTAATGCAGATCGCTTGAATACAGAATGTTCAAGGTGTTTGTGTGTGTGGTACCTGGATGGTTGGAGACTGGTTGAGGATATGAAGTCGGTGTGTGATGCTGAGACCCTAATAACAGTATAAAAATAAAATTTAAACAAAACACTTTTAAAATTCAATCAGGGGCATATGTGTATATAATAGAGGTATATCATAGTTTCTGATAAATATGATTATGAAAGATATCTACAGTATTACAACTGTCAATTATTACGCATTATTTTATTCTTTTATATACTGATATAGCATTCGAAATATTGGGTGTAGACATGATGTCAGCTTTTACATACAGAAGTGGCTGGTGTGAGGGGGAGGGGCTTGCTGGTGACTTCGCCCATTCTGCTGTGGTCCAGTAGGAGTATAAGAGGCTGTGCTGGTCCCTGTCCAAGTCGTCGCTGAAACAATTGAATTTAAAGCAAATTATTAGTTGTTCCAATTTTCAATCTTTCTCTGATAATAGCATAAAAGAACACAACTAAAAGTCTTGATAATATTAAACAGTCAACGGTGAACACATTTCAATTTATTCCACATTATTGCTCACTGAATCCGAAATTTTTGTCTGTATAATTTCACACGTTAAAAAATAAATTCGACCTCACATTGTGTAAATCTCATTGACACATTTTCTGCAAAATTTTTGTCCGTCATAAAGAAAAATCTAATCAGGTTAGATTTTTTCCATTTTTGACATGAAAAGCACTTTGAGATGTGTTTTGGTTCAGAGCTACCGTAGTGAAAGGCAAAATACAGAATGCCCAGAAAGATAACTTTATGACAGTGCATAAAATAAAGACAGAATGTGGCGGAGAGTTGAGATCCCCTGTAGCACTTCTCTCCTGCTGCTGTTTGTTGTGTGTGTGTCCATACCTTTGATGTACTGCCTATAGATATTATTGCTTTCTCCAATACGTCAACGTGGCCACCATCTATTATAATGTTCAGGTTTTGTTGATGTACGTAAATGTGTGAAGTATCACAAGCAACGTATCAAAATTCCACTGATTTCCTGAAATAAACTTTGCATTTCGGAATAATCCCGAGCAGCTCTTTGATAATGAGGGAAACTCTCCTTCCTCTCTATGCAGTATTGAATGAACACAATATGTAGTCTATTCCTATTCCTCTTTGTTCTTCTATTTTGAAGAAGACAGAGAAGAACAAAGCATCACTGCTTAAATTGACACTGAAATGTTTTACGTGTTTTTGTAAAAGATTAATTAAATTTTTTGGACATGAATACAAAAAAATGCATACAAAAATTTCGTATTTCAGTGTGCAAAGACCTCTAGGATTAAAACTGTCACTTTTTTTTTACACCAGTCAACCGAACTGATCCAGTTTGTTTTCAAGAGGCTTTTGTTGGTTGGTTGATTTGTTGGATGGTTTGTTTTACTGACTGTTTTGTTGGCTGGTTCTAGGTTGGTTGGTTTTACTGGCTGGTTTGTTAACTGGTTCCAAGTTAGTTGGTTTGTTGCATCTGGGTTGTTTAATTTTACTGGCTGGTTTGTTGGCTAGTTTTAGGTTGGCTGGTTTGTTGGCTAGTTTTAGGTTGGCTGGTTTGTTGGATTCGAGTTGGTTGGTTTTACTGGCTGGTTGGTTATCTGGTTCTAGGTTGGCTGATTTGTTGTAAACGGGTTGGTTGGTTTTACTGGGTAGTTAGTTTTACTGACTGTTTTGTTGGCTGCTTCTAGATTGGTTGGATTTACTGGCTGGTTTGTTAACTGGTTCTAATTTGGATGGTTTTTTGGATCTGGGTTGGTTGATTTTACTGGCTGGATTGTTGGCTGGTTTAAGGTTGGCTGGTTTGTGGATTCGAGTTGGTTGGTTTTACTGGCTTGTTGGTTGGCTGGTTCTCGGTTGGTTGGTTTTTTGGATCTGGGTTGGTTGATTTTACTGGCTGGTTTGTTAGCTGGTTTTAGGTTGGCTAGTTTGTTGGATTTAAGTTGGTTTGTTTTACTGGCTTATTGGTTGGCTAGTTTTAGGTTGGTTGGTTTTACTGGTTGGTTGGTTATCTAGTTCTAGGTTGGCTGATTTGTTAAAACCGGGTTGGTTGGTTTTACTGGGTGGTTAGTTTTACTGACTGTTTTGTTGGCTGGTTCTAGGTTGGTTGGTTTGTTGGATCTGGGTTGGTTATTTTACTGGCTGGTTTGTTGGATTCGAGTTGGTTGGTTTTACTGGCTTGTTGGTTGGCTGGTTCTCGGTTGGCTGGTTTTTTGGATCTGGGTTGGTTGATTTTACTGGCTGGTTTGTTGGCTGGTTTTAGGTTGGCTAGTTTGTTGGATTTGAGTTGGTTTGTTTTACTGGCTTATTGGTTGGCTAGTTTTAGGTTGGTTGGTTTTACTGGTTGGTTGGTTATCTAGTTCTAGGTTGGCTGATTTGTTAAAACCGGGTTGGTTGGTTTTACTGGGTGGTTAGTTTTACTGACTGTTTTGTTGGCTGGTTCTAGGTTGGTTGGTTTGTTGGATCTGGGTTGGTTATTTTACTGGCTGGTTTGTTGGATTCGAGTTGGTTGGTTTTACTGGCTTGTTGGTTGGCTGGTTCTCGGTTGGTTGGTTTTTTGGATCTGGGTTGGTTGATTTTACTGGCTGGTTTGTTGGCTGGTTTTAGGTTGGCTAGTTTGTTGGATTTGAGTTGGTTTGTTTTACTGGCTTATTGGTTGGCTAGTTTTAGGTTGGTTTGGTTTAACTGGTTGGTTGGTTATGTGGTTCTTGGTTGGCTGATTTGTTAAAACCGGGTTGGTTGGTTTTACTGGGTGGGTAGTTTTACTGACTGTTTTGTTGGCTGGTTCTAGGTTGGTTGGTTTTATTAGCTGGTTTGTTAACTGGTTCTAGGTTGGATGGTTTGTTGGATCTGGGTTGGTTATTTTACTGGCTGGTTTGTTGGATTCAAGTTGGATGGTTTTACTGGCTTGTTGGTTGACTGGTTCTAGCTTGGTTGGTTTGTTGGATTTGGGTTGGTTGATTTTACTGGCTGGTTTGTTTAGGCAATCTCAGACTGACTGTTTTGTTGTGGAACTGAGAGCAATTGGCACGTTCACATATGCACAAATAAACCAAGCTAATGGAGAAAACGTGCCAGGTTCTAAAACAAACACTCCATATGAGCTACAGTAGATAGTAAAGAAACTTTACACAATGTATGACTCACTATGGTAAGAGCTCTGTGTCTGTGTGTGCTTGGAATTGCTGTATTCGTTCTGGCTGACAGAAGGCTGCTGGGATGAGGGTTGGCTGTGTGTGGGTGGATGACTGTGTGTTGGGGTGGAAGGTGGAGAGCTGGTGGACAAGGCCCGTCCTGCTGGTGATGCGATCTGGAGAAGACCTTCAGGATGTTCAGCCTGAATGGACAACCTAGGAGCGCTCGCTTTGGAAAGAGTTACACAGATAGAAAATAACTTGTCAATATCAAAATTCAAGATACAATTCATCTACTTAAGATTAGTCTGTCAAATGGTTTGCTTAATCAAAGTTTTGCTGTACTCACGGGGAGGAGAAATGGGCAGGTTGGGATAGAGAGTCACAGATGAAGTGGTCCTCTGGGGTGGCTCCGGGGACATCAGTCTCAGCGGCTGTGGGCTGTAGTGATCTGGAGGATGGTGGTCATGCTGTAAAGTCATACTCGACGGACCCTCCAACTGGATGCAGTCATGTATGTGCTCTTCTTTTATCAGCCTGCCTGAGGGACGAAAACGAGTGTCAAAACATTGTTGAGCTCCTCTCCAAACTCATGCTCCTGTTTATGCCTCTCACTGCAAGGCGAGTCCTTGCATGTCTCGATCTGACACATTTTATGGCAGTCTCTGTCTGATTAAAGGCTGGCTGCCAGCAGCATAGCGATCAGAGCCGTGATGAATGTTTGAGACATTCTTTCACATTGAGGAGAAACACAAGCCCTAATGTCCCCTACTATTCATTTAGAGCTCCTCTCACCTGAGTTTGGCAAACTGAATCCCACTGCAGAACAAGAAGAAAGAAAAAGAATAGAGCACAATGTATTGTATGATAAATTCAATGGCATATAATGGAATCATGTTTAGATTACTGCCTGTTGATCAAAACATTTTCTAAAAAATGTAATAGTGACGAAGCTAGTAACATACACACCTATCCCAGGAGACACCACACGCTCATAGTGGTAGGGGTTCACACACACGTTATCATACTTCAGATCGAACGCATACTGACAGAACTTGACATGTTTGAGTTCATTCTTGTGAAGATCCGGCCATCTCCACAGACGAGCGTATATGACATGAGGGAAACCCTTCCGTCCAGCCACCTGAGGAGCAGTGACAACAATTCATCTCAACATGCAGTACAAAAACCTATTGTAGTTTACACACAATAATAATTATAATGGTAAAGAATAATAAATTAAACATGTATCATAAATCTGAAGAGTTATATATTCTACTACTTTTGACAGAGATTTATATGTTGGCTATTTCTTCCTAATTGACTGTATCTTCTGAGTCTTGCATGTCCTTTTGTTTAAGGTGTAGTTAGACATGGGATTGAGCTTTTTACATTTAACAAAAGGAAGACTTCTGTTTGACCTTTTTGTTAATCAATCAGGTTTTCTTTTACATTCACCAGCCACCTTTTTATATATACATACAACTCAAATAATTACTTGTTACAATCAACATATACATCTATGGATGCACAACACATCAAAACTTAAAGCAGATGAGCTACAGCAGCAGAAGAGCAGACCGGTGACATTCCTGTTGATTAGGAATGATATAAGTCTCACAGGCTTACAGAAATTTGGTACCAGAAGTCTGGAAACACAGTTCTAGTATGTTGAGTCTAAATGTCTGGTTTGACATTTGGTTATGAAGGTCAGAATTTGGCATCAGTAATTGTCTGGGGAATACTTTCTTGGCACACTTTGGGCCTCTTAGTACCAATTGGGCATGGTTTAAATGCCACAGCCTACCAAGTATTGAAGAAGACAAACTCCATCCCTTTATGACCACAGTGTGGCCATCTTGTGATTACTTTCAACAGGATAACATAAGTGGCATGTCTCAAAGTTAAAGCTCAATAACTGTTTTTTTTTTTGTTGTTGCTCAAATGTCCTCCACAGTCACCAAATCTCAATCTAATATAGCAGTTTTGGGGTGTGGTGGAATGGCATTATGGACATGTCAACAAATATGCAGCAACTGCCTGATGCTATCATGTCAGTATAGGCCAAAACCTCTTAAGTGTTGTTTCCAGCACCTTGTTGAATCTGTGCCAAAAAGACTCAGGCAGCTCAGAAAACAAAAATGGGTCAAACACAGTACTAGCAAGGTGTGCCTATGGTTAGTAAGTGTATGGATTTAGTGTTATTGTTTCTGCACTAACCCAAAACATCTTAATAATTAGAGTATTCATTTTCCACTCTGTCCTGACTCCAAACTCTGTTCCAAAGAACTATTCTTCTTAGAGAAAAATGAATTTGATGATTTTGGCACAGAAGTAAGACATAACTAAATGCCAAATGAAATAGAAGCCTGATGCTGTAATATGATGTAAAACACAACTGGAAAACCATGATGCCTCATCTGTTTAATTGGCTTTTAGTATGAAACATGCTCAGTATGAACATCAGGACTTATAATAATTATTTGTCATGATTTGTTTTTAGAATAATAACATTTTGAATTGAACTAAAATGTTCTTCATATACATTACTGTTCAAAACATAAAGATTTGTAATACTCTTAAAACAAGGCAGCCTTTTTTTTAGCATATTATGTACTATTGAGAAATACAACTATTTGAAACACTTCTTATTTTTAAACATCCATTACTATAATTATTGTTGCTCAGAAAACATTTCTTATTATTATCAGATTTGTAAAACATGCTTTTAATGCTTTACTGAACAACGATATAAGTTAATACATTTTTACAGTCCCAAATTTTTCAATACTTCAGGTTTTTTTTGTAATGACGGCAAACTTTTTAATATTATGCACATTTTCGATAAATGCTTATTATGCTGATGTGTACTATTTTAATGTTTCGGCCTGAAAAGAAAACAAAATTGAGGTGATAAGGTGCTCCAGTTTCCCCCACAGTCCAAAGACATGCGGTGAAATTAAATTGGGTAAACTAAATTGGCCATAGTGTATAAATGAATGTGTAAATGCAAGAGTGTATGGGTGTTTCCCAGTACTGGGCTATGGCTGAAAGGGCATCTGCTGTGTAAAACATATGCACATACGGAATAGTTGTCGGTTCATTCTGCTCTGGTGACCCCTAATAAATAAGACACTAAGCCGAAGGAAAATGAATGAATGATTGATATATTAATTTACATTATTATTTCATTTACAATTTTTAATATTATTATATTATATTATTTTCAATGCCATGTTTAATACTTACACTGATTGGACAGACAGCCCTGAAGTTGCGGAGGCTTTATTATTCCATACAGAACTTGCAAAACATAATCTAATTACTGACTGTTCATGGTTTAATAAGGCCTTTCAAAAGAGACCATAAGATCACGCGGAACAACATTACGATGTGCAAAAGTCAAAGAAAGAGAAGCAAGCAGAATATAAAAAGCACAGAAAAAAACATTTGACTCCGCTGTCATACCATCTTCTCTAAATCAAGTGTGAGTGGCAACACACTGTGACCTCATTTGCTATTGGAATGACTTACAACTCTCCACCCTGGAGACTGACCTTCCTGAGCGAGTCAAAGCGGAGACAGTCGGCTCACAGACACAGAGAGACAGAGCTGGTCCACTGCCAAACCCATTACGTTTTACAAACTCAAACACAGACAGAACACCATATTAAACTCTCAGAACTCTCTCGTTTTCATAAACATCACATTTCTCCACTAACAAACCTTAATAGCTGCGTACGACGTGAGCAAAGAGTTTAGCGCATATGCATACAGATGGACGTATACATTCAGAACTTGTTGCATAAATGTGCCACTGGAACGCATTGCACTCATGCTTTTAATACTGACAGTCGTCTCTCTCTTTCTCCCACATACACAGAGTGCGAGACAGACAGGCTTAAGCTTGGCTCCGCCTCTTTCCTGTGTTTCAGACAAAACAAGCGTTCCTCGCCCTCCACCCGCCTCGCTCTCCGTCTACAGCTGGGGGAAGGGAAAACTCTCTGTCTAGGGCCTCTCTGAGTCTCTCTCAAATCTTCAAATGACTATTTTGGGAGAAAAGATTTCCATGTTAACATCACCCATACCTCAATTCTCCTCCGCTGATGGTTTCAAAAACGCTGCCGATGTGAAAGTCTGCCAGACTTTTGGTCTTAAATATGAAAAGTAATGTGATATGACTGTTTTATGTTGGTGAAAGTGATTATAGGCATTTTTGTATGTATTTTAGGTAATTATGGTCTTGAAAATTCATTATGATTCAGATGACAAGGGCAGATTTAACCAATAAGTAAGGTAAGCAGCTGCTTAGGGCCCCAGGACATCTGGGGGCCCCCAATAAATATCTAGATTATAAATTATACCTATAAACTATATATAACATTGTTTTCTATCATATTTTGTATAATGAGAGTCAAACAAATAAAACTATTACATAATTAAATATTATTTATTAAACATATAATATAGTTTGCTGTTATAAAAAAAAAAAAAATTTTTTAAATAAATTAAATAAAAGTAGAAAGGATGCATTTCCAGCCGCAACCCATCACTGGGAAACACCTATACACTCCTATTCACACACACTACGTACAATTTAGCATACCCAATTCACTTATAGCACATGTCTTTGGACTTGTGGGGGAAACTGGAGCACCCGGAGGAAACCCACGCCAACAGGGGGAGAACATGCAAACTCCACACAGAAATGCCAACTGACCCAACCGAGCCTCAAACAAGTAACCTTCATGCTATGAGGCAACATCGCTACACACTGCACTACTGCACCGCCCATATAATTATATGTATAATTATGATTATATATTGTTACACACACACACACACACACACACGCACACACACACACACACACACACACACACACATATATAATATAATATAATATAATATAATATAATATAATATAATATAATATAATATAATAGCGCAGTAGGTAGTGCTGTCGCCTCACAGCAAGAAGGTCACTGGTTCGAGCCTCGGCTGGGTCAGTTGGCGTTTCTGTGTGGAGTTTGCATGTTCTCCCTGCTTTCACGTGGGTTTCCTCTGGGTGCTCCGGTTTCCTCCACAGTCCAAAGACATGCGATACAGGTGAATTGGGAAGGCTAAATTTTCCGAAGTGTATGAGTGTGAGTGAGTGTGTATGGATGTGGATGTTTCCCAGAGATGGGTTGCAGCTGGAAGGGCATCCGCTGGGTAAAACATGTGCTTGATAAGTTGGCAATTCATTCTGCTGTGGCGACCCCGGATTAATACAGGGACTAAGCCGAAAAGAAAATGAATGAATGAATATATTATATAATATTATTTGTATGTGTGTATAATGTATAAGAGTGGAGAACATGAGACTGATTCCTGTGACGCTCCAGAGACAGACGAGTCTTCGCTGAGGCCAGCTTCCAGCCTCCGCCACTGAGACTGCAGCTCTGCACAAGACGTTTGGCCAGCGGAGAAATTAAAATGGTCGTGCCCAACTGAGCCTGGTTTCTCTCAAGGTTTTTTTTCTTCACTTCCGCCTTTAGTGAAGTTTTTTTTCCCTCTCCGCTGTCGCCACTGGCTTCCATGGTTCGGGATCTGTAGAGCTGCGCATCGTTGGATTTGCTCTTCAGTATTGGACTCTCTCAGTAGTGATTATTAAACCACACTGAACTGAGCTCAACTGAACTGAACTTAAACACTACAAACTGATCTACACTGTTCCTATTTACTGTGACCTTTTATGTGAAGCTGCTTTGACACAATCTACATTGTATAAGCGCTATACAAATAAAGGTGAATTGAATTGAATTGAATTGAATATAACTTTTATTAACTAAATACTGAATAAAAACAATTTCAGTACTCTAAATTTCAGTATTTTTCATTTAAAAGCTTATTTTTTCTTCTTTTAATAGCTCTTTTTTTAAATACTAATATTTATATTTTAGCTTTATTTCAATTATCAAAAAATATTATTAAAATAGATTTTACTTCATTTTAATTGATCGATCATAGTTACAAAAACAGCACTGGCTAAAAGTTTAATGTGCTGGTACAACCTGGTGTGCAATTGTTCTAACCAAGGATCCTTAACCAACTTAACTTGCTTTCATGGTCAACCAGCTTCATTAAAAGTCACTGACCTGTTGTAAATAATGTTGGTTACTAAGTTTTGCATGGCTGTGCTGCTTCACTAAACAGACCAGCATCAAACCAGCTGAATTAACATTTCAGCAGTTAATTAGTATAGTCTTACACACTGTGTCCTCTTGCAACAAATCACAAACATTATCTGATTTTCCCAAATGTGATCAATATGTAATAAAAATGCATTGTATTATATAAATAAATTAGTAGGATATTAGCTGGTACTCTCTGACCTGCAAACGTCCGTCCAGCGTTCTTTGAATGGTGACACACTTGCTTGGATGAACTCCATTTGTAGTGATCGCGGTGATGAGAGAGTCCAGCTCGTCTCGCTTCTCTTTGAGTTTCTTTACCAGGCTTTCGATGGCACGTTTGGCGAAGCTCTCATTCTCTCCTCCCTGCCGGTGGCACATCAAGCTGTGAACGATGCTTAAACAGGCATCATTGCTGCTCGGGGCATTTACAGACATTCTGCTCCCACTGTTTCAGAAAAGAAAGAGAAAGACTTTACAGTACCTGCTATTGAAATGATATCAATTGAAGATGATATTCTAACATATTGTATCAAAGAAAATTAAATTACATTAAAAGTACAATAAAAATGTACACTAAAAATACAGTACATGAACATTTTTCAAGCAAAAACATTTAAAGATTTTTCAAACTTGTATTGAACTTCTGAGAAAGATAATTCTTGGCTAGTAATGACAAATTATAAGATTTAGTTATTCTGCATAATTGTTTGTAAGCTGATACGAAGAGCTTTCTGGTTTTTTTTAATTAAGCAAAATATATATAGCAGAACATTTTTTTCATTTTGACCTACATGACTCTATATATTATATTATATACTATATTACAGTATATTTACTTATAGCAATTCTCTTTGTTTGACAAGCAAAATATTGCTAGGTTAACTTTAACTGCCCCAACAATAAAAAAAAGTGTTGCAAGTCCTAATGTTGCTAGTTTTTTCCCCGCATCATTTCTAAAATATCAACCTCTACCAAACGGTGGATATTTCGGTTTATGGTTAAAGTCCCAGAATTAATACATATACTATGAAAAATCAAAAAATATGAAGAGTAAGACCAATTTATTTAAAAACATAATCAAAATAAAACATTTGAATACTAAATTATCTTTATTTTTTGAAGTAAAATATTTCAGATTCATATTTAACATGTTTGCTTTTTTTGTTTTTTTTTTTTTTCTTTTTTTACTATAAAACCAAAATCAGGTGTAGAAGTGCATCAGGATTATGTTTGAATATATTTTTTTGTAAACCAACAATGCTGTGTAGTGTAAACTATTATTTAAAACAGTCAAAATATGGTCAACCATTTGGTAAAGCAAGCAGGGTTAAAGGGTTAGTGTAATTCACCATTAATGTAAAGTCTGATGTTAAACGTATTTGTGTTTACCTTTGGACAAAAAACTATTTTATTGTGTTGGGTCACCACTTGATGTCCAATGCACAGTCCTCAAGTGAAACCAGAATAGAACCACTGGTACAACATTTAAAGTCATAATGAAAAATTAAAATGTGGATAAAATGTCCAAACACTTTTGAAACCAACGTATAGTTTTCACAGCAATAGTGAACAATCACTGACAATGCAGCACATGTTATGTGGATTTTAATTTGAGCCTAATATTCTGTCAAAATGTAATTAAATTAATTAAAATTAAAGATACAAATAAATAAGCTTTATTATAAAAATACAGAATTCTATAGTGTAACTATGTGTATTGACCATGCAAATCATTTGATATAGGCTTTTCCACAGTAGACGTCTCCATCACTAACTTCAGTCAAGGAAATGCCAAACAGTTACTTCCTGAATCAGACGCTGATTTATTCGGTATTCCGAGACAGTATGGCCAAGTTTCCCACACAAATGTTAAAGACAAAATACATGAAACACAAACTATAAATGTATAGAAGCAGATATAAGCACTAGTACTTACAAGTTAGTTTTGTGTCACATGTGCGTATCTTCTGTGTGTGTCGCTCGTCTGACTGGCTCGTGAACGTGCGCGCAGATCGAGAGAGAGAGAGAGAGAGAGAGAGAGAGAGAGAGAGAGAGAGAGAGAGAGAGAGAGAGAGAGAGAGAGAGAGAGAGAGAGAGAGAGAGAGAGAGAGAGATAACTCCCCTAGCGATACAAACGTAAAGTAACTTGTGAAACTATTAAAGTTCAACAAAACTTCATTTAGAAAATGAAATGGAGAGCTGAAGTCCTCAACCACATTTACTGTAAGTCTCGTTGTGCCTGAGTTACCTGTGTTTTTTGTTTAAAAATATGAGTACTCAACTGGTTTATTAAATTAAATAAACCATAGTTTTATTATAGTATATCCAGTTTCTTTTTCTTTCATTCATTCATTTCTTTTTGTGTTTTACTACAAATACTATCCCTGATTTTTGATACATGTTAGAAATAAACAATTATATTTGATGATATTAAATTAAAAATTAATTATTTCAATTTTAAATGTTATTAAAATTAACAGAACTATCTCTTTATTTTAGCTTTGTCATTATTATATAAAATTTTAGCACTATATTAAATCAAAACAAGGCTGTTTTTAATGGCATGTGCATGTTAAGATTTCAAAATCGTGTCCCCATTTTATGTCAATAATGTCAGACATTTATTAAAACCTAATTAATCAGTCATTATCAGGAGCAGTTGTCTAAAAAACATTTACCACAGTCTATCTCTGCATATGCCTATTTTAGTGACAAGTGTTTTAGTGTCAGACAAGTTTCTGAGTTTAAATGTTTTAGAATATTTTATACTGATAATAATTCTGTCACAACTATATATCAACATAATCATCTATTGCTGAGAAAATTATTTAACATCTTTAGATGTTTTTTCTAGCATCAAGCATAAAAAAAATACATCCTACATAAACTCCATTTGTTAATGAAATAAATGTCATCAGATGTCAACATCATCATATTTTGTTAAATCTGAATATTAAAAAACTTTGATGTGAAAATAAATAGTAACATATTCACTGCTTGTTATGATTCATTTATATAATTTCTTTTCGGCTTAGTCCCTTTATTAATCAGGGGTCACCACGGTGGAATGAAGCACTAACTTATCCAGCATATGTTTTACACTGCGGATGCCCTTCCAGCTGCTACCCATCACTGGGAAACATGATTCATTTAATACATAATAAATATATGTCTTTGATGTATTTGATAGTAAAAAAGGAATTCAGGTTTTTGTCACACCCGTCAAATCTGTCAACTCCATCAGCACTGTCACCTCTGTCAGGTGAATCTTTTCTTCATTTTAAAAAAGATTTTTGTTAAGAAAGTGTTGCACATGAGCATGTGTTTATAAAAATATGACTTTTTATTTTTTTATTTAGCATGGGTAATCTAGGCGACGCAGTGGCACAGTAGGTAGAGCTGTTGCCTCACAGCAAGAAGGTCGCTGGTTCGAGCCTTGGCTGGGTCAGTTGGCGTTTCTGTGTGGAGTTTGCATGTTCTCCCTGCGTTCACGTGGGTTTCCTCCGGGTGCTCCGGTTTCCTCCACAGTCCAAAGATATGCTGTACAGGTGAATTGGGTAAGCTAAATTGTCCGTAGTTTATGAGTGTGATTGAGTGTGTGTGGATGTTTCCCAGAGATGGGTTGCAGCTGGAAGGGCATCCGCTGCATTAAACATGTGCTGGATAAGTTGGCGGTTCATTCTGCTGTGGTGACCCCGGATTAATAAAGGGACTAAGCCGAAAAGAGAATGAATGAATGAATGAATGAATGAATGAATGAATGGATGGTTAAACTATGGATAGTTTAGCTAAACCATGATTGATCGGTAGTTAGCATTATTTAACTACAATATTTTACTTTATTTTATTTGTGGTAAGTCAAGCCATTGGATGTTCAGAAAATGATTAGCCAATATCTATAGGGATGTTAAAATATTAACTAGATTTTAATTCATATATTCATATGTCTTTAACTCACTTTTTTTACAATTTAATTAAAAAAAATTGTTAACTGTGATTGTGCATTTGAAATTATTAAATGGTTTACCATACTGGAAAGAGATTAAAATACATTTAGACACTATTTTTGAAGTAGAGATTGCTTTCACTTGTGAACCTTTATATTTAGCTAATATAAATTTAGATGGATGGATTATTAAAGACAAGAAACTTATTCTTCTGGCAGCTAGTAGAAAAGTAATTACAAAAAAGGGTTAAAATTAGAGTCAACTACAGTTAAAGAATGGATTAATACAGTGCACACAATGTCATGGAAAAATCTTTTTCATTAAGAACACAGACTGTATACTTTTTTCTATTTGGAGAAAATTAATTGAATATATTTCACCAATATGCCCAGATTTTTCTTGAATTGTAACTTTTAAATGTAATATTATGATATTATGTAATATTATGTAATATTAAGGCAATCTTCTAAAGGTTTGTAGCTCCTCATGTTTTATAGTTGTTGTTGTTAAAGGGAAGAAAATACAAAGCATATGCAAGATCTGTAAGTCTCTTTCTGTATGGGAGATTATGTAAGTTTTAAATGTATTTCTTTTAGAAACTTAAAATAAAAAATGTAATTAAAAAAAGAAATCATTAAATGGTTTACAATGACTTTCCTAAGATGAAAGCCATTTTAAAAGGATAAACAATCTGAAACTATTTATCAATTTATAAAAATAAAATAATAAAATTATATATAACAATACAAAATGAAAAAATAAAAAAGTTTTCTGAATAACATACATTTAGACCTGTTAACTATAATAAATAGATTGTGGCGTTTATGTGCGTTTGTCCGGCAGAGGGCGCTAGAGCATTTAGGCGCACACAACGGCGTGTCAGAATTTGCCCCAATCTCCACGCACCTGGCAGAGAAAACATTCGCCCAAAACTACCGTTACTCTAAAAACGTCTTGGTGCTGTAAGTTTTGGTGCTATATTGAATGGTAGGAAGTCAATGAACGTGTTTTTATGATCAGTATGTGTAAATGTAGCTTAATACAGCATTTTCCGTTGAAGTTTTGAGCGTTCGGATGTTTGCTAAGTTTTGTCTAGTCTAGTGCAAATCAGTTTTGTGCTGAACAAACGTTAGCCAAGACGGTCTTGACATGTTTACCTTGCATTAGTCCTGTATATATTAAAGTTAAATGTCAATATTCATATGACTTCTCATTATGCCTTCTTTTCATGTTTAACTGAAATTCTGACGTTAACACCACAAGATCGATGTGAAAATGAATCCAATGGATACCCAGAAGATCATTCTGAACAGCACATGCACTGTCTCTCTGCATGACCGGTGAGATTTAGTCTTGCATTTATATTAAGGTAAAGTTGGTTTAATATTCACACATTTGAACTTTCTTCTTAATAATATACTTTCAGAAAGTATTCTTTGCCAATTGTAAATATGGAAATCATATTAACAGTCAAAGACTCACATCACAAGTACATTGTATTGAGGTAAAGTTGGTTTTATATTCGCATATTCAGACTTTCTCCTTAACAAATCATTCCAGAAAAGTATTGTTTGCAAACTCTAAATAGTGAAATCATATTAGCAGCCAATGAATATCAAAGTACAACATTGTTGACAGTCCAAAAAAATAGTGCTAATATTTACAAATGATTTCAATTGAGGTAAAGTTGGTTTTATTTTCGCACATTCCTTCATTTAACGTTCCCTATATTATCTACTACACTAATAATACTTATCTGAAAATATATTATTAAGGAGAAAGCCTGAATGTGTGAATATAAAACCAACTTTACCTCAATATGGTTTCAGACCCTATGTTTAAATTAGCGTAGTAAACAATATAGGGAATGTTAAGGAATGTGCGAATATAAAACCAACTTTACCTCAATGTACATTGTTCACAGTAAAATAAATAGTGCTAATGTTGTTTATAAGTAATACTTACATGTGACTTTAGACGAATATTCAATGTACCGTGGTAACGAATGTGCGAATTTAAAACCATCTTTACCCTGATGAAGGCAAGTGTTCGCCCAAATAGGAATAGCCATGTCAATAAAGGCTTTTTAATATTTTTCTCACTTTTTCGAGTGCCTTGGACTTTCTTTTGCTGTTTACTCTGATAAACCCCTTATCCAAAGAGCACAGTTATATTAATTAATCTACCTCTAAACACTTTTTGTTTGATTTTCCATTGATGGTGTTGTTTGAAAGGTTTCCCAGAAATACATTTGTTTACAGTGCAGCTCAAATATTGTGTTTGCCTTTCCTCCTTCCTCCAGCTTCACCAGTTTGCTGAAGCATCAGGCCGCAGATGTGATGGCCATCTCTGCTGCAGTGAACCAGCAGACTGCAGCCTCACTGAAGAATCAGCGTCTGGCTCTGGAGATGGCCAATAGACCTTCTGTGCTGGCCGCCCTTCACAACACAGCTGTCAGACACATTCACTTTGACACAATACAAACCTATCAGAGCTGCTGATCTCAGCGTGCTAGACTAAATCATTTCTGTGACTCTTCTTTTCTGCAGAATATAAATAATCAACTGTGCAAAGTGAACGTGAAGGCGAGGCTCGGCCATCCCGTGGGGAGAGGGGGCATGATGGGATTGCAGGGGCAGATGAGAGGAGGAAGAGGCAGAAGAGGAATGGTCAAAGGATTTTGTACAAAGAAGAGTGAGTGACTGAATAGATGAAATGAACAGTAGTTCAAATCACACGTACATTCATGTGTGTTTATGTGTGCAGGTGTGAATAGACTGCCAGGTATAGTCAACACTGTAGGTGTAGGTGTTCAGAGAGGGTGGAGCCAGCAACAGCCTGGAGGCAATGTGAATTGGGCTGGACCAATGGGACCCAGAGAGGGAGGAGCCATTAAAATGACAGGTATAATACCTGCTGAAGTTCACCATTATCTGAAAGCTTATCTTTGAGAGAATGAACCTGGATACTATCATCTTGGCATCTATCTTAAAATATGTTCTGTTACTAACTTACTTTCATGCTGTAGGATGAAACTTCAGACTGAAATGATTGAAATGAAGTGTGCTTCATATAAATGTCCACTTTTTCTTTTTGTTTGAATTCTTCAGAAGGAAATGCGGTTCGACAAGTGCTACACCCAGGAGCAGCACAAGGTTTGCGAGACTTTCCCATGTTTTACTTTTATTCACTCTTCTACTCATGACAGGTTTTCAGTCTTTTAGGTGCCACAGAAATCAAAATGTGGTCATTCTTTAAATCTTTACATTTAATGTAATGTTAATTAAATGTAATGTTTCTTGTATAAAGATCCAGTATAGAGAAAAATAGTTAAAATATTATTTGCAAAGGTTTAGTTTGTTAAGCTCTTATTTTTGTGCTACTCATTATAGTACTTTCTTAATTTGTTTATTTAAACAATTTTTTTTTAAATCGTTAGTTTCAGTAAAATTTGGTTAATAAATGATTTACACATTTGAATCTTTTTCTATTAATTATTTTATCATTATTGAAAACAGTTTCTCCTTATGCTAATTCTTATATTAATGTGTTTATAATAAAAATGCTTCTCTTTTATTAAATAAATGACTGATTTTTTAATACATTTTTAAATACTTTCTTCAAACATTTCCTCAGACCTACCTAACAGTCTCTTTCGAAAACTGATGGTACCTGAGGTACCTGTTCTGTATAGATTAACAGACCTTTTTTTGAGCACTGCTGGTTTCATTATGGTTAATTTTTTTTATTGTTATTAACAACAAACCTTGAAAAGGGCTAAATGGGAATACAAATATTTTCTGATTTCCATAAAGCTGTCAAAAGAAAGCCAACAACATTAACTAAAAACATGTACCGTATGACAAACAGCAATAATATTTCCTACTACACATTGAATTGAATATATGCCTGAAAATCTGTCTGCTTTTGGCTCATTTGCGGTCAGCGAGCACCAAATAAATGGTAATATTGCTACAATTTATTTGTTGATAAAATACTTGGGTGCAGATACAACAATTTATTGATTTATAATGACAAAACTAACGCACATATTATAATTATAAATATATAATGAAACAAATAAAAGCTTAAAAATGAAAGTTGTTTACTCATATTTCACTTCTCCTAAGTGATTTAGTCATATTCAGTACATCCAGTTGTTTTCATTCATACCTGTTTTTCTCTTTCAGCTATAACCTCTCATCCTGTGTGCGCAGGCCATGGTCAGTTTACACCCATCAGTAAGAAGGCATATTCAGGGTACAGCCGAGTAAGATTCGACAGCCCCCAGGTTCCAGCCACTCGGGAGCAGTTGGATGAACAGCTGGATGAGTACATGTCCAAGAGCAAGAGCCATCTGGATGCAGAGCTGGATGCATACATGGCTCAGGTTGATCTGACGCACATAGTGTGAGGACTTGGCATGAGAGTTGGGCTCCACTGCATATTCTTTATTCCTAATGGAGCATGTAATCTAACTTGCAGATGGACTGCTCAGTTACAGTGTGATGTGTTCTTATTGATCCACTCTGTCAGACCTGAACTAATTGTGTATAGTTGCTACATCCCTCTGAGCTCTGCTGCTTCGAAACCCTGGACTTCCAATTTGCTACTCTAATTCAAGAATCGTTATTTGTCCTGTAGTCACACTGAACAGAAGAAGAATTGAATACTTTCTGAAGGCTTGCGCTGCTTTCTAGGAAAACTCTTTTTCAGTAGGCCAGCATGATATTGTTTCTGAGAAAACGGTTCAGCAGTTTATTTGATGAGCAGTTCCGATGAATGCTTGCACTCATTGGATATGAATCGCCTCTCAGTTCGAAGTTTGATAGCTGATCATTGCGTAAGCTGTTTGCATTAATAAAACAAAAAATGTGTTTACTAGGTGACATTCATATTTCCTCATGTTTTTGGTTGTTAAACTGTATCAAGAACCACAAGACCGATAATATGGTGATATTTTGGTTAAGCATGTAATCATACTCGCAGTATTTGCATTAGAACTAGTCTGAAGAAACTACTTCATATATAAGCAATCATTTATTTTTCTAAACAGTGTTTCATTCCGATATGATACAATTCTCCAAGATTGACTGCATGTGCGTACACTGTTAATTTATGTTTGTTACCGGTGGTGATAAAAAAAAGAAAAGTTCTATTCTTTAATTAAAAAAACATTTTGTAATGGCTTTCTTTGTCTTGGGCTTCGTTTTTGTACGTTTAGTGTAACTTTAAATGTGAAGTAAAATTTAACATTTTTATTTGCATGCCATTCCATTCTTTTTTCACAGTTATGCATCAATTGAAGCTGATGATTTGGAGGATCCCAGCCCAAAGGTGAGCCGTTAATCAAAACACATCTGCTAGTATCACTAATATAAAACAATTTCCTGTCTGAAATTTGTTTTGTAGTACTCCCCCGATTCCAGTTATGGACCAGTCAAGCCGCAGCACCGCAGGATTGTTTGTGCAGGCTCCTGTTGCTGTGGAAACAACCGAGTTGGCCTCTCTTTAGAAATCCATTTCCGCCAAAAACTGTCCTTTCATTCTGTCATTTGGTAGATCTGTGCTTTTATAGTAGCCAACCCAGGGAAAGATGTTTTGAGCATGCTTCAGTTGGATCTTGTTTATCCTTTTTCTCATAGTGTGTGGTTCCCTGGATTATAGAGGCATCAGATGACTCAACCTCTGAATCCCACTGCATTAGAGCCAGTATCCAGAGTCTCTGCCTGCATGATGAGGGTGTTTTTCTGCACTCCAGCAACTTCACACAGGTCCAGATAAATGGCATCCCCTATATGTAGTCTCTGGGTGAAATGCACTGGTAAGAAACAAAATGACTCCCATGTCACATAAGAGTTTGTTTCTGATGAGCTTGGATGGATGTGAAATAATTAGAACTGAACAAACTAGAATGAATGTTAATAAGTAATTCTCCCCAGCAGGGGGAGCTAAGTGTTTGTAGTTTTCTTTTGATTACACATACAGTACCAAATCTATAAGGATAATCTTTTTGAGAAAATGTCAGAAATTTAAATATTTTGATTATAATTACAGCCACACTTATTCGTCGCCATGCTAACTACTACATTATGTATTATAGCATATTTCCATGTGTACCTACATTTTATCAAATACTAAGCAAAATCAAGTCACATATTTCAGTTATGCTAACATTAACCGATTTGGTAAGAATCCGACTCCCTGCCTTGTTTCACCGTCACCTCTTTGATTGAAAATAAATCTGAAAATGCTAACAAGTGGCTAAACGTTTTACTTCAATAACACAAGGATTCCCCCATGCTTTCATAGGAATGTAAATCTTTATTTTATTTAAACTTAAAACCTCTATTCCCTCAGACTTAGTCTTTACATCACCCTCAAACTAAATGTGCTTTGAGGCTTCAAGCTGCTGTTTAAAACATTGTCTGTTCAAAGTATCTGTCAGATCACACTGTTTTCTACACTTTTCCTTTTTGTTAGGGTATGTTTAAACATCTAAAAACACTGTGTGGTCCGAATCCAATTTTCGTTGTCAAGCTAGATCTCCTTCATGAAGCCTAAGCTCACCATGGGAAGACTGTCGGTGTTCATTTGTGTAAATTTTGAGTAAATGTAGTCTACTTTTGTGTGATTCATGCTGAGCTGCTATCACAGTGTTGTCAGTTTCAAAGCTTCATTTGTTGTTTGTTTACAGACTCACGGCTCTACAATATTAATTGTTTTCCTAAATTATTAAGCACACTTGTTTTACGTTCCCACTCTCTTACAGAAGAGGGATCACGAAATGGCAGCCATTTCAAATAGTATCAACTTCTGTGCATAAATGCCACATGCTGTGCAACTCTTGTTTACCAATTCAGACAATTCTCAGCTGGAAACAGGTAAAAGCTGTCACAGCAAAGCTGTATTGTGCGCTGTGACATGCAGTATTTTTCATGCATTGGCTTTTAGCAGGGGCCAATTTGATCGGTGAGTGGCCATTCTTCTCCTTTCTTTCCTGATGTCTTGTGTTCAGACACTATGAGTGTAATGTGCCACTTTGAGGACCAGATGAGGGTTGCCATGGCATTTCTGCCAACAGCACTGCATTCAGCTGGAGATGATGTCAGAAATGAAAGCGGATTGGTTGAATGAAGCTGACTGTCTAACTTTTGGCACCTTTATGAACGTGACAAAAGGTGTTGTAAAGTCAAAGAATTACAACTAAGATTAGGGGTGGTCAGGGGTGTCATTCAACGTAATTGGCTTCAATGTCCAGAGGAACACTTTCAGATTTAAAAGAGATGATAAATACTGCTATATTTTTATTTAAAATAATCTTAAATATATTTATCTCTGCGAGACCACTTTAAGTGTCTTGTTGTATCTGGCAACAAGATCTTAACTAGATTCTTCAACTCCTGTAGTTTATGAGATGGAGCCACCATGGTCGCATTAATAATTTATTGTGTTGGAATCTGGGTAATTTGGAGACCAAAGCAGCATCTTCACAACATAACTTAACTTTTGCTGAACGTGTACAGGGTTGCAGTTTAGGTATAAGATTCTGACGGTATGATGACTTTGAATAAAAATATTACAGTTTCACGGTATTAAGATTACTGCTCTAAAATATATCCTTTTTGTGTGTCTGGGTAAAAAAAACAAAACAAACAACAACAAAAAACTTCCCCTTTGAGCACAATATATTTTATTTTGTAATAGCAAACATGTCAAGGTAAATAATTTAAATAAATCATTGACTTCTGCTGTCTTCATTAGTTAAAAAACAACAACACAGATTTCTTTATCATTTAAAATGGCTTCTTTTGATATCTTTTCTGCTGTAACGTAAATAAAAATGTCTTACACATCCCTTAGTAACGCTATAGCAGAACATTTTGGTGGTTTTAAAACCTTGACTTTTCCAAACACGGTATACCTTAAAAACGGTTATTGTCTAGTTACAGTGTGCTTTATTCTGCTGAAAGAGGTCCCTTTCATCTTTGTCATGAAGAGGGGAACCTGGTCTGCAGCACTGTTTAGGGAGGTAATATACAAGTTACATCTACATAAGTGATCAGACTGGGTTTCTGAGCAGAACACTGAAAAGAAACTTGTCATATCTCATTGTTTAGTTTACAGACACAGAGGAGAGGGTTGAGGTTTATTCACAGCCATTTTTATTGTCTGGATCAGAATCAAAAATGAATGAACTGGGATTGGTGTTTATTTTTCACACAAGGCGAGCACATATCTGGATAATGATGTCATGTTGTTGTTTTTTTCAGTTTGCAACAACATTCTGACAGGTTACATGCTCTCGTGTGGGGCATGGAAGTCTGATTTGTGTGAAAAAAGGTTTCATTTCAAAAAAAATTTTCAGGCAGGTCAAACCAATAATTACTAAAGTGACCACTTGGCTATATTGTATAACAAACATATAATAAGAGCAGGGATAAAAGAGCAATTGTTTATATAAGAGTAATTATGCTTTGTTTTGCCTAATTACATTTTTAGAAATGTTTTCTATCAGATGTCTTGGACAAGGTAGGTCGACTTTATGTGAGGCTTTAGAAACTGTTTCAAAGCAAAAAAACACATAGTGTGTTCTCAAATAGTGTGGGCAGCACATCTGAAGAAGTAGGTCAGGTTTTCAAAATGGCTTTTTGAAAGACAATCAAACTTGATGCTGACCACATCAGCGCTGCTGGGTGAAAGATGTGAGAGCTGTAATCAACCATAAACTCAACCTTTTTGGAACACCTACTG
Organism: Danio aesculapii; assembly: GCF_903798145.1. Classification (NCBI taxonomy): domain Eukaryota; kingdom Metazoa; phylum Chordata; class Actinopteri; order Cypriniformes; family Danionidae; genus Danio; species Danio aesculapii. Next base: position 27,465,918 of record NC_079450.1, on the reverse strand, counting down.
CTAAAATTGCCCATTTCCTCTACATCAGAAAGGTTGCCAATGTTTCTGGACTTTTTTCCCTACTTTTTCTCCATTGTATTTAATGACTAGAGCTGGGTTCAGAATAACACATATGCTTTGCCACAATGACTAAAAAATTATGCATTCATCATTATTTTTGACATGAAACATATATTTGGGATATGATATATGATAATATTTAGAACCAAATAAAATAAATGTGTGCCAAAATATTATGCTTATGGTAAATTTGGCTGTATTGACTTTAAATAGACAGTATTTCTCTATTATTGGTAAATTCATACAAAAGGAAAATGGTATATTAATAAAAAAAACTGATTCTAGGAAATATTAATAATATTAATTCTCTTACCAATTTTTTGATATGCCAAATTGGTAATTGGTAATGGTATTTCTGAAACCAATGGTGAATTGAGGAGGCCCAGCAAGCATTTTTTGTTTTTAAAAGATGCCTAATAGACATCTAAACATAGTCATCTTGGCTAAAATAAGCCTAATTTTGGGATGTCAGTAAAAATCTAATAGACGTCTAAGAATAGGCAAAAAATAAACTATTCATCAAATAAACAGAAATGAATGACTACACATATAAAAGCTATCTAATCTGTCAGTTGGACGACTAGTCTAGTTTTGGGCGATTTTTATGTCTATTAGATTTTCACTGACTGCCCGAGTTTAGCCTTGTTTTAGCCAAGCTGTCTATGTTTAGATGTCAATAAGATGTCTATTAAACACTAAATTGTTGGCTGGGGGAACAAACCACAGTCTTGATGTTAGGGGCAAACAAAGACTAATCTGTCTAGACTAAGGCAGTAGAAAGTCTAATGTGGTACAAGTAACTGATGGTTGTTGAAACAATGTGTCAAAACACGTCACTGAAAATGTCTAATGCTCATTTGAGCATCAGATCTAGACCTCGGAGCAGTGCAAGAAGTCTTCTTTCCTTCAGCATCACATTGAATGTCTGTGAATGTGTTTGCCGTTTACCTGGTAATGGCACCAGGATGCATAGTGGGACAAGAAGTCATTGGATGGAGTGTGATCCTCTAGTCCAGGGGTGCCCAAACGTTTTCTTATGAAGGGCCAAAAACCAAACTTGATTGAGGCTATAGTGGGCCAAAGTTAAATATTTGCCATGGGTAATTTCTTAATTTATTTAATAATGTTTAACAATGACTAGAAAACATTGACTTATATTAACAAATACAGTATTTTTACACTTTATAATGAACCTATTACAGTAAAAACAAAATCTCATTTATAACAGAATTACACTAGTTTTTGCCTTGATTTGCTCACCCGTGTCTTCTGCATAGTCCTCTATCTGCTTGAAGGATCTGTTAACATCTTGATGCCAGAGACCACAAGACTCAGTGGTCTGGCTTAGCCCAAAGTTGGTACTATATGGAGGACCAACATCACATTAAATGTGCTCATCGGTGTAGAACTAGCATTAGAATTCAGTTGACATTTCCTACGAGACACTTTTCCACACAGTAGAGGAACTATACAGAATAAGTGAATTAGGAGCATGTCCTTTGATTGAGATCGATAGTGCCAGCTGATTATTGTAATAATTGCTTTACTCAAGTCAAAGAATAAGTGCATACGCGATGTACATAATGTGCTGATTAAGCTTTTAAGATAATCTGACACTAGCTCTCTTGTTCTCAGTGTAACCGGATCTCCTCCTTCTCCAACATGCTATAATTGCAAGACCCAAACTGACTTTTTAGTTGTTCCTGTGCATGAGTCTCTCTGTACGCACAATCCTCAGACAGCGGTTGATCACAAGCCCTCTCTAGCACGAAGCTGGGAGTTTAATGCCATGGTAACACAGAATAGACTATAATTAAACACTACTTCTCGATAACTGACGTGCTGTAGAGTCATTTTCAAATGTTTGTGCTAAAGACCGTTTTTACTAATTAGGCATCCACGTGTAATAAAGTCACGCTGCTTGAAAAAAGGGAATAACATTCATTAGCCTTTTTTTCAATCAGGCAGACCTGATTAACAAACTGGGGTGACATTTTAGGATGAAAGTGAGTAGAAAGAACTTGCTAAACTTGTTTTAAATACACTAGTGCTAAACAGGGTTTAAATGTTATATTTTCTCTCCATGCAGCCCTGAATCAAGAGTGTCCAAAAATGAAAAAAAGGAGGAGGATTTCTGCTTTAGAGCAAGCAGTGATTGCAGCTGAAGGTGAGTTTACACAATGCCAAGAAAAGCTCTTCGGTAAATGTTTGTGTGACACATTTGACAGCCCCATTGTTGGTCAAATACTGCTTCCTGTCTGTTGTTTGCTAGATTGAACAATCTTGCTCTTGCTGCTGTTTTCTTTCTGCTTTTCATTGCTTATAAAGGAATGAATTGTGGGTTTAGAGATAGATGATGGAGAGGGAAATGTTGGGAGAGAGAAAGGGAGGGAGATGCTATTGTGTTGCATCCTGTTTTGGTAATTCTATCCATCTGACGTCCCAGGCCTGTCTGAGGGGAGCAAAGGACAAATCTAGAAATGGCTAAATGCTGATCTGAGTTCAGTTTGTATTTTTTATTTATTTATTTTTTTAAACATCTTCTTAGTGGCTTTTCAATTTTACATTTTAGTATTTTGTTATTGTACCTCTTTATTAACCAAACCTGTATGTCATATTATCAATTATATTCAATATCATTGTCAATTATAATCAATAATATTAGTTAGTTTTAAACATAAATCATACTGTTGGTGAAAACCCAATTGTACAGGGATTTTACCCCGTTTATACTCTAAACCAATTATTCTTATTTTTCTTCATTCATTCATTTATTTTTTGTTTCAGCTTAGTCCCTTTATTAATCAGGGGTCGCCACCACGGAATAAACCATCAACATATCCAGCATATGTTTTACGCAGCGGATGCCTTTCCAGCCGCAACCCAACACTGGGAAACACCCACACAACTCTCATTCACACACATACACTACAGACAATTTAACTTATTCAATTCACCTATAGAGCATGTCTTTGGACTGTGGGGGAAACCGGAGCACCTGGAATAAACCCACATGAACACATGGAGAGCATGCAGACCCCACACAGAAATGCCTAGCTGAGGCTCGAACCAGAAACCTTGCTGTGAGGCGATCATGCTACCCACTGCACCACTGTGAGGTTCTATTTTTCTTCATGAATAGTTATTTACATTTTCTTATGAACTTTTACGTTGTGTCTCATACTAATTGTTTGAAGAGTTCAGATACTAAGACCACTAAGTGCTGTCTGAAATATTCCTCTAAAATGAGGATATTTCTTAGTCTGTTGTCTGTAGGTTTGGTAATTTCACTTTTATAGTAAAGAATAGGTTATTTTCATTGTCTTTAACGTGACATAACTGAACATAAACACAGGGGGCTGAGAAAAATGCTAATTTAAAAGGAAAATTTCAGACAGCACTTAAGGTTTTTGCATCTGAACTCTTAGATTACAATAAAATGTTGGGTATAGGCATGGGCCGGTATGAGTTTCTGACAGTATGATAACCTAAATGATACAGTTTTACAGTATCACGGTATTGTGATTACTGATGTAAAATAAGTTCTTTTTAAATGTCTGGGTAACCCCCCCCCCCTTTGAACAAAACACGGTGATTCAAAAAGAATGCAAATTTTAAAATCTGTATTTAATAATAAAAAAATAAACATGAGGAACCTTGGGTAATTAATCAATGTGAAGAATACTTAAAGTTTTTTCCAGTAGAAAACAAGTTCATAGATGTTCACTATGATCCCCTCCAGACACTCGAGTGACATCAACCCGAAAGTTGTGGTTTCCTTTTTGAATAGCCCTGTATATTTATTTTAGAAAACATTTGTAATATTTTAGAACAGTAAACATGTCAGGCTAAATATTTCAAATAAATCATTCTGCTGCCTTCTTCATTGTTTCAATAACACAGATTTATTTACAACTCATAAAAAACACATAAAAAAAAACCCTGACATATATTTCAGGGACCATAACAGAAAAGCGGTTTTAAAACCTTGACTTTTCCAAACTACAGTAAACCTTGAAACCGGTTATTGCCCCATGTCTAGTTATTTAATGAGTAAATAAGCTGGCTTATTTATCTTTTATTTCATTGATCTATTCTGTGAGCTATCTAATTATTTTATTATTTAATAACTGATAGAAACTAATCTGTAAAAAGTAATCATTTAAAACTCAAATGTAAAGTCTTATCAAACTAAGTATTTTTCATTATGCAAATTAGGCTGTGATGTTTAAATGTACATCTATTTTAATGGTTTGAACAATAAGTTAAACGTGATCCTTAACAAATATTAAAATGAATATCCATTTTTAAAAATTCTGTGTATTATGGTGTGATACTTAATTTCACTTGTATTTTAAGTAATTAATTTTGACAATAATAATTAAATAACGTTTTTTTCAACACATCCCATAATTTCAAAAATAACAACCTCTTACCATAAACCAACATATTAACCATTTGGTTAAGTATTGAAATTACATATACTATGAAAAACAGGAAATATGATGTGTTAGACCAATTTATTTAAAAAAAATAATCAAAATAAAACAGTTTTGAATACTAAATCATCTTTATTTTTTCAACTATGCCATAAAGTATTTCAGATTCTCATTTATCGTTTTTTTTTATTACAATAAAACCAAAATCAAGTGTAGAAGTGCAACAGGATTAAGTTTGTTTGACTTTTTTGTAAACTAACAATGCTGTGTGTATAAATCATTATTTAAATCAGTCATTCTTTAAATAACAATCATTATTTAAAACAGTCAAAACATGGTCAACCATTCGGTAGAGCAGGCAGTTAAATGGTTAAAATTGAGCATTAACCATTTTCATGCTCTACATATTTCAAAATGCGTTCCCTTGTAGAGTTTATTTGAAGCGTCAGATGCAAAAACCTCCAAGTGCTACCCGATATTTACATCAAAAATTAGCTTTTTTCTCAGCCTCCTTTGTTTATCTTGAGTTATTTCACTTTAAAGACCATGAAAATGACTTATCCTTATGAAGTACTCATGAGTCCTGAACTTGCACACAGGATCCTGATAAAAATGCTCATTTTAGAAGAAGATTTAGATGTTTTTGCAATTCTTTTTATACTTGTAGAATCACAAAATAGCATAGAAATCTATCATCCATTTTTTTTCTCCTTTTTTTTGCTATAGCATAAAAAACAATTACAGCTACCGACCAGAATCGTCATTCCAGTGTATTCCTGCTTAAAGGGATTAAAAAGCATGATATTTTTGATCTTTTAGCAAAGCAAAACCTCTGTGTTTCCAAAAACGTCATTGAACCTACTGAAGTATGCGTATCACAGCCAGATTTTAATTGCCATGCTTTTAATTCATTACATCTATACTTTTCAATGTAAAACGATACAACAGGAAAAGAGATGAAAGGCATCTAACAGCTCTGGTGGTCCTTTAGAATTACCTGTAATTGACATTGAGATCAGTGACATGCATATCATACGGCATTGCATAAGACTGTTATTTAGACATTCCATGGCTTTGACTATAAATGTCAGATGCGTGCTGGAGCACAGTGGTGTCTGAAAGCTCAAAAAGGAATCGCACATTAGAGACACACAAACACACACATACCATCAGCTTGCAGAAACCAAGGAGACACATGAGCTTACACACACACACACATACAGTACACCATTGAAGGAGGGTTGTAGAGGTTGAACAAAAAATGTGTGGAGAGCAGATAGAGCTTATTGTGACCCAAGGGCACATCTTGCTGGGCAGCTGGAAAATGCTCTGACCTGCCTCTCGTAAGGTCTGTGTAGCTCTTCAGCAAATGACAGTGAGGGGATATCAGCTCACGACAGCGTTTAAACCTTTGTATCCTCCCTGCTGTGGCCATATTCTCCACCACTTTCAGCCCTGTTGTTCATGCTAGCGCAGTAAAGTCTTTCTGAAACGAGCAAAAATTGTTGGGGAGTGTTACTTTGGAAATGTAATAGATTACAGATTACAAATTACCCTATTTAAAATGTAACAAGTAGTGTACCTTTTCAATTACTTTATAAAAGTAACTGATTACATCTGATTACTTTTTGAGTTTCTAATGGATATTTTTTAATTAAATAATTTTTAAGCATTTTTACCAAGCAGGTGTGACCTTTGAACTGTTTACTGTTAAAATTTAGAAATCTTTCATCACTTGAATTAAGTTTATATTAATTGAATTTTAAAGTGCTGCCACCAAAAACCAGACCTTATAACAAAAAAATAGTTCACTGTTGTTACAAAATCTAAATTTTAGTTAGTTGTGCAGGGTGATTTTTGTGGCATTTCCAATAAAAAATACATCTAAGCTATTTTTGCTATTTTTATTTTTAAATCGAAGCAACTTAAATCCAAGTCAGTCATATCTTAGTGATCAAAAAAACTGTCAATGAAACATGAGGCAGAATTGTTCAGTTCAGTTATTTACTGCAAATAATATGCTGAAGAACCAAACAGAAACCAATAAAAAAAATCCAATAAAACCAGGCGTTACACATTTAAAATACTATAGTAATTTATATTAAAGGGGAATATTTAGGAATGAGCTTTATATTGTACACTGTTGAAACTGCAGGGGTCCACACAATTCATTCATGTTGTCCCAACACAATCAATTAAGGTAACTTAAAACTTTTAACAAATTTATGTGGATTGAACATAAAAAAATTAAGTTGCCCCAATTAAATTTGTCTTTAGTGGATATATATATATATATATTTACAACTTTATTAATGGTTAATAAATTACACTACATAATGTAGTATCATTAGTAACTATCATTAACTTATAATAATTAACATATAGTATACTTCAGCCTTTACTACAGAAAAACTATATTGGTATAGACCTCCTCTCCCTCAGTCATCTTTCCATCAAGGAAATTTCTCGAGTTAGCCTAACTTGTTATCGACCACCATAAAACAGGAAGAAATCACCATTCTCGCCAGGGTTGTTGCTAGATCGGATATGGATGCGGCCGAAGGTTAATGAGAATTATTTATATTATTTATTAGATGTCACATTTTTTATATTTTATTAACGTCTACCCCCACCCCAACCGTCACAGTAATGTAAAAACAGTAGTTGTAGCGAGTACTATTAATGCTATCTATTAAATTACCCAATAAATTGTATTTTTAATGCCTACCCCCACCCCAACCCTAAACCCAACTGTCACAGTACTGTAAAAATATGAATTATTGTTATACAGTGTCAGAAAAAATTCAGCTATATTGAGGTAAATTATTAAAGATTATGTGTTATAATGAAGTTTAAATGCAGGCCTGTAGCCAGCCTGGTGAAAGGGGTAGTGGGGTTCTGGAACTTTTTGCAGTTATTCGCATAATTTTCTATTTAATTATGAGATTTAAATACTGAATTTAACATTAAGTGAGATTTAAAGCACTATTTTAGCTGAATTAGGTTGGACGGTCACCACAATTTTTAATGTACCAAATATTTTTCGTAAATATTTAGAATAAAGAAATATGACATATTTATTTTTAAAATACAAATTTATTGCATCATATATCATTACAAAAAAATGTTTTCTTGCACTGCTGGATGTTGGACTCTTGAAAAATAATTGTTTGCATTTTCCACAACTGATTAACTCTTAAAGTTAAGTTAAGTCTTTTTCGATGGGTTATTTTTACTATTTATGATAGCATAGCAGTCATAATAGGACAAATGAGCTCATGAATGGGACAAATTCTGGACATTAGTCATTGAGGGTGGGTCTACCAAACCACCCAAATTTGACCTGGCTACGGGTCTGAAACGTGACATGAATACACTAATAATAGTAGTGTATTTATAATGTAGCTTTTATATATGAGCAATTCCATGCAAATGTCAACCTTGCCTTGAAAATTATTTTTGTTTTTATGAGTTTTATAATTAGAATTGTAATAGGAACTGAAATTGACCCCCCTATCACTGTAAAACCCAAAAAGTTAAGGTAACTCAAAACATTTGAGGAAACCGATTGCAACAAACCATCTTTGTTCAAAAACTAATCCTAATGAGTACTGTGAACTTAATCCATTTAAGTAAACAAAGCAATTTGAGCACAGTAAAACCCAATAAATTAAGGTTGTCACACACCAGATGCGCCGCTCAGTACCGCGACACGGTGCGCACATGACAGTTGAAAGTGTCGCACACCAGACGCACACATTCACATGCTATTTTAAACGAAACTATTCAGATGGCGCTCTGTGGCGCGGCAGAAAAATGAACAATATATATATGCAAAATAAATGTATTCAAATTGAACAGAACTGAAGACAGGTTAGATGCATCATTGAGCTACAGAAGAAAAAAAAACCTCTTAAGGCTGATTTATACTTTTGCCTGGTGCTGCATCGCACACCTTCCCTGACTGCGCTCACCTTGGACGAGGCTCTTTAAAATGACAGGGGCAGTCTAAAGAAAGCCACCGTAAAGTCAGACGGATGAACAGAGACGTAGGAAGTTTCCAGAACTACGTCATATCATTAATATCATGCAAGATTTTTAAACTAATTATTTATATTATTTTAATAAATTATTTGGATGATTATAAAGATTTTTATAACAATTCAAGATTTTTTTAAATCAAACTTTGATGCATTACTTACTTTTGTTCATATCTCAGACAGTTCTACCTTTTAAAGATAAATATTAATAACTACAAAACATGGGTTGCTCTACAATTATATTGTTATTAAGGAAAGAAAAAAAAAACAACAACAATAACAACAACAACAACAACAAAAAGTGCTTACTAAAAAAAGACTTTTTTTATTTTATTTTGCCGTCTCTACGCAGTTCACACATTACTGGCTGCTTTCTGTCCACTACTGATATGCTAAAAAGGCAATAATGGTAATTTGATATGAAGAAAATGGAATGGAGTCCGGTATGAGGAAAAAACTGCATTTTGCGATACAGGTGTCTATGGTACTTCACTGACTCGGTAGGTGCAGAGAATAGTGTCAAACAGCTGTGTGTGTATAGACTATCCTGTCGCAAAATGAGGGGAAAATCTAACACAACAATAAGTTTGATTGCGGTGTTTACATGTCTGTGCTACACTTCAATAATGCGACTAAAATCAACATACTCCACATGTCTTGATTCGATTTCTGTTTACTTCGATTACGACTTTAATCAGATTAAGATAATCAAAAATTACTGTTCACATGGTAGACTCCTAATCAGAGTATTGTCTTAATCACACTAAAATCAGATTATTGGTGTCCATATAAATGTACTCAGTGAGTCGAGTCTGTCACCATCTTCATCTGCCAGTAGCTTTAGTGGCGATCTGTAGTGTGTGTATGTGTGTTCAAGCATGTTTCATTAGTATATAATGATTTGCACCTTTATGTGAGGAGTTTATGGGTAGGGTTGTTAGGCTATAGACAGTATAACTAACAATGGATATAAAACCAATGAGCGTCTATGTAATGTGCTCACTAAGATAAGAAAACAAATTGTGTGTTTGCTAACGCAAGTGAACTTGTGCATTGTACAAATACAGTATACCTGTAAAGTTGAATACTATTACCTTAACTTTTCAGTGTAAACTCTATTTTCATTGCTAAATGTTTGAGTCCAGCAATGTTATTATTCCTGTCTTTTTGATGACCATCTTTTCTATTTTAGGACTATTGTTAGATGTCTGTTAGATTTTCACTGACAGACCAAATTTCAGTTTATTTTTAAGCTAAGATATCCATGTTTAGACTTTTATTAGACTTCTTTTGATGCAAAGAAATGCTTGCTGGGTAAGCATTCAACACGCATCTTAATTTATGATGGACACTGAAGTTGACAAGAACATCTACTCACTACTGAGTCATCTACTCTCCCTCAAGTTCCAATGACTTGTCCAAGACAATCAAAGAATGTTGACAACAGATTGCTTGTCAGTATTCACTTTCATTTGTTAATCTAAAGCGAATGATTTGTCTGTGAGTCCACTAAAATTCTAACTAAAACAAGAAATGGGATTTTTTTATTAATCTCAGTTTCAGTTAGAGATGACGGCAGCAGTGAATTGCAGGATGTGTTTGAAAGAATTGAAGAAGTGTGATGGTTGATGGCAGCACAAGTCCTGCAAGAAGTCACATCAGAAATGAACCAGCTCTTCAACATTGCCTCTAGTAACAGGAGAACCACACTGGTGATGACAGACTCCCAAACACAACAACTACAGGCAGCATTCGAGGGTTTGAGCCTCCAAATCAAACACAATCTGATGCTTTATATAAACACAAGGCAAGCTTTAACTGTTTGTTAAAATTTTTGTATTGTTTAATTCAATGCAATAATTTCTATTAAGCATTATGTAAAATCAATAGTTAGTTGTTCCAAATTGATGTTAGTTTTTGTAGATGTTAACTTTGTAATGAGAGTGGGGAACGTTTAACCAAACTAAATGTGGAAGGCAGACTTTATTCATTGATGAATCACATGATCATTCTGGAAGTCAATGTTTGCAGTCTGTTGCCAGACTACGGTGGGACGCAATGTATGTGTGCTGCAATGGCATGAATCTTCTAGTCAGTGTCCCAAATGTAGACAAGTCAAGTGTGCACCAATGTCGATAAAGGCACTGGCCTTTCTGATGCATTGTCGGTTCTGAAAGTTATCTTTTTCCATTGACGCTGAACCAATTTGTTAATGATTAAAATTTAGCTTCTGTTATGGTTCATGTTGTGTATCTTCTGGTTGTGTTGATTCGAAGTGCAATATTCACAATATTGTTCATGTATAGAAATGTCTGGTCAATTCATTGAGGTGGAGTTTTATACTTGCTTTTTTAGCTCCCTGAAGAAAAGGGATCTCTTCTAAAAACTGAATATCTGGTTAGTGAAGAGACTTTTTCTGCTTCATAATGGTCAGCTTCTTCACTGGCATGCAGTAAAAGTTCCTCAGAGATTGTTTTCAGGCATCCACCCTCTGCCAAAACACTAGTATGCATTTGCTTGGAGGGATAAAGAGTGACTGACAGTTCTTAATTTATTATTTTAATATAAAAATTGTGTGTGTGTGTGTGTGTGTGTGTGTGTGTGTGTGTTTTGTGTACCGGGAATCTAGAGTTCCTTCCAAGCTCATAAAATGTTACTGATGCCAAGATGACACAGCTAGCACGTGAAGCTAGAGGCTGGTATCTGACAAGGTTGTCCCCTATGTCCATCAATTCCTGGTCCACTAGCTGGTCAAGTGGTGTCTTGAGTGGATAATTAACCATGTTATTTATGTCTGGCCACATCTTTTCAGCTGTTAGGTTCTGTGATTGTGAAAAGAGAAGAACATTGAGCTAACTAGTTACCGTTTAAACTGCTGATGTGAAAATATGATGTTTTTGAACAGAACGATCCCCTTTTGTAGTAGTAGTAGTATCGACACAGATGTAAAAGATCGACATAGATTTTGATGCTAAATCCCTTAATTAACAGGACATGTAAATAAATAGAAACAATAAATATAAGTTTTTTTTTGATACAGACCACAGAGCAGTTGCTAAAGCAGCTTACATACTCCACTGTAGCCTATTTGTTAAACACACATACACACTTTCATGACATCGCACTTCATGGCATGGCTGTTGGATGATCCTCAAAAGTCGGCCCACTCTTTCCTCACCCTCTCATATCCGATTTGCTGACAGGCATCCTGTCATGAGCTTACTGCCAAATGTTGGCCCTATTTATTAGGACACACAAGAATTATTTTTAATAAAAAGTATGTCGACTGCAGTACTGTAATAAGATACCAAATTAATTAAATATTAGCTTTACTTCCAGGTTAGGTTAGTACTCTACACTTTAGAGCATGTAAGAGGCAGTTGTGGCCTAGTGTTTATAGGTTACAGACTCAATTCCCAGTCCCAGCAGGAAATTAAAGTGGGGAGTATGAAAGAACCACACTCTCTCCTGTCTTCGGGACCCAACTGAGGTGCTCTTGAGCAAGGCACGTATCCCATAATCGCTCCCCGGGCACTGGAGGCAATAGCTGCTCTCACTTCCCACTCATAATGTGAATTAGGATGGGAAGCAGAAAACCAATTTCACGTAAACCGTACTTGACAACACTACTTTTTCATATTTGATGTTTTGATTACACGTATTACGATTAAACGAATAGAGAAAAATGAACAAACAAACCAGAAAATGAATATGGAATTCGAAAAGAGATGTTTGATATTCTCTCTGTAAACATGCACCACGTGCTAAACACAACACCAACAGAGGACTGAACGAGAGACACAGGTACACGATGAATAAAAACACTCAGCGTCCACTCACACATGCATGTTTCATCCCAGCGCCAACCGAAACCGAAACCAACTAGACTGAGACGCTGGGAATGAAACACCACGCTGCAGACAGACGAACACTAACGCCAGGACGAGAGCGCGCATCGCAAACATGCCCAGACCTCACGTGCCTGCATCAAGCAGGAGTGCACGTGGCCTGAGCGCGGTCACAACGGCACTCATACAGAGACACACAATGACAGACAAGGAGTGCTCGACCCAAGAAAAAAACTCGAGCCAAGCACAACATACAGGACAAGACCAAAGCAAGAATTTACAAGACCGGCGTGGCAGAACCCTGACATCACAGTGCAATTTTGGTTTCCATATGGATAAAAATGAAATGAAATAATATATATATATATATATATATATATATATATATATATATATATATATATATATATATATATATATATATATATATATATATATATATAAAAATTATAAAATTAAAACTAGGACACCCTCTTTTCTAAAAAAGTACCCACGCATGTGTTGACATGGCCTAACAAGTTTACTAAACTTCACTAGTCACTAGTGAGACTCTTGAGGCCAGGGTAAGAAATAGAGTTAACTTGTTAACAAAGGTTCGGCGGCAGAACCACGCCTCACTTTGTCTCCTTAACCAATCACCTACTCCCTAAAACTTATTTAAGGCAGACCAGCTCTCTAGCACTGTTCTTCTCGTTCTCTTGAACTCACCCTCCCACCCTCTATTTCCTCGCTTTCCATTCACAATCCTATAACCAGTGCTTAATTTGTGAATTCTGAGGTCCCGGAACAGGTAACGGATCCGGCATGTTACTCAAGAATGGAGAGGTGTCGCGCACGAAAGTGGAGACCGAGGTGCGGTGGATGGCAAGGGGTGCTTCGGACGAAAGTGAACGGGCCAGGGGTGTCGCAGACGAATGTGAAGAGTTTTGGGGAGTCACGGAAGAAAGTGAAAGTAAACAGCGGACAGGGGAGGAGGGCGGAGGGGGATCGGTAAAATTAGGTGCCAGATCAGATTTCAAATTAAGCCCTGCCCATAACCCTCTCTTCACTCCTAGGTTGAATAGGGTGGTCTAATCACTCTACCAAAATATTACAGAGACGATACACCCACTCTGAGTCTCTGAGCATCATCATAGGACGCTCGATCAACATAACTACCTGTTCACTGTTTATCCTCTTTCTTCCTTTCCCTCAAAGTGTGGCGTGGTCAATGTTGGTGAATTACTCACTCAGATCCTACTTACCCATTTCCATTATAGCCTCCCCTCTAAACTCCCATCCAGGTCATGACCCCAGTGTAACTCCTCCTGTCCTTCTCACCCATTCTGAATGGGATTCGAACTGCCTGTTGTGGCCTCAGTAGCTTAAGCATACAGGCTGTAGTGTTGGTCACTAGTTTGCCTCTTGAGACCAGGGTAATGAGGGTTATTTGTGCAACTCCTACTACTGTGGGTCATGGCCCCAGTGTAACCTCCCCAGTTCTATTCATCCGCTCTAAGTGGGAGGCAAACCTACATGGAAGGCGGACATGCTAACAAGGACAATAATCTTCAAACTGCTGGTTCATGTCCTGAAGAGGAAGGTTTAGCTCCTACTAGCTGGCTTCGTATACACTTGTTTGGTTTACTTTTAAATAGTCGCTAACAGAAAAGAAGCTTTGCCTGCATCTCACTATCAGCAGTACTGTTGATAACAGGGTCATGCTAACTAGTAAGACCTTGACTTTCTGTTTCTTATGGGTTATATGCATGTATGAGTACTCAATGCACAGTAGAAGCTAATGGATTTTGATGCCATTGAGGGTTTTTTTATTAACCCAAAATAGCGGAGTGTTTAGGCTTTTTTCTTTCATTGCTGGGAACATTTGGAAGTACTTCTTTGATAAAGGGTCAACCTTTAGCTTGCTGGATCATAGAATAGGAGATACATTAAAACATCTCTCTCTTACACACACACACACACACACACACACACACACACACACACACACAAGCACACACGCTCACTCACACACACACTCTCTCTCTCTCTCTCTCTCTCTCTCTTTCTCTCTCTCCCTTACTCTCTCTCTCTCTCTTCCTGACAGCAGTAACTGCAGCTGAGAGAGGCATTAATACCCTCAGAACCTTGGAGCATGGCAGGGAATGCAGCTCGACACCGAGATGAGGTGGAGCTTTCTGTGAGGTAATGTGATTTGAGAAATTCACGGCTGCTCTTGGCACTCTGAATGACACACAGTCAGCCTGCAGGGATGAGTTTCACAGAGGCAGAGATGTGTTTTGTGCTGTGCTGAGTGGACTTGTCACAGGATTGAACCAACTCATGTTGAGCAGAGCTGAAGACATCATGTATAAAAGGTATTTCATTTATCTTTTCTGTTTTGCATGTTTGGAGTTCTGCTGGCTTTAAAAGTTTAGATTTTCACAATTAATGATTAGTGCTCACATATTATGGCTTTACTTCACTGGACAAGGCTTGTATTGTATTTTACATTAGTTTTCTGTTGTTGTTTTAATGATTAATTTAGTTCTAACAAATGGTCAATGAAATTGTCTTACATTCACAACTTGATGTCACAACAGACATTCAAAACTCTTCTGAATGCAGGATTATATTATTTTCCTTCACATATTTATTATTTTATTCACAATACTGTTTCTACCCTTTGAGAACAATTCATTTTGAATGATAAATGATTTTAAGATGTTCTCTCCATAAATAAGGACATGATGTATGTGTTTAGCTTCAGGAAGCATTCAGATTTAGTTTATTATGCTTTTAGCTGTTTGCATTGGCTTCAGTTATATGTTATTAGTTAGTTTAGATATTAGTACATTTTCTTGGCAACACTTTGTTACAGCAGTTTTTGTTAAATGTTATTATAGCAATAAATACATTATACATAACTACTTCCAATAACCCTAATCCTAACCCTGTAGCAAGTGCATGTTAATTACTATTACTCAGTAATTAAATGTGTAATTAGACTGTAACAAGGACACCGTAAAATAAATTCTAACGATTTACCTCAGTATGAGTTAACGTTAATATATTTGTAGACTTTACAATAGGATCCAGTTTGATGTCTTTACATTAGTTTATACATAAGTTATCATGAACTAAACAGTAGCAGTGGCTTTGCAGGATGCTTTAATTTTTTAATGCAGCATGCACTCTCAGAAAAAAGGTACATGGTGGTACAAATAATGTTCCTTGAGGAACAGTTTTGTACCTTTGTAAAAATTGTACCTTATATGGTACAGAAAATACCTCTTATGAGACTGTTCTGTACCTTTTATGGTACAATTGAAATGAAGGTACACAATTGTTCTCATAAAAAAGGTACATAATTGTTGGACAACTTCTTTATTGCAATATCTATGAAAATAAATTTTACTGGAAAGGCAACGTGATTTATGAATAATTTCCATATTAAAACAAGAATCATCATTTAAAAGTATATGTTTAAAGAAACTTACAAAAACGAATGATTAAGTTTTGTAATAGAACAATGCAAAACAACTGGTAAAACATAAAACTGTACCTTTAATGAAGGTACAATATTGTATCGGCAGGTTTTAAAAACCAAAGGTACACTTTGGTTTCCAATGGGACAAATCATGTCCTTAAAGGTACAAACTGCAATGGTACAAATTTGTTTCTTTGTGTTAGGGTACAATTCTGTCTCATAAAAAGGTACTGGCCCATCAGGGTTTGTACCTTCTTTGGTACAACATTGTACCATTTTTTCTGAGAGTGTGCTAAAACATTTTGATGTAAAAGTTATATTTAGTGCATTCTGAACATTTAATTCATGTTTACCAGTATTAATACATTGATAAAATATTTGTTAATAGATTTAAATCTAATCAAAAATTACTATCTATCTTTTAACATTTCAGTTTGGTTCATCTTTATTTCTAAAGTACTACAGTATATGATAAAGATTGTGTCAAAGCAGCTTAGGGCTGCACAATATATTGTTTTAGCATCAATATCACACCGTGATCACTCGCAATAGTCACATCGGGAGTATAAATGCAACATTGAGTCTGGATTATAATTTATTATTTCGCAAGTGTTTTTTGAGGCCTTTGACTGTGTGAGGGTTTTAAAAGCATTCAGGCCTAAGGAACTGTACCGTTAGTAACTTTCCAAATTAAGAAACGATTAATTTGATTGAATTGTACATGAAGACAGTATTATTTTACACTGGATTATTCAATTAAGGTATACCTGAATACAGATCGACTCCTTGGAAAACATTAAAACGCTGTTCATTTAATTATTATATATTTCAATATTAAATTTATCTGTGCTTGTAGATTGTTTATTATATCTTACAAATATGCACTCCCTTACAGAATCATCCCAATCAATCTGAAATTATAAATTATTTCCAGAACGAGATATTGAAGTCATCAAGTGAAATTTTATTCCTATCACAATATATATTACAGAATAAAACAAAATTTGCAACCTTGCAGCCCTAAAGCAGATTTATGGTAATGTATAATTGCAATAATAGAAAGGTAATATGCAGTTTTAATTTAAAGTCTGTTTAGTTCAATATTAAGGATGTGAATCAACTGTAGGACAGCTCTGCAGACCCCAGATTGGCAAGGCAAGAACTCCAAAGCTGGAGTGAAAAGAAGAGAGAGAAAAACAAGCTCAGTCAGAGGCAGTTGCTTGCTTGGTGTAAAAAAAACATCCCAAATGTACATTATTTTATATTTGTCATCTTTGCACATCAAGGCTCAGTTCTGCAATCAGGTTTTTATGTGCCAATCACCTTAGCTTGACAGTAAATTAAATTAGACTAAGAAATCTTCAGCCGCACATGTTTTTATAAAAAAATAAATCAGTATTACTACTTGCAATTTCGAGAGGAAATGTTAACACAGGTAACAGAACATTGCTTTTTCTTGGAAGTAAAATAAGATTAGTACATTTACAAGTAGGCTACAGCCTTTCTGACCCAAATACCAGAAAAATAAAACATACCTCAGTTTTCAGTATTTTAAAATAATATGCCCTATAAAACAAATCATGCTAAAAGGCAAGTGAAAAGACTAGTTTTTCTCTCAGGAGAGAAAATAATATTATTTCATTTTGAAAGTATGCTAAAGCCTAAAAAAAAAAAGATTCAATGGAAAGAAATAAAAAGATAAGAAATAAAGATATCATTCAACACCAGTTAAAATCACGAGTCACTCAAAAATTAAACTTTGTTGGTATTTACTCATACTCAGGATATATAATATGCACCTACAGTAGGTGACTTGTCTTTCTTCTCTGAAACATTAAAAATTATTTATATCCTTTAGCCATGGCTCTTGGTGATACATAAAATATAAGTCAATAGTCACCGGTAATGTCAAAAACATATACAGGCAAAACAAAATGAATCCAGGTATAACACTGTCACATATGACATGTTTTAATCTGTTCAATATACTTTAAGATATATTTTAGATATACAGATTAAATGGATGGTCTACCTGTCATGTGTGCAGTCACATGACAGGAAATAGGAAGAGGGCAGTATAAACCAAGCAGCATGTCACACAAACACCCCAACATTACAACTCAAAGGTTGACCACCATACTGGACTGAGGAGTTACTTTTGAGGACTTTCCCTCCAAGAACTTTCATTACATTGCACTGGATTTATCTCTTGCTTATCACTGAACTTTGTATATGCACCTGTGAACTTATACACACTTGGGCTTGCTGCACACTAGGACTGTTAAAGACTGTTTTAGGGTATGTTTTAGACAAGCTTTTTCAAGACCTAAAGTTTACTTCGGTTTTATTGAGTTGTTCGTTGTGTTATTTGTAAATACGGCTTATTTATTCACTATTACAGTTGCTTGTCTTATTCTTTTTAAACACTTTTAACCTATCACAGTAAAATCTGACCCCATTTTAAGTCTCGGTCAGGACTGTGTTGCAGAGGCTGTGGATTAAAGGTCATAATGTAGTAAGTAATGTTCAGTTTTTTGTGCAAAACAATCGTTTCGCTCTATAAAACTTCATTGTATCATCAGGAGCCAAGGGTTTTTATTTTGTTATGCTTCTATACAGTGCATCAGGAAAGAATTCATAGCACTTCACTTTTTCCACATTTTTATGTTACAGCCTTATTCCAAAATGGATTAAATTAATTTATTTCCTCAATATTCTACACACAATAGCCCATAATGACAATGTGAAAAAAGATTTTTTGAAATCATTGCAAATTCATTGAAAATAAAAAACCTGAAAAATCACATGTACATAAGTATTTACAGCCATTGCCATGAAGCTCTAAATTGAGCTCAGGTACATTCTGTTTCCACTGATCATTCTTGAGATGTTTCAGCAGCTTAATTGGAGTTCACCTGTGGTAAATTCAGTTAATTGGACGTGATTTGAAAATGCCTGTCTATATAAGGTCCCAGGGTTGACAGTGCATGTCAAAGCACAAACCAAGCCGGCTGTAACAAAAATTGTGGAAAAAGTGAAGTGCTATGAACACTTTCCGGAGCACTGTATGTTTTTTTGACTTTGAAAATGCCAGTATATCTCTTCACTTGCATTTTATGAATCACCAAGCATTAGCTTAAATTAATTTCCAATGTTTAACTGAGGAAAACAATCAGCTAAATTGTGTATTGACCGAAGAAATACAAATCATATTTTCAGTTTTGAAATGTCCCTTAAAAGTGTTAGTTCACCCCAAAATGAGAATTATGTTCTTAATTACACTCATGTACACTCAAATCTTTGAGACCATTCATCTTTAGAACACAAATTAGGGTATTTTAGATTAAATCTAAGTGCTCCCTCATCCCCCATAGACAGCAAGGTTCCAGACTTGTTTAAAGACCAGAAAGGTGTCAAAAAAACTTCGTCAAAACAAACCATATGTCTTCAGAATCAGAATCAGAAAGAGCTTTATTACCAGGTATGTTCACACATACGAGGAATATGTTTTCATGACAGAGCATCTACAGTGCAACAGCATTACAGAGACAGGACAAAAAACAGAAAATAAATATACTTTAAAAAATACAAGTAGAGTTCAGTGGTTTAATTAGAATATTGTCAAACTATGAGAATACTTTTGTGTGTACATGAAACATAAATTTGTTTCTTATCCTTCATGAGAATGCTGTGCGTGTAGCTCTCACTCACGCGCTGATGTACTGTATTACCTAGGATGTGTCTGTACCTTGTTTCAAACATATCAGGCATCCAGTGGGGTTACCTCATTTCACAGTGCTCATGAACACGTACAATATACTGAGACTAAGGAGAAGATACTGTTGAAAAAAGTAGTTTTTTATTTCAGATGAATCTCATGTGATTAACCTGTGTGTGTGTATGTGTGTGTAGTGTTCCTGATCAGTTGGAAGTGTGAGCTGCAGTGATATGAGTCTGTTGCTCTGGTTCAGTGAAAGCAGATTATTTCTGCTGCCTTTGCTCTTGCTGTGTTGTGGGACTCTTTCTACTTGGACCAAGATCAGCAAACACCAAGGTTCCCACAAAGGGGCGCACAACCACTCTAATGACATCGTGCTGGCTGTCATACTCCCTCAACACAATACATCCTATCCCTGGGCATGGCCCCGTGTGGGTCCCGCACTGGACCGTGCCATTGCTCGTGTCAATGCCAACCCCAATCTGCTGCCCCGGCACCGTGTCCGCCACGTTTTCGCAAACAGCGAGGACAGGGATGGTATCTGCTCCGAGTCCATGGCCCCCCTAATGGCTGTAGATCTGAAGTTTGAACACAATCCATGGGCCTTCATAGGGCCCGGCTGTGACTACACCTCATCCCCTGTTGGGCTGTTCACTGCTCATTGGGGCCTCCCCATGATCACAGCTGGGGCCCCTGCTGTAGCTTTCTTGCAAATGGAGATTTACACCTCCATCACCAACACAGGCCCCACGCACAAGAAGCTGGGCGAGTACGCACTTCACCTCTACAGACATTTCGGTTGGAACCAACACTCCCTGTTGATGTTCAGCGACACCAAAATGGGAGAAAGAGCCTGCTATTTTGCCCTGGAGGGTCTTTACACAGAAATGCATGAGGAAAACATCACAACCATGGATCTTGTGTTCGAGGAGAACAAAGGACCAGTTAACTATTCAGAACTCCTGCACAAAATCCAGGGTGATGGCCGAGGTGAGTAGCTTTTTAATCTTCTTTCTTGGAACAGTCTGCATATCATTGTCCCGTTATTAGGTTAATACGTGTCCAGACCTTCTGAGATGTTCTTGATAAGGTTGTTTTAAAACCTACTCAGCATTGCTTTACGTGCTGTTTCTATACCAACTGGCTACTATATATGAACCTGGGGTTAGAGGTCAAATTTGTAGCTTTCAAATGAGGAAAAGATCTTCATGATAAGAAGCCCATTGTAGAGAAAGCTACAATACTGAACGCCAAGAGAACAATATGAGTGATACTAAAGCTAGGGCAACTGAGATTCCAAAAGGCCTTTTTTCAGCAGAAAACAAGAGGAAATTTCATTAGGGCCCAACATAGTATGTTCAGGACACTCAAAAAAAATTCTGGGTTGTCATAACCCAACGATGGATCAAATATGGACAAATAATAGTTGGGTTAATTTTTATTTACACTACATTAAAATGTTTTTTTATTCAACCCAAAAAAACCCACATTGAGATCAAGATCTTATTTACAAGGGTGACCTGGCCGAGAGGTCTGAAACACATGACTTATAAAAAAAAAAAAATAAAATAAATAAATAGTGGAAAGTGCACCGACACATGCACTCCGGTGTTCACGGCGACCTGAGTTCGATTCCTGCCTCGAGGTCCTATGCCGATCCTTCCCCTCTCTCTGCTCCCCACACTTTCCTATCAATTCCCTCTACTGTCCTGTCAGATAAAGGTGAAAACCCCTAAAAAATAATTATAAAAAAATAAAATAAAATAAATAAGTAAAAAAGTAAAGATAATATAAATACAGTTTAGTTGTTCAGCCACATTACAATATGTGTTAAAACACATCAATTGAGAAGTAGGTTGTTGTTGTTTGTTATAAAGGATAGAGCAAAATGATTTAATTGGGATGAGCTCATGTGACAGAGGCCAGCTAGTGAAGTGCTATGCAGGTAAACCTCACTCCTCTGACCTCTAAAGGTGCTCTAGCGACAGACTCTAGAGGCCATGGTCTTTAGCCTCCTTGGTAGAGCAACCGACTCCCATGCGGAAGGTTGCCGGTTCGACACCAGCTCGGAGCGAGTTGGGTGGTGTAGGACAAGCGAGCTTACATTGGTGCCGTGACCTGGATGGGAGTGAGGTTTAGGGGGTGAGTGTAAAGGAGGTCAGCTAGTAAGTTGCCTGCAGCTAGTAAGTTACCGTTACACACGACTTATGAAAAAATAATAATAATATTAATAATAAATAGAAAATTAAGATAATATAAAAATACAGTTTGGTTATTCAGCTATACCACATTACAATATGTTAAAAACACATTGACAAATGGACTGTTGTTGTTTGTTAAAAAGGATAGAGCGAAAAGATTTGATTGGGATGAGCTCCGATATTTTTAGTTCAGATTGAGAGTATTCCACGATGAGGGGACGGCGTGACACTTTTTAACCCAATGGTTGGGTTTGTCCATACTTGACCTAAGGTTGGGTTACAGCTTTGATCTCTTATTTGTATTTAGTATTTTCATTCCTATATAGACTCTTTAATATTAATAATCTGTATCTTAAATAGTTTTTAAAAAAGACCTTTTGAGTGATTTTGTACATATCTATATTTTGTACATGCGTATTCTGTCCCACAAGCTCGATTTGTGACATGATTCAGATAGAAATCTCTCACGAAATGCTGCTTAAATGGGTCTAATAATATACAATAAATATACACTATACGCACATATGATAATATCAGACAGATAACATGAGTGAGAATGAAAGGAGGGAGATAGAGAAATGGATAACAGCAGGAAATATTAAACTAGGATATTTCTAATTTGCGATTGCTTTCCTCCACCATTATTAAATAATTCTAATGACGTCACTATATGTAGTATAAATTTTTTATTTCTGGCATCTTCAACCTTTAGCTGCCCCACTAAGAAAAACTATTTTTGGATTGCATTTAACTTCAACACATTTCTAAAGTATCAACCTCTACCAAACGGTTGATATATCAGTTTATGGTAAAAGTACCAGAATCAATACATGTACTATGAAATATGAATTGTATGTAAGAGCAGTTTATTTAAAGACATAATCAAAATGAAACATTTATGAACACTAAATCATCTTCATTTTTTGAAGTATGCCATAAAATAATTCAGATTCTCATTTAACATGTTTTCTAGTTTCTTTTTTTTCTTTTTTTTTAACAATAAAACCAAAATCAAGTGTAATAGTGCAACTACCATTTTTATTTTTATTTTTTGTTAACCAACAATGCTGTGTGTGTAAACTATTATTAACAGCCAGAGCAGAAGAGCGACAGTGCTCAGTATGTCAGTTTTATTAATGTAGTGATGTTGTGCATCAGATATCAGTCAAATATCCTTCAGTTTTTTTCACTATAAGATCAGATTACTATGTTTTTTGTTGTTGTTGTTTTCAAGAAGAGAAGATCAGGAAACATGTATCTGTTTTTATGTAGAAAATGTACTTTAAACCTTTTTTTGTCAACCAATGTCAACCAAGCGACATTTATTAACAGGGGTCTTGACCCCCTGTGAGCGTCTAAGAAATTTTAGCCCACACTATCTGATCTCTTGGCATTTCCTGCAAAAACAGTTTGTACTCATTCTGGTAGATTTAATAGTTCATCATTAGTCACTTGATGTTTTGTTGAGTCAACAATTAGAGAGATGGTTGCACTAACAAATAAGAAGTCAGATGAATGGAGCAAGAGATCATCTCTCAGTTAGGGGCTGTGTGTGTGTGTCACCTTTGAAGTCACAAAATTCTGTAAACGCATCCGTTTAAGGAGATAAAATATGCAATATACTTTTTTTAAAATCATCTATAAAATTAAAAATACAATCAGCTTGACTATGTTAAACATTCTGCTCATCATACACCAGTAAAGTGTAAATAGCTTTATTCATTTTGGAAGACAGACAAAAGCTTGGCCAACTGCAAAGGTGTTTGTTCAGTTCTGAGGATGCTTCAGAATAAGATTTAAGTTGTATTAGATAATTATTCTATTATTTTA
The DNA here is from genome assembly GCF_903798145.1 of Danio aesculapii. Lineage (NCBI taxonomy): Eukaryota > Metazoa > Chordata > Actinopteri > Cypriniformes > Danionidae > Danio > Danio aesculapii. The sequence goes on along the minus strand of NC_079450.1, from coordinate 27,442,313 downwards.
TTGTTTGAGGGGTGACACGGTGGCTCAGTGGTTAGCACTGTCGCCTCAAAGCAAGAAGGTTGCTGGTTCGAGCCCTTGCTGGACCAGTTGACGTTACTGTGTGGAGTTTGCATGTTCTCCCCGTGTTCACATGGGTTTTCTTCTGGTGCTCTGGTTTCCCCCACAGTCCAAAGACATGCGCTATAGGTGAATTGAATAAACTAAACTGCCCGTAGTGTATGTGTGTGAATGCAAAAGTGTATGGGTGTTTCCCAGTACTTTCCCAGCGGCTAAAAGGGCCTCCGCTGCGTAAAACATATGCTGGATAAGTTGGCGGTTCATTGGCGTTTCATGTGGCATCCCCTGATTAATAAAGGGACTAAGCTGAAGCAAAAAAAAATCATTACTGTGATTATCATGTCATTCTTATGATGACACATGACGTGAATATGAATAAGAGTTTTTGCATACTTATGTCAACTGTCCTGAAGAGTCATTCACTCCAAAAATACATTGTATGAGTCAAAAGAATCAGTTTTTGTTTTATGCCAAAAATCATTCAAGTATTAGGTAAAGATCATGTTCCACGAAGATATTTATTACATTTCTTACTGTAAATATTTTAAAACTCAGTAGTTAATTAGGAATGTGCATTACACACTTCATTTAGACACATTTAAAGGGGATTTTCTCCGGATTTAAAAATTTTATTGATTTTTTTCTATTTATTTTTGAACCCTCAGGCTCAGATTCCAGATTTCATGTAGTAGCATCTTAGCTAAATATATCCTAACAAAGTATACATCAATATAAAGTGTGTGTATTCAGATTTCAGGTGATGTATACATCTCAGTTTAAAAAAAATGTACATGTATTACTATTTTTGTGGTCCACAGTCATGCATAATATAATTATTTTTGTGTAAAGTTACATTTGCTCATATTTGCTTTCATTTTTGTCTTACTTGAGCCTAGGATTCGTTTTTTTAAATATTTAAAGTTAATCTTTTCTAAAATATTCAAACTTTTATTTATTCTTAAATGTTTTAGCAAAAATAGAACAACATTTAGCAAATAATTAAATGTATTTCCTGATGCCTAATTCTTCTAGCTGTTAAAATGGTAACTGGTTGTTGGCCATATGACATAAAAACAGTTTTCGTCTCATTATGTCAGCCAACATTTTAACATCAATCTATTCCTAAAAGACGTATTGATGACATGTGATGGAGGGAATGATTCTGTAGATACATACATGTTTTGGGGGTCTCTGTGAATGATTAACAGTGGCGATTACCTATGGAGCTGTAACCTTTTCTAGAGATCTCAGAAGAGCGGAAATGCTCTTCCTCACCTCCCGCCTCTTTCCCCTCAACCCTGTAAATTTATCCTCACATGATCATCAGCACCAGCGGGCGGAAAACACATGGAGACACACCGCCTCCTGTGAGACTGGAATCTCTAATGGATTTCTGCTCTACGCTGGAGCTTTCCATGTGATTGCTGTCTCATTTGGAAAACTGAACAATTCATGCGTTTTATTTGAACACATCTATATATATCTGTGAAGGACAGTTTGGAAAATGTCTATTCTCAGCCTTCGACATCATGAATCATTGGCTGAATGTCTGATGCATAACACACACAAAATGGGGAAATGCTTTTTGGAGATATCATCTGATTGTTTGAATTTTTCAGGATTGTCTGGAGGTTTGTGTCGTGCATTCTTTATTAGGCAGCTATTGTGGCGGAAAGCCCCAACCTGGAATTAGAAACTGTGTTTACAACTGTGACAGAGCACTTATCAGGATAAACTCTGGATATTCAATTGAATGTGAAGTTCACAACAAAAATTCAACTGAAGATAACTTTCTTTAATGGAATTTTTCCCAACGCTGTTCCTGAAGACACACCAATAGTACACATTTTCAACCTCTTCCTAACCAAACACACCCGAATCAACTCATCAGAACATTAGAAGAGACTCTGAAACCTGAAATGAATGGGTCATATAAGGGAAACATCCAAAATATGTACTGTTGGTGTGCCTCCAGGAACAGGGTTGGGAAACACTGCTTTAATGAACGGTTACACTTTATTTTGATGGTCCGTTTGTTGAAATTAAGTTACATTGCATCTACATGTCAACTAATTTTCATTAGATTATAAGTAGACTGTTAGGTTAGGGTTGGCGTTAGGGTTAGTTGATATGTACATGTTTCTTATAGTCAGTTGAATGTCTGTTGAAGGAGCAGTATCAACAGATATTAAGCAGACAGTCTACTAATACTCAATTGGACCATCAAAATAAAGTGTTACAGAATGATTCATTGGTATTTATTTTATGATCAAATATTCCTCCTAAGCACAAACTTTTGGCTGACTTAAACTGGTGCTTGATAGTTCACTCAAAAATGTTGCCATTATTTACTCACCCTACACTTGTTCAAAACCTAAAACGTGCTAGTTACTGGCAACCATTGTTTTGTTTTGTTTTGATGGGTGCCAGCAACCAGCATTCTTCAAAATATCTTCTTTTGTGTTAAACAAAAGAAAGAAATTTGTAAATGTTTAAAACCACATGAGGTAGAATAAATAATGAGGTAATCTTTATTTTTGGGTGAACTATTCCTTTAACACCATGTCCTAAACTACACACGACGTGATAAAAGTTATCTTTTTCATGTTATAGGCAGTTTTTCCATTGTGTAAAGTTGATGTTTCAGAAACGTTTCTATTTGTGGAAGATACTTGTTTCTAATAATGGTATAGGAGAGAATGGTGCTTGGTCCCTCCATCTCCTACCCTGCAAAGTTAAAGCTTTTTTTAAAATTTTTATTCAGATTTAGTCTATTTTGAAGCATCTAAGCTTGTGATTCGTAAGCGCACATCATGTTTCAGTTTGTGTTTTACAAAAACTCTGAGAATCTGACAACATGTTCCTCCGAAAACTCCAAATTGGCTGCAGTTCTAGATAAACAATGGCAGTTTCTATAGTACTGCATGCTTCTTGTGGTAATTTAAAGGGCATCTATGATGAAAATCATCTTTTGTAAGCTGTTTGGGTAGAATTGTGTGGGGTGATAGAAACACAATAAGTGTTTCTTTTTTTTTTTTTTTTTATTTCCCGACGGTAAAATAGGATCCAAATGCCTCCCATTTTGAGGCCCACCACAAAGTGGCGTAGAAGTGCAGTTTCCCCCCCCCACCGAATTTATTGACAGCTGTGTATTAACATGTCTTTGTAGTAACTCATATAATCATATCAACAAGACAGGACGTGCGCAAAGCAACTGGAATTAAAAGATCTGTTTGGCCCTCTGTGATCATCAATCATCATCAAATGTGATCAAGAATGAGTTTTATAAGTTTAACACGTTTTTAAAACAGTGCATGTTTGTACTAATTCCTTAATTTCTTTAAATTCATGATGGACAAAGGCCCGTGGGAAAATTTGGCCAGGATGCATGGGGTTAAACCCCTACTATTTTTCGAAGGACATCTTGGGATTTTTATCTACCAATGAGAGTTATGAACTTGGTTTAATGTCTCATTCGAAAGACGCTGCTCACTGAGCAGTATAGAGTCCCCATTAATATTCTGGGGCGTTAGGACCCACACAGACCACAGTTTGAGCACCCCCTGCTGGTCTCACTGACACCACTACCGGCAGCAACCTAGCTTTCCCAAGTAGTCTCCCATCCAGGTACTGACCATATGCTGCTTAGCTTCAGTGGGCGACCATGTGAGAGTTGCAGAGAGCTAACTGCCGGCAAATGAATTAAAGCTATTTTACCGTCTTTATCACCCCAGCTGAGTCTCAGGACAATTATAAAAGAAGACACTTCAATCCCGGTTTGTAGATGTTAAAATTCGATTTATTTTGTACAATAACATAACGGATATCCATACAGCAGTGGATATTAACGTGTTTCCTGTCACATTTGCGTGCAAAAACAGTCCAAAGAAGAACTTATGTGTGAATCATAGAAAGGCTTGAATTAACTCCACAACAAATACATCAAATAATCATTGGGAAAGTTCTTACTGTAGTATTTCTCACAAACATTACATGTTATCTGCTTCCTTCATGTCTGTGCTGTTTATTTGATGCAGAGATTAAGGATCACTCTGACAGGCACATAGGAACGATAGGCGGAGAGAACTAGCATTAAAGGCACAGGCAACAAAAACAGATACATTGTGTTCAGAGCAGAAAGTACCAACATTCTGAAAGGTTTAATAAATAATCTGATGGGTGTTTTGAGCTAAAACTTTTCAGACACATTCTGGAGACACAAAAGACTTATCCTAAATCTTGAAAGAGGGGTAAAATAGGTGCCCTTTAAAAATTTTACATATAAAAAATGTAATTATGCAAATATTATTCGAAGGTGCAAAAAGCCCTCCATAAAAATTAAACTTCACTTATTAATGTTTAAGTACAAAATAATTGGTATTCATTAAGACTAGTGTGTTTTGAATTTGGTCAAATGTGCTTAGGAAATAAAATAGGATGACAATGTCATAATTCTACATGCACTGCATAGTTCATTAACTTCACATTTTCTCTCCCTGAGCATGAAGCTGAACTAAACAAACTCCTGTTTAAGATTTAAATGTTAGTCAGATGACCTCTTGGCCAATTAAAGGCTCAACACAGTCCAGCCCTTCTGCAGTCAGTCTGAAGCTCAAGCTGTGTATGAATAAAAAAAACCACCCAGCTTGCAAATGGAGACAATGGAGTACATGAACTCTCTTCCAGGACATTTAAAGCCATTCAAAGAGCGTCAGCTGGAGATTTCCAAGTCGGATGTGTAATTACTTCACCATTACAGCCAACGTTCATTCTGATCTTGGATCATTCTTTTTTGTGATATTGATATCTACTCGCATCATTACACAAACTCATCAACAAATTCACACAAATTGATAACATTTCAGACATTTCTTTTTCTTTCTGCTGAAGTGATGTGCACTTAGCTGCTGCTTTGCCGCTGGATAAAATCTCCAGCACACCGGGGCTGTTAATGGCCAAAGTCAGCAGGTGCTTCAACATCAATCTCTATCACACACACACGCACACACACACACACGCACGCACACACACACACACACACTTCAAAGCTGCTCTGCTGATGAGGACTGAGCTCCTCTGGTTTAATTTTTACATGCAGCCAATCACTTCAATCACACCTGCACATGGTGGAAACCAGCATCAAAGAGGACCTCAGTTGAAGAGTGCCAACAGGAAGATCTGGTTTTCAGACTTCTCATCTAAATTGGGGAGATCTTGTGTACTAAAAAGGGCTAACGTTTCTGAATAAGGACAAGCAGAACTTTATAAGGCCTGATAAAATTAGGAGTGTTCATAATAATGGAGCTGTTGCATCAATCTACTTCATCATCATCTTTTAAACAAAAATGCCAATTATAGCTGACTAGAGCATCGTGTTTTCTCATCGCCATGGTTGCCGAGCACAAAAGCGGCCATGCTGAACTAAACTACCCACAAGGCCATGCTCTGCTTCTCCCTGCATTTCCATCCATCTGGATCAGCTTAAAAATTAATCTGAAAGGAGAGATAGAGAGGATGGAAAAGAAAAAAGTTACACCAAATCGTACGATCATATTTTGCACAACCTAGAACTAGCGCTCTGCTGTGCTTACTGCTGTATTGTGATGTTTCAGGTCGATATTTCCCATCGTTTCTGACCTTTGGATGTAATTCAAAGTAAACTGAACACCTCCAGTTCTGAACGCAAACGTTTTAAAAGCATCGGTCACAGAGGCGAAGGCTTGTCTTTATATCAGACTTGATCGTGCCCCCTGTGAACAGAATACTCAAGTCCATATGTTGTCTTTGTGATGGCAGAACACAAGGCTCAGTTTGATTCTAGAATGACCTCACATCCTCTAAAATGGATGGGAGGCAGACCTCCCTTACATCACACAGATTCCTGCGCTAATAGAATTTGTAACCCTATACTGGCTTGTGTTAAACAGCATTAGAAGAGAAAAATGACGGTCTCCACTAGACATGACAGAATGAATCTAGCTTATTTTTACTGATTTGTCAATGCCAGAACCCGTGTTTTCAATTTCTGTCATTTCAAAGAGTGTCACTTGGAAATCTTTTGGCAAAAGCACTTTTTTATTTTAATCTACTGACAAGCAGTTTTCCTTTATATCTTATTGCATTTTCTCTTTATACAACAGGAAGTTTAATTGGGAAACATGAGAGGATCAGCTTTAGTCAACCCCTATTCATGTTGCATGATATGCTACATTCTAGTCAGTTCCTGGGTTAAAAACTATCATGCTCAAGCATTTTCAGATTGAAATGTAAAATACATTGCTCCAGGTACATTTAGTTGCACATTTCAGATGAGAAATCTACTTGATACTGTCTACATTTTTGCGAAGCTGAACTACTTTACTTTATATTAGTGATGTAACGATTCACTGTGAGCCGGTTGAAAATTGATTCAAATATGTGACACATAAAAGACATTTATTTACACTAACAGAACCATCAATATGATGCACATAAACTGTCAGCACAGTGAAAACTACTGTCACAGACGTCTATTTGCAAAAAAAATATATTAATAAAGCAAACCATATATGATTTGCAGCTCTGCTTGCTCTGACGTTCTTTTATGGTAAAAGCCTTTTTTTCAGGACTCAAACCTGAGCATTCTGCATCACAAGTACAACACTGTACAAGGTGAGCTTCTGAGCAAACTGACCATGCCGGAGCAGCTTTTCATATGGAAATAGAAAATAATAACTTATTTGGTTACAAATCATAGACGTTATTAAGATGTTTTGTGGAATTTATTTGGGGTTGTGCAAAGAGCCACACAATAAGGATCCTTTATTTGTCGAAAATATGTCGACAAAGTACACTGAAAAAAGTGTTGCATGCAAAACTGTTGCAAACAATTTATTTGTGTTGAATTTAAACAAACAAATTAAATTTAATAATGTTCAACTTAATTTGTTTGTGTAAATTCAGCCCAATTAAATTGTTTACAACCACTTTATGTAAAAAAATTTAGTATATCCAAGGAATCATCTTTGAATAGTTTTTTTCAGTGTAGCAAAAGTTGCTGGCGTCATCCTGACCCATTGCATTCAATTTAACTGCAGTCAAGCTTTTGTTGAAGTACTTTTTTGCGTTTTAAAAAACAAAAATCTGGGCAGAAGCACATATTTCTAACAAGCCTGTGTTGCAACAGATATTTATAATGATTTATTTACTCTAATAACATCTTACTTTAAGTGTAATCTTACATTTTAATGCGCAATGTTATGTAAGTGAGGAGATTGTCAATGTTTCTGATGTCAGAACAGTCATGAGTTTATACAGAGAATAGGGTAGCCTCCCACTCCCTTAAAAAATCATTTCAATCAATGTTAAATTATGAATTCTTTCCCAATAGAGTCATCTTGTGAACTTATATTCGCAATATCATAGCTATACTGTATATATATATATATATATATATATATATATATATATATATATATATATATATATATATATATATATATATATATATATATATATATATATATATATATATATATATATATATATATATTGCGGAAAAAATGAAATATTGCAATGTCAGTTTTTTCCAATATTGTGCAGCCCTAATACAAACCCAGTTTTAATGTTATTGTTTTAATATTGCCACATGATCACTATGATCAATCTCCGATATTGTCTGCAGTATTTTCAGTCAATGCACTTAAACCTGAAAGATGTTACATGTTTAAAATGACCAAGCTAGTTATCGCCTGCGAGCTGGAAATATTGCTGTTTCTTAAATGAGTTCAGTGTAAAGTCATATTTGACTATTATAAAGTAAAGTTAATTAAGGTAAACAGTTCTGTGAGATAAAAAAACGTGTAGTGCAAGATAAGTCATCAGTATTTTTTGTTCATTTTTTCTGTAGAGAAAGTGTGCACACACTGAAAAAAGTGTTGCATGCAAAACTGTTGCAAACTATTTATTTGTGTTGAATTTAAACAAACAAATTATATTGAGCAATGTTCAACTTAATTTGTTTTTTTAAATTCAGCTCAAATAAATTGTTTACAACCACTTAACGTAAATCCAAGCAATCATCTTTGAATATGTTTTTTCAGTGCATGGTAAATGTTTTTTCTAATAGTAAATTTTGTCAATGATTCAGATTACTTAAAAAATTTAATCAGACCCCCCTAGTTTTTCACTATTTTTTTTTTTTTTGTGATTTATTTTTTTTTTGCGATTAAAAATGACTGATTATTGATATATTGATCTAAATATTGATCTAATATATAACTGATCTTATTTACCATATTAGGAAGCCTACTATGTTAGGTGTGCAGTCTGACACAATGATAATGACACAAATCATAAAAATAAAGCTTTATTATTTTGGTCTCTTGTCAAGACGAGATCTAAAACAGATCTACAGGGTTCATACGGTCATGGAAAACCTGGAAAAGTCATGGAATTTGACATGGCATTTTCCAGGCATGGAAAAGTTTCGGAAAATCAGAAAAACCCACAAAGTTTTGGAAAAGTCGTGGAAAACAGATATCTGTATACTTGAATAGATTAGTTGATTAGTTGTCTTTACTACTTTTCTGTCCTTGGCCAATCACATACTCTCACATTATTAATGCGGTTTAAGCATTAACTAAATTAATTTTACACAGATATAAATATAAGCTGAAGCTAAATAGATTGTTGCGTTTTACGATATGCTGCAATAAATTTTAACATTTATTGTTTTTTTGACCACGCATATGTAGACATTGCATGAAACATTTGGTCATGAAAATTTACTTGAAAGTCATGTAAAATTCATGGAATTTTAGTAGTAAAAATGTGTATAAACCCTGGATCTAAAACGGTTGGGACTAAGCCAAAGGAAGGTTGTATAACTCTTATTTTATTCACAATCTTACTTTCTCTCAGATTTTACTCCCTGGAGCTTCTGACATCATTTATTGATTTGAGGCACATCATAATACCAGTCATACACGTAAATCAAAAATAATCTGCTTCAGTTAGGTCACATCCAGGGGTTGTCATCATCCCCTGTTGCTGTGTATGCAACGTCTATAAGTCATGTAAAACAATAAATTGCGAACTGAAATAAATATAATTTGATTATATGGTTTGGAATTGGGTGTTTTATGAGATTATTTACATTTTTTTGCTATAATTTTATGTTTAAGTTAATAATTTAGCAGGATCTGAAATTTGTGACTTTTTGTTGACTTTGCGTTGGATTCAGTGATCGCAAAATCGCGGAAAACTAGGGGTCTGTCTAGTGAGGATTGAAATACAGAAACTCTAAATTTAAACTTACCTTGTCTTTAAGCTGTAAAAAAGAGTCTGGGTCATAAAAGGCACTGCCTGTGTGCAATTTGATATGAGTAAATAATGCATAAGCATTCATACAGTAATAAATGCTGATGCAGCAGTCCCTTTAAACCCCATCAGGCCCTTCCGTCTCATTTGTATTCTTGTGCGGAGCCAAGCAGAAAGCTCTTGTGAGAGTTGTGGTTTAATCCCTCCTTCACTTCCTCTCTGCCCCCATTTGATGCTCCACAATTGACATCATTGTGATAATCGATGTTTTCTTCCCTCACAGTGTGATTCCGTCTGGACACTTTGTCCCGTCCGATATTGTAGAGTGAGTCTGAACACATCACTCTGGTTCTTTCATCTTCTGTTAGATCACTGAAGGCCCAGATGGATTATCTTGTCAACAAATAGCTTTATAAGTAAGCAGCATAAAGCCCGTCCATGTCCCTGTTACACACATGAGAAACCGTGCTTCAAGGATTCCATTTAGATCAATGGAAGTGCTGCTATTTCCTGTTGTTATTGCTCTGATCGTGCCATGGCGTGTTTTTGTCTGAGACTGTAGTGTATATATTCTTTGAAGAAATAGACTTGCGTAGCTTCATCTTGGGTCAAAGTGAAGGATGGTGTGTAGTTTATGCAAACAATTCAGGTTCTATTTTTAAAGGCAGTGCAAGAGTGAAGCTAGTCTTTCTTCACCTTAGAATTATAAGGTTCTATCTGACATTTTTGTCCAAATTGAGTTATTGACATTCTTATTAAATGACAATTTATTTACATTATAGAATGTTTTTTAATAAATTTACACTTTAAGACTTTATCTAAATAACAAATGTTACACACATACTGTTTGCTATATGAAATGCAAAAACTTTTAAGCTTAATATCTCAAAATTGTTCAGAACGCAGATAGAGCCTTATAAATCCAAGGTGACGTTTTCTCTTTGTTCTGATCTAAACTGGTAGTCTACTGTATGCTAGTTTGCCATGGCCTACACAAAACTTTCCATTTTTTTCTGAGTAGGGATGCAACAATTATAGATTTTTATTGTATGATTATAGTCTGAGGAATAATCACGGTTTTATGATTATCACATGAAAATCACATAGAAAATCTCATGAAAACTCCTTATATTTTAAAGTGTAATTTATTGTGGCTCAGGGGGAAAAAAAAAAAGAAACAATATAGTCCATTTCCCTTTGGACTTAAAAAAAGTGAGAAAAAAAGCTTTTGACATTTAAACACAAGTAATAAATTTACACTGAAATGAAATGTCCGAACATTAAATAAATAAGTCAAAATATTGAGTATAAAAAATAGTATTTGTCTAATGTAAATCTGGCCTTTTTGTTTTAAAGAGAACAAATGTAGTCAAAGGCTGCTGATCCTATATTACTATATCCTATATCAACTATATTACAAAATTGTTTGGCGTTTTTATTTTGTATTTTTTTCTGTTTGTGTAATGTGTATATTCCATACAAAGTTTAAAGCTGATCGATCGGTTCTTGTCATGTGACTCGCGATGCACTCGCGCCATTCTTTCAACTAGGTGCATCTCCGTTGGAAATAACGAACTTGTGCTCTCAAAAGACGCAGTATGTGAAAGGCCATTGGTTTATAGCCTCAGCCATAGTTAATCCAGTGTGTCTGTGTATTAGCCTCAGTGTACAAGTTTGGAACTTTTAATTAGTGTACAGTTAGTTTGTTTTGTTGCAGCAGTTTTGTTCCGTGCAGTAACGTGGTGTTGAGAAGCATTTACGATTAATTAACCGTGACTAATTAAAGCGTCATATCGGTTGATCGTTGCATCCATACCTCCACGTCGACATTCTCCTTTATCTTGTTCATATTCTGCTTCATCTTCTTCTTATATGAAGTGCTTCAGAAAAGTGATTTGACATGTCACACTGCACCACATGTGTAGACAAACACACTTGTTAATGGCTTACTCTGCTTGAGTCGTGTGAATACATGGTTGAGAAATAGAGGATGAACTTAATTTTTATTTCCAGATCGCATCAGTAAGACTCATCAGTAGACTGTTTGACTGTTTTATGCACCAATATAAGCTGGATTAGCTTGTCTGTTGCTATCATGTGCACACTTTTTTCACAATTCACCAAAACAATTTACTGCAATGTTGTCAAATTTCTTAACATACTTTATTACTACAAAAGGGTTTATGAGTACATATTAAAACATTTCATATTACGATTGAATAAATGATGCTAAGAGAGTGTAATATGTTAAATGTAAGAGTTTGAATAGAGAAATGTTGAACAAAAATACTTGTGTACAGTACTTAAATTTATTAGACCAAAAGAAATTAAGTATTTCAGGCAGACTTCTTTAACAATGATAAATTGGACTGTTAATTATTAGGCAAGTAATAAACTGGGTAGCACATTAAACTTTTATCAGAAGTCAAAATTAGGCCATTTTAATAATAATAATAATAATAATAATAATAATAATAATAATAATATTATTATTATTATTATTATTAATAATAATAATATTTTTTATTGGGCGTCACAGTGACGCAGTGGGTAGCACGATCCCCTCACAGCAAGAACGTCGCTGGCTCGAGCCTTGGCTGGGTCAACTGGCATTTCTGTTTGGAGTTTGCATGTTCTCCCTGTATTAGCGTGGGTTTCCTCCGAGTGCTCCGGTTTCCCCCACAAGCCCAAAGACGTGGTATAGGTGAATTGGGTATCCTAAATTGTCCAAATAAATGAATGAATAAATTATTATTATTATTATTATTGTTATTATTAATATTTTTTCTGCCTTTCCTGAAAACGAACGAACGAATGAATGAATGAATGAATTATTATTATTGTTAATAATCATTTTTTTCTGCCTCTCCTTTTTTTGTCTTACCAAATGGATTGGTAATTTTGTGTTAAATTAATAATAATTATGTGTTATAATTAATATAATAATAAGCGTATACAGGCCAACATGATCTCACGGCAATTCTTAACTTTTGATTTAGTGGCTAATTCGTATGAATTCGTACAATCTCATTCATACAATTTAGTGCAATTTGCTTATCCCCCAATAACGTTGGGTTTAGGGGTGGTGTTGAGTGCCACGTCTCCTTTTTTGTACACATTTTTGTACGACTGAACTCCTACGAATTTGTATGGATTATCCATTAAGATGACTAAGCGTAAAATTGTTACATTTACTCATGGGATCAGGCTGGCATATATTAAGGGAGTTCTTGTATGGGACAAAATGGACCTAAACATAACCCACAGTGGACCCACTTTTCTAATGGGGTGGGTTGAACCCTGCCTGTTTACAGGCTTGTGATACAGTGAATGAATTTATAGATTCTGACAGCAATATTCAACACACAAGTATTCGAGTAACAATGTTTTCATCTTGTTTGTCACTAATGAAATTGTCTGTGGCAGATGGTTTACTGGGTAAGAATGTTCTGATTTTTATGCTCCCTTTTGTAATCATTTAATTTGAGTATCTGCTGGTTCCGAGTCTCAGTCTGATTGGATTTTTCAAGTGCTCTGTGTACATTTACGTGCAATAAGGTTATTGAAATCAATTCAGTGTATATTCTGACAACAACCACACAGCTCTCTCATGCAGAATGTCCCACCTATTCTTGTTTTGTTATTAAAAAACCTAATATATTATTGTATTTATAATAAATGTTTCAGCAGTAAAAAAAACAAACTTCCATTCGAAATATGTGGACCTCAGAGAACAGAAAACGTCACAAAAAAAAGTTAATGACCCTTTTAAAGCAGAACATCTCGCTCAATATGTATTGACAAATGGTATTTGAAAAAAGCCTAAATAATTTAATAAACAAAAACCAAGACAGAGCACACGATGTAACGATAATGTGAAGCTGTTTTCTAATGATGTTATTTTCAGAGAATACAACCAGTACTGCTTTTTTTAATCTGCACACTGAAAAATGAGCACTTTTTTCCCTGATTATGGCTGTCAGCATAATTGTAGCATGTTTGTATTAGAGAATGGCGTCGCATTTTTCTGAGCTGAGCCCATCATTATTGTTCAAGCACAGTTTACAGCCGCTTTTCTCGATTGCAATTACATCGTACCTCCTCATCTGATTCCACACAAGATGGCCTGTGATTAGCTCTTGTTGGGAGGACAGACTCTCTCTTGCAGAGTGCAGAATTTTGAAAGAACAGACAACACTGTTGTCTAGATTTAAAATGTAAGATTTTTTTGCTTCATAACAACAGGAGGCCATGTTTATGAAGTTCAAGTTGTGATTTTAACGTGCATTTGTTTTGGTTGTTACCATAAAAATGTATAATGTCAATAAATGACTGCTGAAGGAGCATGTTTGGGGTAGAATAAAATGCATTTCATTTTCCAGAACTGTCCAGTCATTTTTTTATTACTGATATACATGACTGAATAGCCCAAACTAGTATCCTCTGATGATTTGACCTGCCATATCATATTGCTAGTAAATAAAATTTTTAAAATTTTAATTCTTTATTTGCGTTTTGCATTGAATTGCAGAATCCAAGTAAATCTCACAATATTTTAGTTGCATATAATACACTATATGGCAATGCAATGGCGCAGTAGGTAGTGCTGTCGCCTCACAGCAAGAAGGCCGCTGGTTCAGTTGGCATTTCTGTGTGGAGTTTGCATGTTCTCCCTGCGTTTGCGTGGGTTTCCTCCGGGTGCTCCGGTTTCCCCCCACAGTCCAAAGACATGTGGTACAGGTGAATTGGGTAGGCTTAATTGTCCATATTGTATGTTTGTGTGTGAGTGAGTGTGTATGGGTTTCCCAGTGATGGGTTGCGGCTGGAAGGGCATCCGCTGCATAAAACATATGCTGGATAAGTCGGCAGTTTATTCTTCTGTGGTGACCCCAGATTAATAATGGGACTAAACTGAAAAGAAAATGAATGAATGATAATATACTATTTTTTTCAATGCATCACCTTGAATCAAGTTTTATTTATCTATTTTTTTTTTTTCATACACTCTAAGAAATAAAGGTACATGAGCTGTCACTGGGGTGGTACTTTTTCAAAAGGTACACATTTGTACCTAAAAAATCCATATTAATACCTGAAGGGTATTAGTACCTAAAAAGTACAAATGTGTACCTCTTAAATTTTTTAGGTACTAATATATACTTTTGAGGTACCAATATGGACCCTTCAAGTACAAATGTGTACCTTTTTAAAAGGTACCACCCCAGTGACAGCTCTTGTACCTTTATTTCTTAGAGTTTATTGTGAAAGGTTATAAGAAATTCCAGCGTTATGGAGGTGACATTTGCAGTAAAAATTAAAAACATAGATTCACAGAGAATATGTATTTTAACATTATATTCAAACTTCTGTTTTTTTTAAACAACTAACCACAGAGTTATGAAATCAGAAAAAATACCAGACTATACTTATTTTAAATGAGGAAAAAAAAACATGCGTTATGGATGTGATGGAAAAAAATTATCCAGTTTACAGTATACAACATACTTTGTAGAAATTCTGTGAATTAAACCGGTCAACCCAAAAGAAACGATGCTAATCAAAAGGATAAGAGTTGGCTCACTAAACTGTAAAACTATTATTTTATTCTATAAAACACATGTGCTGCAGACCATTTTGCCAGGTAACCTCATGAATGAGATCTCACTGAGTTTGGTGATTTTCTCAGTATTTAGATTTTCTCAGATTCCAGATCTTTAAATGGTTATATGCATCTCAGCCGAATATTGTCCTATACCAACTAGTGATGTAACAGAATGAAAACTTCATATAACTATTATAGTGACCAAAATGATCACTGTTATTGTTATTATCACGGTTTTGTTCAAATGAGCTGAAAATGTTCAAAATCAAATGTCCCATCACAAATTAAATTTGCAGCTTAATGCAGTTTTTGTGTCAAACAACATTAACATGGATCCATGCAATTATGGATTTGTTTATGTATGTTTTATCGCAGCCCTTTTTGTTAATGTACATATAAATATATTTACAAATTTACAAGCTTCGAGATATCGAATTGACCCGAATCTATAACATGATAATCGTAATGGAACATCACCGTGAGAGCAGTGTATGTTAGGTTCACACTGCTAATGTTTATGTTGGTTGTCACAAAATTGCATAAAGCATATATTTTTATTTTATTTTATTATCATTATTAATATTATTATTATTATTATTATTATTATTATTATTATTTTTAATTTTCGGTATATACACATGCATTTACATTACAAGCTTTAACTTATAACCAAATGCAATGTTATAGGATTTAGGAGTTCTCAAAATTGCAATAATCAATCACGGTTTTCATAATAATGAAAATTTTAAATGTTACACTGTAAAAATGTAAGCAATTTGAGTTGGGACAACATAAAGGAATTAAGTTAACTTATTAGTTTTTGAAAATGATGTGGATTGAACATGAAACAATTAAGTTGTCCCCAAAGACAGTTGTTTCAGCTCTTTTTAAATAGGTAGTTAGAACAAAATTCAAACGTCATTTTTTAGAGTGTACAAAGCATCACTAATGCTAGCACACAGCTTTCATATGGTGTATCATTCTCAATTGACCCTTATGACTGGTTTTGTAACCCTGGGTCACATTTGACCAAGTTAAACTTTGGACCACAAAAACACCCACTTAAGTTGCATCCTGTCCACCCTTTTGGTATGTTCCATGTGCATCTGAAGAAAAGGCTAAACTCCTTTACTGAACTTCGCTCAGTGCTAGTTAATGTTTAACAGCGTTGAAAATAGCATCTCTCTCGCTTAGCTTGGATATGTGCCAGCAGCCGCTCTCAAGGGTTTCATCTGATAATGATGTGCATTTGAGTGTGTAATGGACTGTTTTATCTCTCCGACAGCTTGCTTCTCACACCTGACATACATCTTTACCAAACATAATTGCATTTATCCTGTGGACATGCCTTTATAATCATATAACCAAAATGAAGTTGTGCAGTCACTCTTGTCATAATCTGTCATGAACGAGGGAAATCAGAAAGTCCTGATTAAATTTGTATTGTTAGCATCAGATGAGTGCACAAACTATACAGTTGAATATTTAATTGTGACAGCATTTTGCACATCTCTTTCTATCTTTCTTTCTTTCTTTCTTTTTCTTTCTTTATTTCATTTTTCATTTCTACCATCCTTCTTACTTTTGCAAGTTGATTATTTTATTGAGGCAGCATTTTTCTATAGTTTCTTTCTTTCTTTCTTTCTTTCTTTCTTTCTTTCTTTCTTTCTTTTTTTCTTTCTTTCTTTCTTTCTCTCCTTTGCATTGTTGGCATCAGAAGCGTGTTCAAACTATGGGCTCTAATTTAATGATCTAGGTGCAAAGTCTAAAGCACATGGTCACACTTTGCGTCCTGGCGCAGGGTCTAACAGGGTTGTGCTTATTCTCCTAATGAGTTATGGTTTGAGCATAAGGTGCTTTAAACCAAGTCTCATCTCCCATTCTCTTTAAGAGTCAGGTGTGTTGCGCCATGGCGCATTTGCTATTTACATGGCGGACTTTGTTAGATGAATAACTAAATCCTTCAAAAGTGAGAAAACAGACCATCTGCAACGCGAGAATAAAGAATGAGCCTGCTCTATTCGGCCTGTTTACTTTCTCTTTATTTTATTTGTACTCTTCACTTTAATCCTTTACTTTCGTAAATAAGGAAACGATTTTGTACGCACTCCACTGAAGAATCGATTAGCCTACATGTTTAATTTCTTTTGTTAAGAACAAAGATTTGTTTCAAAACTATTTCTAAATTCAGTTCTAATTTTCAGAAAATGAATAAATGATAAATAATTAAGTATGTGGTCAGAAAACTGAGTTATATCTAAACACACATCCTATTCTTACGCACCAAATGGTGATGCATACGTCTTCAAAACCCGACAGGTGGACAAATCTACTCTTGGTTTTATTAAAACAAACATAAATATGCATGTAATAAATAATACTGTTAATAATAAAAACACTATACAACTGCAAATTGTCATAAACTTAAAAAAAAAGCGACCCCGACATGAAAAAGGCATGGAGGAAGTGATTTTTATATTTACTGTATGTAGAAAAGCTAACACTTTATTTTGATGGTCCATTTGAGTAGTAGACTCTCTGCTTAATAACTGTAGAGCCTGCTCCTTCAACAGACGTTTAACTGATTATAAGAAACTTTGCAAGTACATGTCAGACTTACAGGCATGTAGACTTATGTAACCAATGTAACTTAAAATTCTACAAACGGACCATCAAAATAAAGTATGACCATAGAAAATATTACTTTGTATTAAGCAATGTGTAAGCATTTTAGACCTAGACGCATTACTAACGTGCTCTGCGCTGGACTTTAGACCAGGTTTTATTTGGTCAATGACGCAGTCTATTTCAGTGCTCTAGCACTCTAACAATGTGCTCTAACACACCTCCTCTATAGACCGGAACACCCATGAGTCCACAAACTGGTGCAAATGGATTTGATATTTAAACAACGTGGCAAACAATGTGCAACAACAAATCGTGCCAAACGTGCCTTGCGCCTTATTGCGCCGAGTGCATGATAAGTTGAATGTTTTATTGAGACAGCATTTTTCCACAGTTTTCCACTTTCTTTCTTTCTTTCTTTCTTTCTTTCTTTCTTTCTTTCTTTCTTTCTTTTTTTCTTTCTTTCTTTCTTTCATTTATTTATTTCTCTCTATCTATCTTTTTTCTTTCGGTTTAATTTTTTTCTTCGGTTCTTTGTCAGATTGATAGATGGCTGCTTTTGTCATGGCAGGAGTTATGTGGGCAGACCTAAAGGTCTCTTTCTTGGTAGTTCTGTGTTTACTTCAGACTCCTGGAATTGAACCTGTGACTCACTCCCAGCAGGACTTTTTTACCCACTTGTATTCCCCAGTTTACATCACATTTATGCGTTACTTTAGTGGCCTTTGTATTGCTCAGTGTGTGTTTTCCTGATTAAATGCCTGTCAATAAGTGTTTTACTCTGACAGTGGTGAGAATTTACCATTCACAACGTAACGCCACACACTTTCAATCATATTTTATAACGTTCACCAACCAAACACTATGTTAGGTACACTTTACAATTACTTGGTAAGACCTGTTTTTGCTTCAAAAATGTCTTTTTGACATAAATTTAAGAATACACTGTAGAAAATATCTGTTAATTAACAGTTTCTGTAATGTGTTTGTTTATTTATGGTGTGACTTTAAATATGGGACCTTGATCTCTGCTCTGTCGACTTTTGATGTTAAAAATTCAACTCTACAGTTTAACAAAGAGACTTTACTTGACATTTTAGTAGTTAGTAGTTTTAGTAGTTTGAAATAATATAATATAATAAATAATATATAGAGAAATAAGTCTGTAAAATAACATTTTATGGGAGTTTATTACAAGGTTTTTGTACCTTAAAGTACCTTTTGTACTTTAAACTATTAAAAATAAGGGGAAAAAAGTCACTTTTTTAAACTTTTCAAGGTTAAAAGTTGTTGTAAGAAAGATTGAGGTCACATAATGCAATTCAGAAGGAAAATTAAACATGGGAAAATAAAAAATAAAAACATTTATCTGGTAATATGGAAAACTGCTTATTTGCAGATATTTTTCAGTGTTGCCTCAATGGATGACCCAGGTTTAGAATGTGAATTCCACTGTTGTGTTTTACAGTGCGACAACCTTTTCTCTTATTTTCTGTTATGTGTATATTTGCTTTTATTTTTGTTTACAGTATGTTGAAATGCTGTATGTTATACTGTTGTTGTAGTTAAGAAAACCAATAAAAAAACTTCCTAAACAAAAAAAAGCAGATCATCTTTACCACATCGTTATGCATTTAATGACTGCCATGGGATTGGCTGGTTATATATTTGCACTAACAAGCAGTTGAACAGATGTACTTAATAGATGAACTTCTTTTGACCTTACTGATAATGCACGTAATAGCGGTATCTGCTCTTACTGATCTTTAACTCAAGCGATTTAGCTTGTTAACCATAAATCATCTTCACAAATTTACTATGACCTTTTTATGTGAAGCTGCTTTGACACAATCTACATTGTATAAGCGCTATACAAATAAAGGTGAATTGAATTGAATTGAATTGAATATTCACAAGATTCAATTCAATTCATGTTTATTTCTATAGCGCTTTTACAATGTAAATTGTGTCAAAGCAGCTTAACAAAGACATTCTAGTAAACTGAAACTGTGTCAGTTCAGGTTTCAGAGTTTAAGTTCAGTTTAATTCAGTTCAGTGTGGTTAAATTTCACTGCTGAAAGTCCAAACACTAAAGATCAAATCCTTTGATGTGCAGCTCCACAAGTCCCAAACCAAGCAAACCAGTGGCGAGGAACAAAACTTCACCAATTGATAAAGTGAAGGAACAAACTATTTCAAACCTTCTGTTTTTCCCTACCTAAGGGACACATAAAAAGGGATTTTGAACAATGATAGGAACCAAACAACATCAGAGAGCCCTGAATGCCAATGTATGAACAACAAAAAATATGTTTTTCTCAAGATTTCTCAAAGCAGTTTTTTGTGTTCAGCAGAATAAAGAAAGACATGCAGATGGTCAGTAAATAATGATAGAATTGTCATCGTCTGAGTTATTTTTCTGCTATGGTATATGACAAACTGCTATTTTATATGATAAATATTCCACTAAACTGTTGTTTGTGTTTCCTTCAAGTGAGTCAGAGATATTTATTTTGTCTTGTTGAAGACTAAAAAGCTCTCAAATTGTTGACATTTGGCCACTGAGCAAACATGTGCTTTCATTAGATTCTGAAATACAAAATGGTAAACAGGGCGACGTGGTGGCGGAGTAGGTAGTGCTGTCACCTCATAGCAAGAAGGTTGCTGGTTCGAGCCTAGGCTGGGTCAGTTGGCATTTCTGTGTGGAGTTTGCATGTTCTCCCCGCCTGTGCGTGAGTTTCCTCCGGGTGCTCTGGTTTCCCCCACAAGTCCAAAGACATGCGGTACAGGTGAATTGGGTAAGCTAAAATTGTCCTAAGTGTATGTGTGTGAATGAGAGTGTATGGGTGTTTCCCAGAGATTGGTTGCAGCTGGAAGGGCATCCACTGCTTAAAACATGGCGTATCATTCCGCTGTGGCAACCCCAGATTAATAAAGGGACTAAGTTGAAAAGGAAAGGAATGAATGAATGAAAATGGTAAACAGACAAGAATGCGCATTACTCTCAAAACATTTTATTCAGACAACGTTTCGACCAACACTTCTTGATCAGGTCAAAGACTCTGAAATACTCTCAAATTAGCCCAGTGGAGAAAGATTTCCCTGCCATTGTCATAGGCTTTCCTCATTGAGTGTGAGTGAGACAGTCTGACTGGCGTTCCCACTGTCTCTGTCCAGATCAAGATCATCCTCTGGATTATGTTCCTCTTCTGACCTTCATGGTTCGAAACTAACCTCTTTGTTCTCAGTGTTTTCAGTTTACTTTTATTTCTGGTTGCAGGTTGGCTGTTTATTTAAAGGATTTGTTTCACCCAAAATTAACATTTTGTTATTAATCACTCACCTTCATGTTGTTCCAATGCCTTGAGACCTTCATTCATCTTCTGAACACCAATCAAGATATTTTAGATAAAGTCTGAGAGCTCAGTGGTCCTACATAGACAGGTACAGTCCCATGATGTTCAAAGTCTAGAAAACGATTCAAAAACATCAGTGGTTCAACTATAATCATATGAAGCTCCAAGAACACATTTGTGAACAAAAAAATAGTAATAATGACTTTTTTCACCAATCTGCCGCATCAGATCACGGTGTGCATTTAATACGAAAACAAGCTAAATTTGTCTTCAGTCTCTCATAAAGAAAAGGCTAGTATTCCTCTCAGTGTTTGAAAAAAAATCTGGACATGCGTTTGCGTGTAGGGAATTATGAGAAACTCAAGTTTTTTCGTCTTTTATAATATCTAATGCCCTTCGCCCTGCTGTCTCTTGGATGACATGTCCTCTTTTTGGGAAATAAAATATCTGACCGGGATTTTTAAATCTCCTAAAATCAGCTTTTGGCTTTGGCTTTTGCATTCTGCAGTCATAGTTAATTGTCTTGTTTTCTAAATTAATAAATTTTTAACATTTATGAATTTAATTCATGAAAAATGTTATATATAAATTGAATAGATTGTGGATAAAGATGGAGTCCACCCATGAAAATGTTTGCAATGCCTTGTTTCACCTTTAGTTGGTCATGTAATTGTGCAAACATTGGACAGTGCATCTTTATCCCTTAGCACCAATGTAACAGCCGAGAGAGAGAGAGAGAGAGAGAGAGAGAGAGAGAGAGCAGCAGCAGCTTTTACAGGTCAATGGGTTACACATGGTTTCTGAATAGCGTTTTTTCGAGACATTGTGAATTTATTTCATCTGATTTGTTTTTTCTTTAGCTGTTAAATGCAAAAGATTTTTTTATTTGTTTGTTATTATTCTATTGTTTTGGGCCAACAGTTTAGTGAAAAGGACTATTATTCCAATATCAATTATATGTTCAATAGCAGTTTCATGGTTTCAACTCATTTGTCAATGACAATTTTTATTTCGGGTGAAAATAAACCTTTAAAGTCTCTTAAATTCTAGTAAGGATGGTTGCACGAATAAAAGGATGATTAGATGGATGGATATTATTTATGATTCTACATTAATGCATCATTATATTGGCAGATACCATAGATAGGTTTAATAGATCCAATAGACAGACTGACTGACTGACTGACTGAAATCACACTGTCACTGAGCAGCGCGTGCACACACAAACGCACAAGTGTTGTTAATGTAGGTCTCGCCTCTTCTGCAAATGACTGTCTGGTCTGAAGTCAAGTCTTTTGCTTTTTACTGTGATCACTTCAGATAATTTGATGAAAGTTATTAAAGCATTATTTTTTTTTGTCCAGATCTTGTTTTTCCTTTCCCTATTTGTAGTTCCTTCTCTCGCCTTTAAGTTTTTTATTATCACAAATGTTGAGGATAAGCTGAACATCCGCTTTATATAAAATCAGATTGTTATCATCCTTATGAAACATCCTGTTAAGCTCAATAACAACTGAATAATGGAGGGGGGGGGGGTGTATCTGCTAGTTATATATACACAGCAAATATGTTCTTTATCAGCATTTCTGCCTCATTTTCCAATAGAAAATATCTAAAAAATCTTTTCAACAACTTTTTATTTGAAAAGCAAACCTGCACGCATTTTTAAGACCTGATTTCAGAGATTGTATAATATAGTAATCTAATTTTATTAACTTAATTCTATTGGCACTTTTTGTTCTTTTTTTTAAATAAAAACCTCAGAAAAAGTCTTTATAAACTAACAAAGTCATAATATCTCATGCAATTTTATCATTCCAAAATAAGACGTATAAAACTAAGAGCATATGAGACAGTCCAGACACGTTGAGGGCCAAAATGCATTATACAGATGCTCTCACACATATGATCAAAAATGAACACACACGCATGCTTGTTTCTGTCAGAATGAGTTACACTGGCACATTATGCTGAGGTAATGACATTATGGTATTGATTCCTAACTCGTTTCCTGTAAAAGTGCTAATGGAAGCACAAAACAAGCTATATTTGTCTTCAGTCTCTCATAAAGAAAAGGCTGGTATTCCCCTCAGTGCTTCAAAGAATCAGAACATGTGTTTGTGTGCAGGGAATTATGAGAATCTTAAGTTTTTCTCATGTCTTTTCTAATGTTTAATGCCCTTCGCCCTCTCTCTTTCTCTCTGCAGTGGTGTTTGTGTGCTGCTCACCGGATGTTTTCCGCCAGTTGATTGTGCACTTCCACAAGGCTGGTCTCCCTAAGGAAGAATATGTCTTCTTCTACATTGACATCTTTGGACACAGTTTTAGATCAAGGCCTTCTCAGCCGTGGGCCAGAGGAGACTCGGATGATGTCTTTGCGAAGGAGGCTTTCCAGGTCATTAAAGTCATTCATAAAGCATGAGAGAGAATAATGGATCAATGAAGATTAGGTTAGAAGGGGAGATCAGACAGTTTAGATTACTATACAATGAAAATTATATATAATTATATACATATTTACCTTGATTCTCTATCACTGTATTCTTGATTGTTTATTTATTTATTTATTAATTTTAACATGAAATTACATGTCTGATGACAGTGGTTATACCTTAAAATTTTGTATTTTATTTTAGTATATTTTATATGTAATTAGTTTTGTTTGTTTTTTTGTTTTGTTTTTAGTGTTTGTTTTTTACACTTTTGAATTGCATTATGGGACCTTGATCCCCGTTCCAATAACATTGAAAAGTTTGACAAAGTAGCAGTTTTAGTAGTGAATTTATATAGATAACATCAAAACTTGATGAAGCAGAGGTCAAGATTCCAAAATACAATATGTAAGCATACATAGTTGAGAAAACACCCAAGAATCAATAAATATGGAAACTATACAGAAACTATCAAAGTTTTCCCATTTTTAAATTATTTACATATTTACATATTTTTAGTGTATGCATTTTTTCTTTCCTGAATAATAATTGATGTATAAGTGGGTTTATTTGAATTTTTGAGTCAGTTAGTTTGTCTTGCTCTGAATATCAGGTTGGATGCCATAATGCAGTTAAATGCAGCAGATTCAGTTTACTTATAAAGGCAGGAATCCATGTGACATGTTCTCACATGTAAAGACAGTACAGCAGAAAGGGAAGAACCAGAATTTACCACGGCTTAAAGGTTACCCTGTGAGCGCATCTACACCAAAGCATTTTTGCACATCTGAAAACACCAGCACTCTTCTAAAAACACTCAGTTCTAGAAACTGTAGACACTGTAAAACAAAAAACGTTAAGGTAACTCAAACCACTTGAAGAAACCGATTGCAACAAACCATTTAAGATCAAAAACTAATCCTAATGAGTACTGTGAACTTAATCCATTTGAGTGAAAGAAGCAATCTGAGCACAGTAAAACCCAATAAATAAAGAGAACTCAAACCAACTCAGTACTTTAAAACATAATAAGTTAAGGCAACTCAAACTGTTTGAGGAAACTGATTGCTACAAACCATTTCAGTTAAAAAACGAATCTATGAGTACTGTGAACTCCATTTAGGTTGAAGTAATGAGGTATTTAATTAACTCATTACCTTCAACGCTGAGTTCAAAACTATTTTCAAATGAGTAGAATTAGCTTTCAGTCAATTTTGAGTTAATAACACTCATTTCATTTGATAAAGTTGACTGTTTTAAAGTGTATGCATTAATGTAATGTAAATGATGTCTCTGAATGAAATATGTAGTAAATAAAACATGACAAATTTACATATATACAGTACATATATTGGATCATGGGGTTTCCATTATTTTCGATGACATCGCATGATTATACCCCTACTATCGCTCTACCTGTTACTGGTTTTAATACAACACAACTGGAAATATGAAATACTGATACAATACTTATGTGAAAATACAATGTTAACAAGCATCTGCATGTTTATTGTATAGCATTACTACGTTCAGCTGTTTTTCAATGTGGAATTCACTTAATATCCAGATGTGTATTTGATGTGGGGAGAAAAACAATCGACAGTAGTGAAGACTAGCATCCCTATTACTGAAAATTGCAAACAAAAGCCATGCAATGTGGCATCGTATCAGTATTATATATTTTCTGAGTTGTTTTGTGGTAAAAATAGCAATAGACAGTGTCATTGACTCACAGAGTGCATCTATTTGACGTAAAAAAAACATGCAGCCTACAGTCCAAAATAAATTATCAAATTAAATAAATGTAAATCCTCCTTTGGTTTTCTTCTACATAATTCATTTAGAGCTGTAATTTAATAAATCAAACCATGCAAGTCTTAATACCAGAAGCACCCTTTAAGAACGTAGATAAATAAGCAACCAAATCAGGCACAGGTGAACATAATCAATAAACCAATGAGTAACCACAGAAGTTAGCAACAGAAACAGGAGCTAAACACAGGGAGGAAACACAACATTACATTTACAATTTAAGTTAAGTTGATTTTGATAAAGGAAAGAACCATTGGTGACATTTTATGAAGTGTTTACATCATAATTAATGTCTTATCCTTTGAACCCTTAAAAAAGAAGCTAGCTTTAAGTGTTCGAGGTTACTGAATAAAAACACATTTTACTTAAACCCCTCGTAACACAAAACAATCACAGTTCTGCCTCAGGAGGCTCAAAATCAAAGCCATACTCCTATCAAACTCTCTGCAGGTCACTCTTGCGGAACCGCGGTCTCCAGCTCCTACTGTGATAACAGCTGCCTGTTTAGAGAGTGGAAGAGTTACAGTGCAGAGCGTGAGAAATGTCTGAACTCCAACACTCAGTACCCACTGATGAACCCACGCACTGTAGATTCACGACAGGCTGGCGGTTGATGGAGCTTAGCTTGAGAGATGAAAGGTTGTGATTGCTCGCAATTTGTGTTTTGAAATCGTAACAATAAACACGTATTTACCTACCACCCAATTAACAAACTTCAAGAGAAATATTGAAGTAAAGAAAACAAGCTGATGAATATATGTTTTGATAAGTTTTCAGAGTTTGTGAGGATTAGTGGCTCATTTGATTGCAATTTGTCTATGAATTAGATATACGTCAGCCGATAGAGTATATAATCATATAAACATTCAAATGCAATCAAGCACACTTTAGAATTTTAAAAGCACATTGTTCAGGATGTTTTTCAGCTCCTATATAGAGCAGATGATGCATTACAATATTCATGCATTAAAGATTTTTGATTCATTTTCATTTGCCAAAATGTTGCTAATTAAGTTTTGTATGTAAATTATATCATAAACGTATATTCACAATAAACAAAATGTCAAAATAATGAAATAGTGCTCGCCATTGTCACCAGCTTTGAAAGTATTATATTATATTATATTATATTATATTATTCATTTTCTTTTCGGCTTAGTCCCTTTATTAATCTAAGGGTCGCCACTTCGGAATGAACTGCCACCTTATTCAGCATATGTTTCACTCAGCGGATCCCCTTTCAGTTGCAACCCATCACTGGAAAACATCCACACACACACTACAGACAATTTAGCCTACCCAATTCACCTACACCAATTTTTTTTGGACTTGTGGGAGAAACCGGAGCACCTGGAGGAAACCCATGCCAACTCAGGGAGAACATGCAAACTCCACACAGAAACGCCAACTGACCCAGCCAAGGCTCGAACCAGCGACCTTCTTGCTGTGAGGCGATCGTGCTACCCACTGCGCCACTTTGCAGTCTTATATTATATTATATTATATTATATTATATTATATTATATTATATTATATTATATTATATTATATTATATTATATTATATTATATTATATTATATTATATTATATTACATTATGTTATGTTATGTTAAATTATATTATATTATATTATATTATATTATATTATATTATATTATATTATTATATTGGGGTGGCGCAGTGGGTAGCACATTCACCTCACAGCAAAAAGGTCGCTGGTTCGAGCCTCGGCTGGGTCAGTTGGCGTTTCTGTGTGGAGTTTGCATGTTCTCCCCGTGTTCGCGTGGGTTTCCTCCTTGTGTTCCGGATAGTCTGGACCCTTTTCACAGACTGTTATGACTCGTTTAATGGCCATCATAATAATCTCAAATCCTTGAAAGTTTTTAATAATTAGATAAAAACATATGTGCATTCATTTGTGTTTTTATATGTATTATAACAAATTTGCATTAAATTCCCCCCAAAAAACGAATTACCGCCTGCAGGTGTTTCTAAAGCAGCATCTATAGCAGAGGTTTTCAAACTTTTAGGACACACCCCAAATTTGTCCAGATTCACTCACGCCCCCCCAGGCATCCCTCCCTCGAGCCAAAATTGTAATGCATGTGCAAACATCATTCACATGTTACTTCCTGCGTTTAAAGTGCGTAGCATTAATTACATTGAAACAGAAATACATAGCTTACCTGATTCAGTGTGATGACTGAGCCTTTTTCTGTGAGGACAACATGCTAATCTGTGGTCGGATTCCTGACAGGACTAACCGTAAATCATCTTCCACTATTAATAAGCGTGAGCCGTAGCATATTTGCTTTTGATGTGGGTACATACAGAAAATGCTGCTTCACAAAGCCAAGATCGCAGAGGCCTGACGGTGTGGTTAAGTAGAACATTATGTTCACATGGGCAACAATACTTTAATACGATTTTAATACAATTAAGACAATACTCTGATTAAAGTCTACCATGTAAACAGCTATTTTTGATTACCTTAATCTGACTAAAGTCATAACTGAACTAAACAGAAATGGAATTAAGACGTGGAGGATGCAAATATTAGGGGCATCATGAAGTAAACATCGCAATCAAATTATTACCGTCATGTAGGACTTTTCGCCGCATTTTGTGACAAGATCTACACACACACGCACACACATCGCGAAATGCGGAGGTTTTTTTCCATTTGGCTTTCCATTAAAACAACACTCTTCCACCAGTCCTTACTTTATTTTCGCGTCTAACACCCCAGTTTGTCACGGGGACGTGAATGAAATGTTCATGAGTGAAAGTGAAACGAACTGCAGTAAAGTCGAAAAATTAAATGAGAAAATTACATGAGACTCTGCAGGAAACGTGGATATCCTGGTGACACAACATTCAAAAAGCACTTCACATAACACCTTAATTATATTATTGTCTTATTAAGGCAAATAACTGATGTCCATGTAAACATAGTCAGTGTCTTCAAAGTAAGTGAAAGATCCAGATGGGAATCCTGCTGATTTGAATCAGAAGGGCACTTTTTTGTCAGACGACTTTCATTCATTCACCGTCATTCATTTTAAAAAGCACCCGCTCCATTTTATTTGTATATATTTTACTTAAGCATTAACTCTACAGATGGCTGATAGTTAGCTGTGGAACTAACGTTAATCATATTGCTTCTAGTGAATGCAATAAAATCATCATCATAATTTACTCGAGTGCACACCTCAATGTCTATCTTAATAGATGCCGGCGCTCCACAGTTTGAAAACCCCTGGTCTATAGGACAAGACAGAAAATTTGACACTGTTCTGAATTCTGGCTGCTATTATCAGCCTCACACTTTTTTTTTCCCTTTTTCTGAAAGTTTTGATAACGTCATTGTGAAGTTTTTCTGTTATTATTTCAGCAAATGGGATTGTAAAAAAATTAATTGTTGTGCTCTCCATTTCACTGCGCTTTAAGTTTAAGCAACTATGATGCCTTCCAGTATTGAAAAAGCCAGAAGTGTGAAAAGAGGCCATTCACAACAGACATTTTTACAGCAAACTCTCCTAAATAAATTCCCTAATTAGGGAAAGAAAACGAAAGTATCCCAATCCTTTTACATGATCTTCCATTAATACAAAAACTATTAAAAGAAGTAACCGGGCCATTCGAAAAAATCCTAGTGTTCAGCCTTGTATAAGTCTAAAATTCCATTCATAATGCTCTTAAAAGGGTCTTAAAGTCTTACATTTGATTTGAAGTAACCTGCAGAAACCCTGTTGTGGTAAATAGTATATATTTTTATTGTATGTTTTTCAGAGTGTGAAGATTCTGACCTACCTTGAGCCACAGAATCAGGAATACAAAGACTTTGTAACTGACCTGAAATCGGATGCCAAACGGATGTTCAATTTCACAGTGGATGACTCTTTAGTAAGTGAGCTGTGAAGTGATTTATCTTGATCTTTCATTTTTTTCTGCTTTTCTAATGACTCAGAGTCTCTAATGTCCTCTCTATCTTTTCTACCTTTCACTAGAAACTCTGTGTTCCTCTATTACATCCAGGATTCTCTCATAAAGAGCATGAAGGGACCTTTTTCCTCAAAATGAATGAAAGATTTACATTTTTAAAGACAAACTGCATTATTTGTGTTTACAGCTTTCACAGTAATAGTAATCTATTCACTCAGTAATAACGAGTGAATGAACTTTTGCTCTCTTTCTCGTCAGCTGTGTTGTTTCAGTAAAGGTTGAATATAATTATATATCTGTGTGAGGCCCAGAATATGAATTTAATGTGACATGCACATGCAAATTTCAGGTCACAAAGGTTTAATCTGCACTTCATCCATCAGGAGACTAAAGTTCATGTTTTTAATGCAAAAGGAATATCATGATTATAGTTATAGAACTCATAAATTAATATATAAAAAACTTAAATCTGGAATTTGTGTACTGCTTATTGTATTTAAGAGCGCAGGATGCTAGTAATTTAGCAGGTAATTTAGTTTAATTTAGCAATTTAGTCATGTTTTGAGATGCATTGTGAAGTAAATGACACATGGGAAAAACACACTGAAAGAAAGAGAGAAAAGAAAAACTCTTTTTCAGCCATTTTAAATCAATTTGTGCTCCTGAGAGGAGTTTTGTGTTTATCATTGTTCTAAAGCATATCTGAATACATTTTTCTTTATGGAACAAAGTATTTTTGCTTCTACTGTACTTGTGTATGGTTGTGAAGTGTCTGTACTTCAGCTAAGGATTTTTATATTAGGAGATCTTTGCTTCACTTAATTTATAAACAAACTGTTGTACATTTTTGATTACACTGAATTTCATAAATTTAGAAAGAATAGTTAAAAGTCATAAGCTGAATCTTGTCAGTTAATCTGTTAAATTGATTCACGAATTGTTCTGAATAGTTAATTTGTAAACTGAACAGATCTGATCATACAGTGCTCAGAGTACACCCCATGTTGAAAGTGAATATTTTTCTCCATTTCTCAGTGAATATAGGCAATGTATTTTGGTGCATTTAAACTAAACAGATTTATTAAACAGATATATTTATTACAATAATATTTTAGTCACCAAACATATTTAGAAATTGAAAGAGAATACAATTCAATTCAAGCAAAATATTGCAAAAGAATTACAACCTACAAAATTTCAACAAAATTTTTCAATTTTTTGCTTCTCTTGATTTTTTCTCTTTAAATTTATTAAATTTTTAAAAATATTACATTTGTTTTGTAGCCCTATGTTCCATGGGGTGGCCGTTGTGTTGCAAAACCGTCCAAATTTTCACTAGCCGCCTATGTCCTTATTTACCCACAAAAATTAATTCAAAACCACCCCTATATGGCAACACTGGCGGCGGTTACAGCACGACTTAAACCGGTGCGCGCCCACACGAACGAATCAAATAGCCTAACGTTACACAAGCAGTTATCAAAATATCCATCGTTGCGGAGAATCTATCTCAAGTAAATACACTCGGCTATGCTTTACAGTAAGTGTAACTGAACCAGTTGAAAGCAAACTTTTTTATCAAGAATGTTTACTTTCCCCTTTTTATGAAATCGACAGTAATATTATTGAGCAATGAAATATTGGCGCTGACCTTCATCAGACATTATATTTGATGCAAAATATAAATAAATTAATAAATAAAATAAGGATGCTAGACCACAATAAGCTATTTTGGATATTATAACCATGGATATTAAAGATATTATATCATTACGGATTTATAATCAGCTAAAGTTTTAAAGAAACGTAAAGGTAAACCCCTATTCAAAGTATTTATTATAAAGCACTAATTTAGGAAGTATTGCAAATGTTTCTTTGTTTTGTTGATTTTTGCAGCCTGTTTGAACTTTAAAGTTCATATTAGGCCTATGTCATTACTTAGTTTTGTATACTTGCAGGCCTATTTTAATAAAATAAAAAATATATACAATAATCAAATATAAATCAAATGGTGTAAAATTAGGTAATATTAATTGGAAAATAATAATAATAATAACAATAATACACACACACACACACACACACACTTGTGAGGTAAAAAAATCGTAATTGGTTAACGTAAGTTATTTTGTTAGATTAGCTCCAGATTTGGCTTCAGTACTCACTAATCTAATGTATTTGCACAAATATAATATTGTATAGCTTCCTTTTAAAATATGAATTTAAAAGAGAGATTTGTAAGGGGTGTACTTATAAATGCTGAGCACTGCATCTGTTCCCATGTCAGCACCTCAGTAATTCAAATGATTTCTTTAGATTGGAGCGATTCAATGACTCAATGCTTCATATGAACTACATATGAGTTAATGACTCGATTCAAATGATTTGTTCAGAGCAAGACTAGACTCAACAAATTTCAATGATTCGCTCGTACAGTAGCTGACTTTCCAAAATGAGTCAAAAACAGGATATCAGCAGCTTGAGCACTGTGACTGATGTCATGAAATGTTAGTTACTAATGCTAAAGGACTTATATTTGTAAACAATTTTAATTATAAAATTAAGCATTTTGCTTCAGCAAGTACTGTTTACTGGTAATACTTAAGAGCATTAAAGGCCATGTACTTCTGTATGTAGACTTATGTAAAATTAAAAAGAACGACTTTTGCTGGAGTGATTTTTTTAAATTAGGGTTATCTGTAGTTTTATTTAAGTGCTCGTTTTCTGTACTTTAACCACCATTCCGATAAGAAGAATTTGATCTGTTTTAGAAGAGTAAAAATTTATGAAGAGAGAATACAGTCCAGGAAACTCGAACAAGCAGAAGAATTTCTTTATTAAGATGTGTTGGTTAGTCTACAGCATCATACGGCGTCTTCAAGAAGTCTAGGAGTCTGTAAGAGTCTTTCAGGAGTCTCTTACAGGTCTGCTGTCTGCAAGTTTATCACAAGTCTGTAGCAGGTCTAAAATGAGTCTGTAATCAACTCTATATGTTTTAGGAGGAAGGGAATGGCGAGGTGGAGATATAGAAAACGAGCATGACTAATGTAGTTGAAGATCTTGTTTTCGGGTCTTGAATAAATCCTGAGGTTTCACCTGCCCTGACCAGCTTGAAAGTATCACCCAAAGACAAAGGAAGAGTCGTTGAGACCCTGCCTGTAGCATCACTTTGGCTCAGCCTGAACTCAGGAAGCAAGAGGTTTTTAATGTTTCTCACACCCTAGTTAGAGTTTTGAATGAAATGAGCCAATTAAAAACTAAAGAATATAACTTTTTACTTATATATAGATTATTTGGTAATTTAAAACGAGATTATATAGATTATATTCCCACAGCTAAAACCGTGGACTTTGCTGATTTATGAAATGACAGAACATTGAGGTCTTATGAAGGAGGTAGTCTGAAACTGAACATTAGCTTTATATGGATAGTTTACCCAAAAATAAAAAATCCCTCCCCATTTTTCTTAAAATGCTTTAGAACCACTTTTTTTGTAAATGTATTTTTTCTTTTGAACACAAAACAAAATATTCGAAAGAATATTGGGAAACAACAGCCTTTGACATCCATAGTAAAAAGGAAAAATACTATGGAAGGCAATGGTTGCTGTTTTCTCAGTATATCATCCTTTGTTTTCAAAAGAACGTTTGGAACAAGTAAAACATTTTTTTAACACATCTAGTCTATGGTTTCAGCAAAAGATTTTATTAATTTGTACTGAAGGAAATAAAGGGCCTCAATGGCCTGTGAGTGAGTAAATTAACAGGTAATTTTCTTTTCAGGATGAACTATCCCTGTTTTTTCAAATCTCATTTTCCGTTTGTGACAGGGGTTTGGGAGAAGTGAAATATGAAAAGAAATACTCTTTTATCCAGTGCCTTTAAAAAAGCAACTGCCTCATCTTTTAATTTGCATGTAAATGAAACTCTGTGGGGGTAAAATGCTCTGAATGGATCGGGACAAAAGATTAAGGGATGAAGCACTTTATTCTGTGCCTCACACAGTATGACTTTCATTTTTCATTTATGACTAATGATTGATAAAGGATTCTGATCAGATCAGGTGTATTCACAAAACCAACAAAATAATAACTTGCTCCAAGTGTGATCTGTGTCAAGAAAATAAAAACCTCCATCAGTAGCAATGTGATGGGCTTGGGATGCTAAAATGGGATTTTTAATGCTGGCGAAATGTTACTTTAATGTTTTTAATGTTACTTAAGAAAATAAGCTGCATTTACATTGAGAATTAATGTAAATAAATGCCAATTTTGTTTTAAATGGACAGTTCACACAAACAGTTTCTTATTTCTGTTGAACACAAAAGAAGATATTGTGAAGAAATAAAAAAAAATTGTAACCATTGACTTCCGTTGTATTTGTTTATCCTAATACAGATGTCAAGTGCTTACTAGTAGACATTCTTCAAAACATCTATTTGTGTGTTTAACAGAAAACAACAAACTTAAATTGGTTTGGAATCACTAGAGGGTAAAATAAGTAAGTAATAGTTAGTTTTTTTTTTTTAGGGTGAGCTATTCCTTTAGGGAGCCTGATAGAGTGCTATTATAAATATAGGTAAACAGATTACCATTTTGTTAAACCAGTTTTACCACAAATTTACCATTTTAAAGCTGCCTGATATTGATGATTCTCTGAAATATACTGTTATATATTCTGTGTTTATACTTTTCACCCTGTACAGAATATTGTTACACTTTCTGACTTTGATTGTAATGTACACTCACCGGCCACTTTATTAGGTACACCTGTCCAGCTGTTTGTTAACGTAAATTTGTAATCAGCCAATCACATGGCAGCAACTCAATGCATTTAGGCATGTAGACATGGTCAAGAGAATCTGCTGCAGTTCAAACCGAGCATCAGAATGGGGAAGAAAGATGATTTAAGTGACTTTGAACGTGGCATGGTTGTTGGTGTCTGATGGACTGGTCTGAGTATTTCAGAAACTGTTGATCCATTGAGATTTTCACGCACAACCATCTCTAGGGTTTACAGAGAATGGTCTGATAAAGAGAAAATAACTGTGGTCTGTGGGCGCAAATTACATGTTGATGTCAGAGGAGACTGGCTAGACTGGTTCAACTTAATAGAAAGGTAACGATAACTGACATAACCACTCGTTACAAACGAGGTATGCAGAAGAACATCTCTGAATGCACAACACATCCAACATGACCACACGGGGTGCCACTACTGTCAGCTAGGAACAGGAAACTGAGGCTACAATTCACACAGGCTCACCAAAATTGGACAAGAGAAGATTGGAAAAACATTGCCTGGTCTGATGGGTTTTGATTTCTGCTGTGACATTCGAATGGTAGGGTCAGAATTTGGCATCAACAACATGAAAGCATTATCAATGGTTCAGGCTTCTGGTGGTGGTGTAATGGCATGGGAGATATTTTCTTGGCACACCTTGGGCCCATTAGTACCAATTGAGCATTGCGTCAATGCCACAGCCCACCTGAGTGTTATTGTAGACAATGTCCATCCCTTTATGCCATGTTATAAAGCGTGAGTCATTTCAGACTGGTTTCTTGAACATAACAATGAGTTTACTGTACTCAATTCGCCTCCAAAGTCACCAGATCTCAATCCATTAGAGCACATTTGGGATGTGAACGGGAGATCATGGATGTGCAGGCGACAAATCTACAGCAACTGCATGATGCTAGGATTAAGGATGAAGGTTTAAGGCAGTTCTGAAACCAAAATAGGGCCCAACCCGGTACTAGTAAGGTGTACCTAATAAAGTGACCAGTGAGTGTAATAATGTACACCTTTTGTAAAGCTGCATTAGAATACTAATCTTTGTGAAAAGTGCTATGGAAATAAACTTGAATCTAATTGAATTGATATCTATGTG
This sequence comes from Danio aesculapii, assembly GCF_903798145.1. Lineage (NCBI taxonomy): Eukaryota > Metazoa > Chordata > Actinopteri > Cypriniformes > Danionidae > Danio > Danio aesculapii. Next base: position 27,407,294 of record NC_079450.1, on the reverse strand, counting down.
CAATGGAAAAATAAAAATAAATGTTCAGTATTTGATCAAAATTAAGTGAGATTTTACTCAAAACAAGAACAAACCAGCCAATTCTTCTTGTTTTAAAATAAACTAATTTCATTTTTAACCAGTTTTTCAGACAACAAGACTAAAATAACTATAAAATTATTAATTAACTGTGAAGTAGTTTTGCTTCTCAAATAATGCATGTTGATTTCAGAATGTTTAGATATGTGTGTAAAATGGCAAAAATGCTAAGAGAACAATCATTTTGCAGTCATTTTTATTTATTTAGCTTTTTCTCCAGAAACGTCCCCGGGACTACGTTCTCAGAATGAGCCTGGGTTGGATTTAAGAACGATTAGATTATTATAGTATGAAACAAAACTAAAAAACTGAGAAAGAACATTCATTTTTCCTGTGTATTCACTTGTTTGTGTATTTGATTCTTTCAGATGAACATCATCTCGGGTGGTTTCTATGATGGTCTGATGCTGTACTGCCACGCTCTAAATGAGAGCCTTTCAGACAGCCATGAACGACCTTCAGGAGAGTCTGTCAGCAAGCGAATGTGGAACCGGACCTATTATGGTGAGTACATGAGTACCATCTTGTTTATTCAACATTACCATACAAACATTACCATACAGCGACTTTTTATATTTAAGCCTTGACTTATTGGGTCATTTTAAACTAGAGTGTGAATTACAGGGGGGTTGACTTAATACTGGAACCCCCTGAAGGATGTCAAAACTAGGTGTGTGGTGGTCTGGAAAATAGTTTGCACTGATTTGTTTCTAAGATAATAACAACAATAAGTTAATATCAATATAAATTTTACCCCTCCTCTAATGGGTCATACCAATTCATGACTGTGCCCAGTATAGGGTTGCAGGAAAATGTTACAAAACGTCTTATCTGTTTATGACTTCATGTGCAGGTCTATGGAGTCAATTAAGGACCATATGCAGTGCATCCGGAAAGTATTAATAGCACTTCACTTTTTCCACATTTTTTTATGTTACAGCTTTAATCCAAAATGGATTAAATTCATTTATTTCCTTAAAATTCTACACACAATACCACATAATTTATTAAAAATAAAAAACCTGAAAAATCACATGTACATAAGTATTTACAGCCATTGCCGTGAAGCTCTAAATTGAGCTCAGGTACATTCAGTTTCCACTGATCATTCTTGGGATGTTTCAGCAGCTTAACTGGAGTTCACCTGTGGTAAATTCAGTTGATTGGACATGATTTGAAAAGGCATTCACCTGTCTATATAAGGTCCCAGGGTTGACAGTGCATGTCTAAGCACAAACCAAGCATGAAGACAAAGAAATTGTCTGTATACCTCTGAGTCAGGATTGTCTCGAGGCACAACCTGGGGAAGATTACAGAAAAATATCTGCATCTCTGAAAGTTCCAATGAGCACAGTGGCCTCTATCATCCATAAGTGTAAGATTTTTGGAACCACCAGGACTCTTCCTAGAGCTGGCCGGCCTTCTAAGCTGAGTGATCGAGGGAGAAGGGCCTTAGTCAGAGAGGTTATCAGTAACCCGATGGTCACTCTGTCTGAGCTCCTGCGTTCTTCTGTGGAGAGAGGAAAACTTTAGGACAACCATCTGTGCAGCAATCCACCAATCAGGCCTGAATGTTAGAGTGGCCAGACGGAAGCCACTCCCCGCCTGGATTTTGCCAAAAGGCATCTGAAGCACTCTTAGACCATAAGAAACTAACTTCTCTGTATCTGATTAAACTAAAATTGAACTCTTTGGAGTGAATACAAGGCGTTATGTTTGGAGAAAACCAGGCACCGCTCATCACCAGGCTAATATCATCCCTACAGTGAAGCATAGTGGTGGCAGCATCATGCTGTGGGGATGTTTTTCAGCAGCAGGAACTGAAAGACTAGTCAGGATAGAGGGAAAGATGAATGCAGCAATGTACAGACATCCTGAATGTAAACCTGCTTCAGAGTGCACCTGACCTCAGACTGGGGTGACGGTTGACCTAAAGCACACCGCCAAAATATCAATGGAGTGGCTTCAGAACAACTCGGTGAATGTCCTCGAGTGGCCCAGCCAGAGCCCAGACCTGAATCCTATTGAGCATCTCTGGAGAGATCTGAAAATGGCTGTACATTGTCGCTTCCCATCCAACCTGATAGAGCTTGAGAGGTACTTCAAAGAGGAATGGGAAAAATTCCCAAAGACGGATGCCAAGCTTGCCAAGCTTGTGGCATCATTTTCAAAAAGACTTGAGACTGTAATTGCTGCCAAAAATGCATCAACAAAGTATTGAGCAAAGGCTGTGAAGACTGATGTACATGTGACTTTTCAGGTTTTTTATTTTTAATAAATTTGAAATAATTTCAAAAAAATCTTTTTTTCTCATTGTCATTATGGGGTATTGTGTGTAGGATTTTGAGGAAATAAATTAATTTAATCCATTTTGGAATAAGGCTGTAACAAAACATTGTGAAAAAAGTGAAACGCTATGAATACTTTCCGGATGCACTGTATGTATTACACTATTTCGACATCCCTGATAGTCAATGCATAATTCACACACTGCCTCTAGCGCCACTCAGATTTTCTTTGTGTGTTTTTGTTTGTTTGTTTGTTTTTTCCAAAAAGAGTGAGTCCTTGATAATGTCAGCTTTGTATAATTTTAAAACAACAATGATGATATTATTGATGATAAATATCGCACATCATAATTCTCATTCCTTTTAATATGGCTTAAGAGACTCCAAAAAGTGGCATGGTGCTGTTTGAATTCATGTCGAGCAAAGTGTGTCTCTGCCCTTTTCTATGGAGGTCACATGCTGCACACATCTCTTTAGTGTGACACTCAGGGCAAAAGAGATTTCTGAGAATAGAATTAATCTTAATATGGCTGCCTAAAGGTCAGACACTTTGAAAAATAATGGTTTTATATTCTTGTGATGCTCAAGTCGTTTTGTGTGGGTTGAGTTGAAATTTGGGAAAGGCAATTTATTTTTGTTTGGTTGTGACATTTTGTATCAGCTCAATGAAAAAAAACAGTGATGTATGTTTACTCGCTGTGTTTTCCAAAAATGCTCAATATATATATATATATATATATATGAACATTCATGGATATTTGGAACACTTGCAATTTTCCCCCTCCACGTATTTTAAAGTAGATTTTTCAAGATTTTGAACAGTGTTTTTCTCATTTGTTACATTTCCGTGCCACTTTATTTTATTTTATTTTATTTTATTTTATTTTATTTTATTTTATTTTATTTTACTTTACTTTACTTTACTTTACTTTACTTTAGTTTACTTTACTTTATTTTATTTTATTTTTATTTTTAGGTTTTTTGTTTTATGTTCATTCATTCATTTTCTTTTCGGCTTAGTCTCTTTATTAATCCGGGGTCGCCACAGCGGCATGAACCACCGACTTATCCAGCACATGTTTTACGCAGCAGATGCCCTTCCAGCTGCAACCCATCTCTGGGAAACATCCATACACACTCATTCACACTCATACACTACGGACAATTTAGCCTTCCCAATTCACCTGTACCACATGTCTTTGGACTGTGGAGGAAACGGTAGCCCCCGGAGGAAACCCACACGAACGCAGGGAGAACATGCAAACTCCACACATAAACGCCAACTGACCCAGCAGAGGCTCGAACCAGCAACCTTCTTGCTGTGAGGCGACAGCACTACCTACTGTGCCACTGCGTCGCCTTTGTTTTATGTTTTATTAAAATTTATTTATTATTTTATTTTAATTCATTTTCTTTTTGGCTTAGTCCCTTTATTATTCAAGGGTCGCAACAGCGGAATGAACCACCAACTCATCCAGCCTATGTTTTATATCCTTCCAGCTGCAATTTTATTTTATTTTATTTTATTTTATTAATTATTTGATTTATTTAATGTATTTATTTTTAAAACATGAGGGGGTGGGGGGGGGGGTCTTTTTGCTGTTGTAATTTAATTTTCTAGTACTATTTTAATAAGGTAAAAAAGCCTAATGAAATCAAACAAATTACACATTTTTTTAAACATTTTAACCCCCTTCCCTCCCCAAAGCATCCAAATTCAGTTATACAGGTAAAATTGTTGTCATACATGGGCTAAGACAGATAAAACACTGTAAGGTGTTTCAGAAAAATACATATACACACATATCAGTCAATCGGTGAGAGTTATTTGTTGCTTGTACCAATGTTTAGTTTCGTTCAAGAAACTGTTTTTCTAGTACACTTTAACCAAACAAATAAATTAGAGTGAAAGTAATAGTAAAAAAAGATGTTATATGTTTTAGGTTTTATTTTATTCAGTTTTTGTGTGTTATTACTGTCAAGAAATAATTTTATCAGGCTTTTTAAAAAAGGTTTCCCTTCAGGTCTTTTACATTGCAGCTTAATTAATCATTAAGAAAAAACAAACAAGCTTCTGTCTTTGCCAGGTCTGGTTTGGTATCTATCAATTAAACAGAATATATATTTATGTGCCCTTCAGCAAAAAGTCTGGCATCTGCAAACAGAAGCTCCCTGCAGAGTCAGACCTGGTGACGCACTTTACAGAATTATGACTTTAATAAAGTCTGAAATTTATAAAGAAATGTTAACGCTCATGTACACAGGCACACATGCAGACTTTTCCATAGCAAAAATACATTAACCTTTACATGATGGATCTTAACCTTAACCTTTATGTAATAGATCTTGCGAAAAAACAAACAAACACACACAGATACAGAGAACTTTAAAATAATCTATCTATATGCTCTACTGGTCAAATGTTTGAGAACAGCACGATAAGTCAAGTCTCTTCTGCTCACTAAACCTGCATTTATTTGATCCAGTGCAGCAAAAACCATATTTTTTTTTGGAAACATTTATAAGATATTCATTACATATTTAAAATAACTGTTTTCTATTTGAATATATTTTAAAATGTAATTTATTCCTGTGACTTCAAAACTGAATTAGTGAATAATTTTAATATTATACTCCATTTTTTTCTGCTTGTTCAAAATGAGCTGAAACAACACAATTCTTAAGATTTTTTGGGGACAACTTAATTGTTTTATGTTCAATACACTTAAATTTGTCAAAATTAACTTATTCGATTTGTGTTGATTGACCATGACTAAATTGTGTGAAACCCTGCATTTTCTTATAGTGTATGCTTATTATCCTATTATGCTGCCTTGCTGTTCAAGAAACATACTAAACATACTTTGACTGGTTGGATAGAAACGCTGCTTTATTCGCACACATCTTATATGCGATATTCCTGTTTTGTGCATGAAGTTAATTCACATTTTTTGTATGGAAACATAGCTAATGTTCCAAAACACAGCCAAGGAAACACTCAAATGGTTCCTAAAAAAGAAAATCAAACAGAACCAGATCAGATTTCACAGCACAGAACCATCAAGATTTTTGCACTCTGTTGAAAACTCACACCTGAGCAATTCATGTGACTTCATTCTCCGTATGAGAGTTGTCTTTAAGCTGCCATGACCAATAAAGCCTTTTATGTAAAGTATTAAATACATTTCAGTAGTTCAATACATTCTCCTTGTGTCGTTCCATTGTTATTAAACCTAACAATTTATTTATTTATTTATTTATTTATTTATTTATTTATTTATTTATTTATTTATTTATTTATTTTATTTTATTCTTTTTAATTTTTTTTATTTTATGTTTTATTTGATTCTTATGTTTGTATTATTTGGGTTTTTACCTAAATCTATTTGAATTCCATGTCGACAGGTCCTTTGTAAATATTATTCCCTGGAAAAAGCATGGCATGTTAAATACTCCCCCCTCCCCCCTAAATATATATATATATATGAATATATATATATATATATATATATATATATATATATATATATATATATATATATATATATATATATGTATATATATATATATATATATATATATATATATATATGTATATATATATGTATATATATATGTATATATATATATGTATATATATATATATATATATATATATATATATATATATATATATATATATATATATATATATATATATATATATATATATGTATGTATATATATATATATATGTATATATGTATATATATATATATATATATGTATATATATATATATATGTATATATGTATATATATATATATATATATATATGTATATATATATATGTATATATATATTATAACAAATATATTATACAGTATTACCTGACAGTAATTTGATATACAAAGCATATTGCACTCACACTAGAAACAAGAAACATTTGATTGTATTTATATATAACTTACACTGTTGTGCAAAACATAAAAGTATAGTCAGTCATTATCATGTCATTATCATCACATACTTTGTCTAACTCATAAATTAACAAAACCTCATTACGTAAACTGTGCCAATATTCATACGTAGTTACAAAACGATTTGTTTTACTCACTGCTAAAATAGTCAAATTCACAAAACAGCCTCAAAGTGCATGTTTTTAGCAAATGTGAATGCGCAATTGTACCACAAAACATAAAATCACCATCCACAGACCTTGTTTTACTTATGAAATGAAGAACCTCTTTATTAGAACCCCATTAAAACATGGAGAAGATTTAGATTTCAGGTTTTGATTTCCAGAACGCCTTATGTGGCAGTGCAAACAAATTGTACTGTAATTGGAAAGTGTTTACTTGCTTATTTATGCTGTTGCAGTTGCCTTTTTTTGGAGTCTCTATTAGTTTCTTTTCATTTGTTGTTCAGAGCTCATCTTTTCATATGCTAAGTGTGGAAGGTCTGTGTCTTTTAGTTTCAGAAACATTTTTCCTCTTGAAAGTGGTGCTGTCTTTTGGAAACAAACTGCCTTTGAAGTAGTCGTCATCACTTTTAGAAGCAAACTCTGCATGATGAGAACAAATAAGGTGAAATCACAGTTCCTTGATGTGCTAATTGGAAATTACAAAAAACAAAAGATCTGCCTTTGCAATCTGCCGACTGAAGGATGCATTTGTCATTCAGTCCAACAAACAAATCTAAGTTGGCACTACAAAGGACAATTATTTATCCTATTATCATCCACCCAATCACTCAAGGCTCTTTCTACCACTTTCCTTTCTATTTGATTCCAGTCTACAGTATTTGACTTCCTCTGAAATTATTCTGAAATCAGCAGGTGTCCTGTTGCCATGGGATCTGCTTGAAGTAAAAGGGGGTTGCATGTGTTTTTTTTTTTTCGCCACCCACACACTGAGCCAGGTGTGTTTCTGGAGACGTCTGACCCGTGCAGTGTCTTTAATACATGCCAGCTTTTCCTATATACAACTGAAGACTAAATTATTAGCCCTCCTCTGAAATTGTACTTCTTTTTCTTTTTTGCAAGTGCTGATTAATGGAGAGAATATTTTTTTCAACACATAATTAAACATATACTAACTCATTTCTAATTGCTAATTTAGTTTGTCTGTGCCATGTTGACAGTGCATAATATTTACTAGATATTTTGCAGTGTACTATTATTCAGCTTAAAGTGCAAGTTAAGTTAATTATAGTACTAGGTAAGTTAGGTTAATTTATTTCAATTTAGGGGGTTTATGTAAGTTAGGGGGGTTGATAGTACCCCTTGCCCTTTAACTCCCCCACCAAGAACAAAATTTTGTATTGCATTTCTTAACTCTTATTGTCGCTAGTTAACACACTCTATGTGTCATGTTTGGGTCTCGACATGGCGAAGACAAGAGAGGTAGGATCCAGGTGCAGCTTAATAATAATTTATTAAACAAACTATTTGTGCAGGTAATCGTGGACAAAAATAGGAAAAAATCAAGGATCAAACAAGGCAATCCACAATCACAGTCAAAACAGTCAAAAGGTCATAAACAATGCATCGATCCAAAAGTACAAAGAAAACAAATTTAGACTAAGGCAAAAACACAAAGACAGGAAATATACATGATGAGAAACAACAAAGATTCACTGCAGACTGATGTGTGTAGAGTGTATATATATAGTCCAGATAATCTATAATGATGAGAGTCAGCTGTGCACGTGCGGTCAGTGGAGTATAGTGACTGGTGTGTGTAACGGCGTGCAGGGATTTGTAGTTCATGGATGAGTTTGTAGTTCACCAGCAATCTTCCAAGAAGTGATAGCTGGTGATTATAACACAATGCATTTTTTTCCCCAACACATTACATAATTTCTAAAAAATCAACCTCTTATACAAAAACTGACATATCAACCATTTAGTAAAATACTGGAATTAATACATAAACTATGAAAAATCTGAAAATCTAAAGTGTAAGACCAATTTATTTGAGAACATATTCAAAATCAAACAGTTTTGAACACTAAATCATCTTTATCTTTTGAAGTATGCTATAAAATATTTCAGATTCTCATTTAACATGTTTTCTTTACACACTGGAAAAAATAAAAAGTTGAGTTAACTTAAAATTTTAAAGCAACCGGCTGCAAAGAAATGTTGTTTATTAAATGAGTATATTATAAATGAGTTTATTAAGCTTCATTGGTTGAAGTTGTGCCAAATAATTTTTTCAAGTTGACTGAAAAGGCTGGTTTAAGTCAAGTATAATTTACGGAATAATTTGGCACAACTTCAACCACTGAAGCTTAATAAACTCAATATTTCTTTGCAGCCGGTTGCTTTAAAATTTTAAGTTAACTCAACTTTTTATTTTTAACAGTGGTAAACACTCAACTGAAGAAATCAAAATTTCAAGTCTCCTAAACTGAATTTTTTACTTTCATTGAACAAACAGCTCCAAACATGCAGTTAAATTATTTTTATGAGTAAATTCAACTCTGAGCTCAAAAATAAGTCCACCTAACTAACAATTTTAAACTGAGTTAACAATTTGTAAGTTTATAAGTTTGTAAATTTTTTACAGTGCAATAAAACCAAAATCAAGTGTACTAGTGCAACAGGATTATGTTTGTTAGATTTTTTTGTAAACCAACAATGCTGTGCGTGTAAACCATTATTGAAATCAGTCATTCTTTAAATGACTTTAACAGTCATTATTTAGAACAGTCAAAATATGGTCAACCATTTGGCAGAGCAGGCAGTTAAAGGGCTAGTACCCCTAAAAATTTGGGCCCTTTTCCAAATTTCCCAACCCCCTAGCGGTGCCCCTGCTTAAGGGTGTTTCATTAACTTAATCAGCCACGCCAAAGCAAACCGGAGAAGAGCATAAAGAGACAGAGCAACTAGAATTGAGATAAAATTTCTGTGTATTTGTGTATCGTATGTTATTATGATTCCCACTCCTGCAGATGTTTTTTTTGGTCTTGTCCTAATCTCGTGATTAATAGTGATTTTGTTTCTCATCCCGTGGGATTCCCATCGGATTCCCGTGACCTGTTGGACTCCAAAAAAAAAAAAAACCTGTCACTCACTAAACCCCATGCCTAAACCCAACCGTCATTGGGGGATGAGCAAAATAAACTAAATCAAATAAATTCATACGAATTAGCCACTAAATCAAAAAGTTACAAATTGCTGTGGGAGAGCTTTGCTTTATTCCATATCTGAAAAGAATTAATAAAAAATCTTAAGGGGGACCAAAACTAAAAAAAAGCTACGCTAAAAAAAGACTTTCTCAAGAAATTAGTTGCTTGCATGTTTAATGCTTGTGAAAAAAACTTATTTAAGAATTTAGATTTTACAGGAGGGCTAATATTTGTTTATGTATGTTGTATGTATGTTGTTCTCTGAATGGAACAGAGAGGAGAATCAAATTTCAAAGTTTTTTCAAGTTTCTGATTTGGCTGTATCTTATCCTTCATATTGCATAGTTGTGCATGAACTAAATTAATTTCTCGGCATGATGTATTGATAAATATCTTGACTTGAAGCCAGCTTTTTTATGGTGTTTTTTTTTCTGAATTAAAGATTAAATCAAGTTTAATGTCTGTAGTGGTTTACTGTTAGCGAACATTCTAATGCTGTTCCACACTGCTAGAGGCAGCTTTTGGTCACAAAAATAACAGTGGTGAGAAAGCAGTAAAGAGTATTATAGCGATGTGGTTATGTTTGCACAAACACTCAGCTCTTTGGCACTTAAAAACAGCATTTTAGCATGAGGCAGCTCGTTCACATTGACACAATGAATTTGTCCTGGTCTGATTTTTTTGTTTAAACAATACACCATCACATCCCCAGTGCCTTGATAGATTTGGTAAAATTACTGTATATTTTAACATTTTTAGCATTTTTAACATATTTTAACAAAATTATTAGCCCCTTTGAGCTATTTTTTTCCGATAGTCTATAGAGCAAACCATCATTATACAATAACTTGCCTAATTACACTAGCCTGCCTAGTTAATCTGATTTACCTAGTTTACCTGGCCTTTAAATGTCACTTTAAGCTGTAAAGAAGTGTCTTGAAAAATATCTAGTAAAATATTATTTACTGTCATCATGACAAAGATAAAATAATTCAGTTATTAGAAATAAGTTATTAAAACTATTATGTTTAGAAATGTGTTGAAAAAATCTTCGTTAAATAGAAATTGGGGAAAAAAAATAAACAGGGGGGCTAATAATTCAGACCTCAACTGTGTATATAAATATTTATTTATTTATACATTTCTAAACATAATAGTTTTAATAACTCATTTCTAATAACTGATTTATTTTATCTTTGCCATGATGACAGTAAATAATATTTGACAAGATATTTTTCAAGACGCTTCTATACAGCTTAAAGTGACATTTAAAGGCTTAACTAGGTTAATTAGGTTAATTATAGGCAGGTTAAGGTAATTAGGCAAGTCACTGTAAAATGATGGTTTGTTCTGTAGACTATCGAAAAAAATATAGCTGAAAGGGGCTAATAATTTTGACCTTAAAATGGTTTTTAAAAATTTAAATTTAAAACTGCTATTATTCTAGCTGAAATAAAACAAATAAGACTTTCTCCAGAAGAAAAAATATTATCAGACATACTGTGAAAATTTCCTTGCTCTGTTAAACATCATTTAAGAAATATAAAAAAAAGAAAAAACAATCAAAAGGGGCTAATAATTCTGACTTTAACAGTATATGCAGAAACGCATGTCTGTGTCTCTGTAACTTATTACATAGCACTTCACATTTGACTTCTGCTTTGTATGATCAATTACAATTTGAATTTAAACTTTTTTTCTAATGAGTACAGTGAACTTTAAAAGGATAGTTCACCCAAATATGGAAATTCCATCATCATTTGCTCAAGATATAATGAAGGGATCCCAAATCTTGGGATTAAAAAAAATTATGCTGTAGATGTCAATGGTTGCTTTTTCTAATATTCTTAATAATATGTTGTTTCATGTTCAACAGAGAAAAAATATTAAAAGTTTAGAACAACTTGAGTCTGAGTAAATGACGACGAAAGCAGATTTTTGAGTGAACTATCCCTTTAAATATTTTGTTTGCTTTTATAGTGAACATACAACATAATTGTTTAAGCTCTACTATTCTTTAAATGCCTCCAAAGTGTGACACATCTTTGTATGTTGTTAACAAAAAGTAATATGAGACTTATTACCTTATTAAACCTGTATGATTGTCTTTCTTCTGTTAAATGTTAAAGAAAATATTATGAAGAACATTCAGGGTTCATACAGGTCTGGAAAACCTCCAAAATGCTTGAATTTTATCCGAGTGTTTTCAAGGTTTAAAAAGTGCTTCGATTTTGGATGAAGTGCTTGAACCTGCTTAAAAATGTAAATGTTTATCTTACTAAATATGTAATAATAATTAACAATTTCAAAAAATATATTTGTTTGTTTGTTTGTTTGTTTGTTTGTTTGTTTGTTTATAGCTTGCTTTTGGTTTTTCGAGTGAATTGTCCTTTTAAGTAATATGTTTGCTTTTATAGTGAACATACAACAATTGTTTGAACTCTTTATCCTTTAAATGCCTCCAAAGCATGATGCATCTTTCTATCTCATTTACAAAGTAATATAACTGAGCTTTATTACAAAATATAAGTTCATTTCTTTTTGTCAGTATTTCATGACATCTTTATATATTTCAATATTTAGAATTAATATGTTATTTATTTAAAATACATCTTAGACACTGATTCAGAATGAAGATAACATTCCCATTCGTGCTGCAGTACTTTGAAGAGCTGTGCAGAATGTGTGATATTCATAGTCACCAGAAAGTGGCTTCTATTTAGCTGCTGGTGGCTATTCAATTTCTGTAAAAAAAAAAAAAAAAAAGATATTCATTCAGATATTTATAAAAGCTATTATAAAAGCCTCCAAACTGAAATGACTAAGCTCCTCTGGATCCAGCTAGTGCAGTTATATCCTGTAATCCTGCCTGCTAAAGACTGCACTACAAACATCAGTGTTTTACAGCCGAATAAAGTCGCTGAATAGACGGGAAGCACTAAATGTTCTAGATCCCTTTTATAAATGACATTTTGAATGGGGAAAAGAAGATGCTCTGCTGTTGACTTTTAATATCAGTCCTCATCTTTATTGTAATCGTAATGAAATCCTATTCAGATCTATTGATTGACTATACAGTTCTGTTTTTTGTGGTAGTTTGCATCTGGCTCAGAAAGGGATGAACTGAATTCAGTGTCACATGGGTACAGTCAGCTCTTTGTCTATCTTCGTTGTTCATTTTTACATGATTGTTTTTGATATGTAATTGTGGTGTAGTTAATACATTGTCTTTTGATGTTCTGGCCAGGTTCACTCATGTTAATTAAGATAGACTATATATTTTTTTAAAACAATACAGTGCTCAGAATTGAGTACACCCCATTTTGAAAATGAATATTTGTATCCAGTTGTCAGTGAATATAGGCAATGTATTGTGGTGCATTTAAACAAAACAGATTTATTAAACAGATATATTAATTAAAATAATATTTTAGTCACCAAACATATTTAGAAATTGAAAGAGAATACAATTAAATTCAAGCTAAATATCGTAAAAAAAATTACAGCCTACAAAATTGCAACAAAATTTTTGGCTTTTTTTTTTTTTTTTTTTTGCTCCTCTTGATTTTTCCTCTTTTTAAAATTTATTTTTAATATTTTTCTATAACATATAAATTTGGGTGTACTAGTTTTTGGACTGTTATTGTAAGTTGTTTTGTTAGATAAGCTCCAGATTTGGCTACAGTACTGACTAATCTAATGTATTTGCACAAATATAATATTGTATAGCTTCATATTAAAAATATGAATTTAAAAGAGAGATTTGTGAGGGGTGGACTTATATATGCTGAGCACTGTATATTTATTCATATATATTTATTATACATTTATTCATGCATTATAGTTTGGTATGGTAACTGCACTGTTTCAGACCAGACAGCCCTTCAACAGGTATAAAAACTGCCCAGTACATCACTGGCATATAGGGCTTCAGGAATATCATAAAACAGTTCTCTCATCCCATTCACAGACTATTCAATCCTGTTCCATCTGAGAGATACAATGTGTATTCGGTATCGCACCAGTAGACTCAGAAACGGTTTGTTTCCCTCAGCTCTCAACCTACTGAACTCAAACCTCAGCTGTAGAACTATACTCACTAGATTTACTGTTAAATAAAATAAATAAATACTGGAATCATGTAACTTACAGCAACTACATAATTCACTGTATAATTTAATTGAATTGAATTAAAGTTTTACTAAAATATATTTTTAATAAATATATCTGTTTAATAAATCTGTTTTGTTTAAATACACCAAAATACATTGACTATATTCACTGAGAAATGGATAAAAATATACATTTTCAAAATGGGGTGTACTCAGTTATGCTGAGCACTGTACATACAGTATAATAAATATCTCAAGCACTGTGCAAGAAGTTATATGTTTTATAGTGTCTAAATATGCTTTGTTGGAAAACAATCATATTCATTTCAGTAGTATTTCTCATAATTTAGTTAAAGTATTATATATCTATGTAGATAATTCTGCAAAGCATGCGAGTCTTATCTGAATTTGCTCCAGTTTGCACAACCCAGGCAGACGTGGCTCACTAACTGTCCATGTGTACGTCTGTATTCCTAGTATAACTCATGTAGGCCTATTAAAGCTATCCTTATCATCAACCCATTTGAGGAAATGTGTTTCTCCACCCTCGCCTTCTCTCTCTCTCTCCTATTGCTTTGACATTTCCAGTGTGATAACGCATAAGCTTTTCATATCAGTCTAAATGTCATTGTGTGTTTCCTCTGAGCTGGACCCACCGTTTATCTGTAGCCCATTCAGAGAGGTGAGTGGCCTCTGAGAGGAAATTACAGCCCGCTCATGACCCTCATCAGAGGAACACACCACTTGGCACAACCGGAAGCATTTTAACAGACTGACTGACTGAACACACACACGCACACACACACACACACACACACAAACACACACACGTGCACACACGCACACACACACACACACAAACTATGTTGATACACTGTGTGTGATTATGGTCATTATAATTTCTCAAAACACGGTTGATACTCCATGATAATGAGTTTGAGGAACTATATCTCTCTTAAAGAGATGGTACACCCAAACCAACAGTTTTATCATCATCTGATCAGCTTGATTTTGGATTCAATTCAAATGAATTCACCTTTATTTCTATAGAGCTATTACAATGTAGATTGTGTCAAAGCAGCTTCACATAGAAGATTATAGTAAATTGAAACAGTGTCAGTCCAGTTTTTAAGTGCTAGAATCTGCTTAAAAATGTATTTGTTTTGCTCTCATAATAATTTATCTTACTAAATAGTTATTAATAATTAACAATTTAAATAAAAAAATTGTCTATTGCTAGCTTGCTTTTGCATAAAAGGAGAATTGTGGAGTCTGTGCATGTGTAGCGTGGTCTGACTGTCTTTTTTAATCTTTGTCCTTTGATTGGGCAGTGGGAGAAGACAAAATGCATGGAGATTAACACTTCATAAATGAACAATGCATGAAATTAGAATAAATATAGATTTAAGATTAAAGATGTCACATTTAAGATAGGAGTAAATGACATAAAATGAGTAAATGACTGTAATTCAATGTTGAGCTGTGGGGTTAACATGCAATCGGAAAAATTCCTAGGATACTATTGACCTTATTCTTCACATTCGAGCGGGTGCAGCCATTGGAATTTTTTTGGCTCATAACTTCTCATTCACTTCCAGTGTCGGCCCGTAGGGTTGAGGAAGCCCTAGGTGAGATAAAAAAAAAATGAGCCCACTGGTGTAAAAACAGTGAGAAGAAAGCACAAAAAAAATTATTTTAATATTTAAGTGTATACGTTTTTATTAACAGAAACATATTTAACCTATAATACATGTAAAAATATTTACTCAGATTTAAACAAATACATTTCCAAGTTTTGCAAAGTATTGTAAAGTATTGCAAATGAAAGTGCAAGTGTGTTGTAAAAACAAATTGTACATAAAACAAACTAAATAAAATAAAATCCAAATAAATTAAAAAATAAATGAAAAAGGGCACAGATTGGACACCTGTGATGTTATGTTACTTCAGACTTTATAACACTTTTTCAAGTTCATATTGAATGTGAGCAATTTGCAGAGATATGTGGAAACTGCATAGGAATATGTTACATGCTTCTAGTTCACCCAATAGCCGATCACGGGTGGTGTTATGCAAAATAGAGTGTTGTGCTGCTGGGTATGTTTCTAATATTTTCTGCTTTTATTTATATTATTGTTGTGTATTTATTATCGTTTTCAGCTATTTGTCATGTATGAATTATACAAAGCTATTCTTTTAATTAAATCTGGATTTTTTTTTCATGGTTCGTTGTGAATTGTATTGCATTTAATGAGGTTTGTGCATTGCGTAATGCGCATTGTCCATGTTTAAGTACTTATGTCCACAGTAAGTATACAATAGCAGCGTTCGTGAGGGTCTCCAAGAAATACGGGAAGAAATATGGCCTGTTGGGCGACCGGCACTGTTCACTTTCATTGATTTTTTTTACATTAAAAACAGCTTGTTATGCTGCTTGAAATTTCAAACAGATATTTTCTAATTATATTCGTCTACTTTTTATGTATAATCATGCAAACACTTGTTTGTAGAGCAAGTAGTTTGACAAAAATATAATTCATTTTACTAAACTATTAGAAATACCATATTTTATTCATAACCTACTGAAGAACAAAATAGTAGTTGATGGTAACATTGGTAACATGTCATTAATAAGCATTAAAAAACAACATGCAAATAAAAAGCTATCAGCCTTTCATCAGTCTTTGCGACCCCTTGGGCGATTACATTATATTAAAGACAAAGCAATAGCGTCGGATGCAGCACATTGATTGTATGGCACCAGATTAAACTTTCTGACACATTTACTGCACTCACGTACATTAAAAATATGCAATATACATTCCACAACTCAACATTGTTATTTTGGGGGTCGCCACTGAACATTGTTATTTTGGGAACCCCTGCCATAGACGACTGAATCGGAAGTTCTAAAACAATCGCAAAAACAACTCACTGTAATTCCACATCGCAAAATAAGGTCAATACTGTACTATAAAATACACAAATAGCAGCTCATATAATGTGGCGAAGTTTATATATGTACACATATGTAATTTAGTCACACTTTCAAAAGGAGTAAGGTTTGGAAAAGAAAAAAGAAAAAGATTTGCCATCTCTTACTCCTCCTTCACCTGTTACAAACCAGTTTTAGTTTTTTTCTTCTGCTGAACACAAAAGAAGATATTTTGAAAAATGTTGGAAACCTGTAACTATTGTGGAAAAGAGCAAATACAGCTTCTGATTATAGCAATATGGATATGTTTGCACAACCTCTGCAATTCACTGGTATGTCAACAGTCGAGGAATTTAAAGTACACTGATAGTTATGATAGTTTGATTTTAAAATATGAGACTATATACTGTATATGACATTTTGCAAGATTATTTAATTAATACCTTACTAATTAAGACCTTAATGATTTCTTTTGCATAACACTTTCACCAAAACAGAATAGCTTTTTTTCTGCTAGTGCTGTGGAGTCAACTGTTTGAGTCCATACCTTTACTCTGAATTTCCTGGACCTGGAGTTGACTCTATAACAGGATTCAATTATATATTATATAAGATTCAATCAACTCTGTATCCTGCATAACATTCAACAATGACTTTTTTTCTGTGACTTTTCTTTGCTGTATGACTGATATTAGGTGTCAGCTACAAGGTAATAATGTTGATAGCTAGCTAATTCAATTTTCAAGGTAATACAATGGCTAAATAAATCGTATAATGATACTTTCAATGTTGAATGAATTCAGTGTAGTAAAAGACCTGGTGGCAGCAATTTTTGAGTTGACTTTGTAAAAGCTGAAATTGACTACCTCTACTTTCTGCATTATCTTGAACATTTTAAGCATTAAATTTCTGATATAAAAATGGGAAAGATCCAAAATTTTCAGGCAAAATTCACTTTAAAAGTGAAAAACTTTTACAGTGAAAAGTCTGCATGCTTTTATGAAAAAAGTATGAAGTCGGAAGGTCTTGTTTTTTCAGGTGTTCACTCGTTGACTATATAGAGGGATTAAAACATGAAAGTTCTTACATACAGCAACTATAATTTTTAACCCTAACAATATATTTATGACCGATGTTTCTGTAAAGGTAGTTGTTCAGTGTTAACAATTTCCTGTAGAATCTACAGTAACTTACTGGCAGCAGTTTGCCAACTTACTGTAAGTCAATTACAGCAAAAATAGGAGAGGGCAATTTCTTCAGCAGGATAGCACTCCTTCTTATACTTCAGCCTCTACATCAAAGTTCCTGAAAGCAAAAAAGGTCAAGGTGCTCCAGGATTGGCCAGCCCAGTCACCAGACATGAACATTATTGAGTATGTCTTGGATAAGATAGAGGAAGCATCGAAGACCATTTATCTTGCTGTATATGTATTAACAGAATTGTATGTTTCTGTTTTGTATGTGTATATATTTACTGTAAAATGTACAGTAATTTTTACCTTGCAACTTTAAAATGCAATAACATTCTGCATAACTGTCCTAAATACAGTTCAAATTACAGTTAAATGCTGTTTAATTTACTAGAAACGTTAACAGTGTTATAAAGAGGCATTTATCATTGAAATAATGGTCCAGACAGTATGAAATCAAAAATCTGAAGCTCGTGTTGTTAATGTTGTTAAAGTAATAACAACCTAACTCTTCCATGACAAACGTGTATTGTGATCAGTGCATCTTTTGTCTAAATGGTCATATCTTAGCTGTTGAACTTTACTGACTTTGACTGCAAATGATAGCCAGACAGGTCCTGACCCTGAAGAAGGTTGACGTTTGCACTGCACTGTGACAAAGTTAATGTTACTTCTGTGTTCTGCTGTGATTTTGGAGTAATGAGCTCAATAACCACACGCTGGCTCTCTGTTTTCCCAGGAGTCACAGGTCTAGTGCAGATTGATGAGAATGGAGACAGAGAGACTGATTTTGCCCTGTGGGACATGGCTGACATCAACAGTGGCGACTTTCAGGTTAGTGACTATCACATACTCGCAGCTTTCTTATGTGCCTGCCTTTATTGTTTTATTCAAGTTTTGGTGATTTTGGATGTTTTCATGAAGACAAAAATGTGCAAAAAAGCATTGAATGACAGCATAGTTATCTGAAAAAAAGAAAACATCTGTAAATTGAGGTTTCCATATCACCTCATGATAGTTTTTGCCCTTAATTTGTCCTTATTTGTGTAGCCATCAATATGTGCATAGGCAGGTCCACAACACACATGCACTTTGCTTATTACCAGTGTTGGGTAAGTTACTTTAAAAAGTAATACATTACAAATGACTGACTACTACTGGAAAATTGTAATTTTATTATGTTACTAATTACTTCATGTAAAAAGTAATCAGATTACTTTACTTTGAAGTTACTTTTAAAACATATTCATTCATTCATTCATTTTTTTTTTCGGCTTAGTCCCTTTATTAATCTGGGGCCGCCTTAGCGAAATGAACCTCTTTAACCTTGCACACAAGCAGATGTTTCCTTGCTAGTAAAGTGTTCAGTTTTTTGGCTTGCAACATCCGGCATTTAAATATCGAATGCGAAATAATGGGATCTCTCGCTGTTAAAGTGAATGGGAAATGAAACTCATCTGTCTCATCTGGGGGATGTTTTTTTAATGCACATTACACTCAAAACACACCCATAACTCATTAAGAGAATGAGGCCAATCCTTTAGGCCACTGTTTTTCCCATCTTAAAACAGTAAAAGTGGATTCGGACATGCCCTTAGTGCAGCACCACGTGTCACCTTCATTTGAAAAATATGAATGCTTTATGATGCTTTTGTTTTGAATAATAGATGGATGAAATGCAGCCTCATTTTCTCACAGCAGATATGTTTGTGCGTGTTTGTCATTCAAACAGATTTGCCTTTGTTACAGGCTAATGAATGAGAATATAACACCTGAATCTTAAAAATGGCAAATTGGTGCCATAAATTTTAAACCAGAGCTCACATGCACACACACACCGACACACACCCTTTCTGAAAAGCACTTGATTGGTAATTGGGAGGCCAGGCTGTGGGAAGGTTAATTATGGCATACATATTCAGTCAGGGGAATGTTTTTTTGTTTGTGTGTGTGAGCGTGTACAGGAGAAATGCTGAAGAGATTTTAAAGATCTCAGCTGCTCTCTGAATAACTCTTGTGTTTGTCATTTTCAAATTTTTTACTTGTTATTTCTGCTCTATTTCAAAGTGTTTTTCCACTTTGTTTCCTGTGTTAACGAAATTACTTGATGAATACTTGAGTTTCTAGTGTTGATATCAAGGGGTCAAGGTTCAGATAGCTTTTGTTTGTAGATGCTATAAAAACATTTAAATACACAAAAAACATATTTTACTACTAAAAGACTTCAAAGAGCTGTGTTCAGTCAAAAATAATTAGTATATTTTTAATATCTTGTGTGTCTGAAATCGAAGCTCTACACTGTAAAACCCAATAAGTTAAGGTAACTCAAACCGTTTGAGGAAACCGATTGCAACAAACCATTTAAGCTCAAAAGATAATCCTAATGAGTACTGTGAACTTAATCCATTTGAGTAAATGAAGCAATTTGAGCACAGTAAAACCTAATAAATGAAGAGAACTCAAACCACCTGAGTACTAAAAAACCAAATAAGTTAAGGCAACTCAAACCATTTGAGGAAACTGATAGCTACAAACCGTTTGAGTTAAGAAAAACTAATTTATATGAGTACTGTGAACTTATTCCATTTAAGTTGAAGTAATGAGGTATTATAACTCATTACCTTCAACACTGAGTTCCAAACTCTTTTCAAATGAGTAGAATTAACTTTCAGTCAATATTGAGTTAATTACACTTTCTTCATTTGATAAAATTGACTGTTGGGTTTTACAGTGTAGCAATGGACATGAGTCTGTACAGTTGTGATCGGCATTTACATTTTCAGTGCTTATACCTAAAATTTATTTTATCCACTTTTACATACATTTGCAACACGGAAAATTTGGCATTGAAGAAATGTACAATAATTTTTTAATTTCTGATTTTTTTAATTCCTTAATTTTGGAAAGGCTGTATTGATCATTAATTGATCATATAGACAGAAAAATCAGTATTTTTGTGAAATGCTGCTACTATTTAATTTATGTTTAGAAATTTCATTAAGGGGCAACATGGTGGCTCAGTGGTTAGCACCGTTGCCACACAGCGGGATGTTGGTTCAAGTCCCAGCTGGCCAGTTGGCATTTTGCATGTTCTCCCCGTGTTCGCATGGGTTTCCTCTGGGTGCTCCGGTTTCCCCCACAGTCCAAAGACATGCGCTATAGGTGAATTGGATAAACTAAATGCATGAGTGTGTCTGAGTGTGTATGGGTGTTTCACAGTACTGGGTTGCAGCTGAAAGGGCATCCCTGTGTAAAATATATGGTGGATAGGTTGCCGGTTCATTCTGCTGTGGCAACCCCTGATCAAGGGACTAAGCTGAAAGAAAATTGTATTTATTTCTGTGATGGCAAAGCTTAATTTTCAGCATTATTATTCTTCCAGATTTCACATGGTCCTTCAGAAATCATAATATACTCCTTTGGTGCTCAAGGAGCTTTTCTTAATTATTATTATCAATGTTGAAAACAGCAGCTTACTGTTATTGTGGGAACTGTGATAAATCAGCATTACGACATTAAAGTTCAAAGAGAAAAGCATTTATCTGAAATAAAACTTGCTGCTACTGTGCATTTGGATGACTTTATGGCAGCTGTGCTGAATATATGACCATGGACCACAAAACCAATCATATTTAGTCATTTTTTGAAAAATGAGCTTTATACATAACCACAGGACAATATTTGGCTGAGATACAACTACTTTAAAATCTGTAATCTGAGAGTTCATTTTAACAAATAATTTAATAAAAATCAATATTGAAAAATCATCTTTGAAGATGTCCAAATTTCAGTCTTAACAATGTACTTGCTAATCAACAATTAAGTATTGATAGATTTACAGAAGGAAATTCTTCATTTTCTTCACTCTGTTTTTTTTTCATCCATGCACACTTTTCATTAAAGAAATACTGACTTCAGACATTTTAAATGGTAGTGTAAATGTCCTTCAAACTAAAAGACATCAATCAAAAACCACAAAAGATTTTATTATGATCAGATTTTTGATCTTAAAGGAATTGAAACAAGTTTAACACTGAACAATTTTATCCAAGTAGATTTTGAATATAACTGATGATAAAATTACAATAATAGCCCTGTTATGATTAATTGCTATTAATAATAACCCTGTCACTGTTATCTTATTGAGTACCTCACATTGCTCTGCAGATCGTGGCAGTGTATAATGGCACTCAGAAGGAGATGAATATTCTTCCTGGGATGGCAATCCAATGGCCAGGTGGTAAAGTCCCTATGGATGTGCCCACCTGCGGCTTTAAGAACGAAAACCCTGCCTGTCGAGCACGTAGGTTTCATACACTAGCTGTACACCACTACACTAGCTGCTTTATCAAACTACTTGATCAAAATTTAAAAAAGTTTAAAAAACCTTAAAAAAAAGCTTTATCAAACTACTACAAACTACGGCTAAATGAGCCGAATTAACACAATTCTTTAGTTTTTTTGGGGACAACTTAATTGTTTTATGTTCAATCCACTTAAATTTGTAAAAACAATTAAATTAACTTAATCGATTTGTGTTGGGACAACATGAAGAAATTATGTGGAACCCAACATTTTTTACAGTGCAACTCCTTACCCGCTTCTCACTCTCTGTCACTTTGCTTCTTTATTTTAGGAACCATCGCAATGCACCAGATGATTTCCATTGTGCTTTTCCTCATCCTCATCATTATCTTCACTGTGACTGTTTTTATATACAGGTGAGAGCCAGCAGAATGCTTTAAATACCCGATTATGACTCGGTCATTATATCAAAAAATGTGGCTATGTATGTATTTGCACACAGAAAGCTGAAGCTGGAGAAAGAGTTGGTCGCTCAGTTATGGAGGATTTCCTGGGATGACATTCAGATGAGCCATCTGGAAAAGGCCCTGAGAAGCACTGGCAGCAAACTCACTCTCTCACTAGTAAAACAAAGACACTGTACACACTACATACTAGGATCTGAAGTTACCTTGTTTATTATAGGGCCAAAAATGTATCCATGGAATTAATTTCTAGAAGATTTATTTTATGTTTTCGGGCATTTTTTATATACAGTCTTTATTTACACTTTACTGGCCAAGGCTATAATACAGGATGGCAGGGGTAAAACATTTAGGTGAAACTTTTGACATAATTTACCTGGATTTGAATCCACAAAACATTAAAAAAAATGTCAATTAAATTCCAATTAATTATTTAATAAGAAAATCCTTTAAAATGAAAGTAGCGTTCCATCAGTTTTATATTATCATTTATGTGCAATATGGTAATACTGCATACTTGTATATAATGTAGCCTTGAAAACTGAAAATGTTGTCATCATTTATTCAAATTTAACATGTCACAAACTTGTTTGAGTTTTTGTTACACACAAAAGAAGATATTTTTAAAAATGTTGGAAACCTGCTATTATTATGCTATTTACACAAAGAGGACACAGTGGCAGATATTTGCTCCTTAGTATTAAAGTTATAGTTCACCCAAAAATGAAAATGTACTCACTATTTACTCTCTCTCAAATGGTTCCAAACCTTTGAGTTTGTTTTTTCTGAAGGTGTTTTGAAGAATGTTAGAAACTGACAAACACTGACATCCATAACAGGAAAACAAATACTATGGATGTCAGTGTTTGTCAGTTTCTAACATTCTTCAAAATGCCTTTAGAAAGAAATAAACTCAAAGCTTTGAAACCACTTTAGAGAGATTAAATAGTGAGTACATTTCCATTTTTGGGTGAATTATAACTTTAATACTAATAATCAAATATCTGCCACTACATCCTCTTACAAAAGGTACACGGTGGTACAAAAAATGTTCCTTAAGGAACAGTTTTGTACCTTTGTAAAAATTGTACCTTATATGCTACAGAAAAGACCTCTTATGATATTATCTGTTCTGTGCCTTTTATGGTACAATTGAAATAAAGGTACACCAATATTCTCAGAAAAAAGGTACAAAAGTGTTGGACAACTCCTTCTTTATTACAATATCTATAAAAAATAAATATTACTGGAAATATTACAGCAAAGTAATTTATGAATAATTTCCATATTAAAACATGAATCCTTTTTTAAAAGTATATGTTTAAAGAAACATTAATTATTAAGCTTTAAAATACAAAACAACTGGTAAAACCCCAAACTATAGCTATTGTTAACTAAACATTTAAGGCATTTTAATAAACATTTGTTAAGCATTTTCTAATACATTTTCATTATTAATATCTGCACCTTTTGGCGTTTGTTTTCTACTATGCACGTGAGCTGACAAAAGTTCTGCAGACGTCCTGCAATGTGTTCATGCAGACATTTCAGCATTGTAAAGCTAATCAGACATTGTGCATATCTTGTTACAATACTTTTGCATAATTCTATTTCTATTTTAAAATTAAATGAACTCTTAAGTGATTACAAAGGTATTGTGTGACAATTGAAGAAACATGTTTTATATTGTACATGGGAGAATGTATTTCTGTAACATTTTTGTGAAGTGTTGTGAAATGTTTAGCAAAAAATAGATCTTTTGGTTTATGTTAAAGTATTTTTATTCTTAATTGTAAATGAAAACAGTGCATTTACACAAAAAGAAACTTTTTTAAAATCATTGTTTAAAAATGTATTTGATGTTTTATATTTACTGAAAACAAATTGACCCATTTTGGATACAGCAAAATGCCTTTAAATAGTTCTTGAAGGAACACGTTTGACACTGTTTAGGTACGAAGTGTCTTGTCACTGTGGTGGTACCTTCATGGATCAGATTTGTACCTTTGATGAAGGTACAATATTGTATCTGCAGAAACAAGGGTTTGTACCTTCTTTGGTGCAATATTGTACCATTTTTTTCTGAGAGTGTAGTGTAAATAGCATAATAATAGCATAGTGCAAATACCCTCAGATTTTTTTTTTTAATAACTATCTTATTAAAGGTGTCTGTGTTGTCTTTTATGTCAAATATCTAAATTTACCAAAAAAAAAACAAGATTTCATGACAGCATATGGCTGCAAATATATATATTTTTTCTGTTATTGCTCTATATATTGTAACACTGGTTATTAATGTCAATAAGCAGAATGCAAAATTGTTTTTATGTTTGAAGAAACAACACATCTCAATATGGTGCCATCACTCCACCAATTTCATCAGTGAATAATCGAAACACTCGGATTGGCCGGAAACATTTATGATTGATCATTATTCTCGACGCTGCAAAAACAACAAGCAATTTGTGATCCAATGTGAACAGATGCTGTGATATTTTTCATTCATTTTCAAATTTGGCTTTAATCGTGACAGGCATTATAGTTTTGTATAATTGAGCTTGAATTTGGGGGCCATTATTGTTCATTTTGATGCCATTTTGGCTACAAGCCCTCATTCATTTCTGATCCTGCTACACACTGATACTCACTCATAAATTCAGATGTCTTCTCTAGGTTTTTAATGTAACAAATATTTTCTTCTAATATTATAATTTTTTTCTCTGCAGAGAGGTTCTAACTATGGATCGCTGCTGACGACTGATGGAAATTTCCAGGTGTTTGCTAAGACTGGCTACTTTAAGGTATCGTTCTCTGATTCAACAGATGTTTATTTAGTACATATTTATACTCTCAGACGTCATGCCCACTGACCTTGGGTCATAAGGCACACGAAATGGGAAACGATTCTCAAGCTTCATCATCTGATTAGTTGAAATCAGGATTTCCGGGAGACATGTCACAATTTTTTTGCAGTCATCAACCTTGGTTTATCATACCCAGTGCATTTACATTACCTAATAAAACAATTTAAATGTACATTATACATATATAAATATATATTAAATATGTACAGTATTTGTATTTTAGCATTTTTTCCTTTATAGTGATAAGACTAAATATACATGACACAGGAAGTGAAGTGGGAGAGAGCTGGGGGCTTTGTCAGTGTGCTGGGCTATTAACTCCCACTAATCGAAATGTTTTAGTTTTATTTTTGAAGTGTTACAGTTTACATGCATGTTACAACCTCAGAGTACACACATTCTGACCACTGCAAACATATGTGCTTATTTGTTCCCCAGGGAAATATTGTGGCTATTAAATACATCAACAGAAGGCGCGTGGAGTTAACGAGGAAAGTGTTGTTTGAACTGAAGCATGTGAGTGTGTCATGCTGTTTTATTGCTCTGCTGTAGGATATTTCTGCTAATCTGATTATAATCATTACCAACACACTAGCATTCAAGCATTTGGGGACAGTACATTTTTAATGGAAATTAATACTTGAGCAGGGATGCATTAAATTGGTCAGAAGGCGTATGTAATGCTACAACAGATTTTTGCTTTGAATAAATACTGCTGTTTTAAACAATGTATTCCTTTCTTGAGCACCAAATCAGCATGTCTCAATCTCAACTAAAGATTGAAGTATTAAATTATGTTTTTAATAATAGAAAACAGTAAATGGTATTTCACCACATTAATATTTTACTGTATTTGTTCATAAATACAGTAAACATTAATATGGTGTATTAAAAACCGTTTTTTATTAATTAAATTATTTTTGATATTTTAAAAATAGAAAACAGTCATTTTAAATTGTAACAGTATTTTATTATATTATTGTTGTACTATATTTTTGAACAAATAATTGCATTGCTGGTGAGCTTTTTTTCAAATTAATTTTGGTTCTTAATATCCCCAGACTGTAGGTTCTCAAACAGTTACACATTTGTGAAAATGTACCGTGAGTTCACAATAATAGTATGTGTTTCTTCTCTAGATGAGGGATGTGCAGAATGAGCATTTGACCCGTTTTATTGGTGCCTGCATCGACCCACCCAATGTCTGCATTGTCACTGAATACTGCCCTCGAGGCAGCCTGCAGGTACAGACACACCATTCATGTTCTGTCATCATGGTGACTTTTCATTGACTTACTGAGCTAATGATGTTTACCATCCTCTAACCTTCAACTTGACCCTTACAAAAAACTATCTGCAAATTTACATTTTAATTAAGACTTTTTAAAAGTCTTGATCAGATAGGACCCATCCGCTTGTTAAGTGTGACGTCACGCGAAGCGGCTTCCGTGTCCAAGCACTCTATCAAACTGTATGGGGAGACTCATCAAATGATAATAATAAATGTTTACAAAGAGATGTAATACATTTGAAAATCACGATCACAATATTCAGTTGAAGTCAGAATTATTAGCCCCCCTGAATTATTAGCTCCCTGTTTATTTTTTTCCCTAATTTCTGTTTAACGGAGAGAAGATTTTTTCAACATATTTCTAATCATAACAGTTTTAATAACTAATCTATAGTTTATAGCCTATATTGATCATGTATTTTAATAATAAGCCAAGCATTGTGGTTATCATTAAAACAAACAACTGACAAATTTGCTTTTCATCTACAGCCTAATTAGAAACAACTTTGGGCCCAGAATTATTAGCCCCCCTGAATTATTTGCATTATTTTTCCCCCAATTTCTGTTTAACAAAGAGATTTTTTCAGCACATTTCTAAACATAATAGTTTTAATAACTCATTTCTAATAACTGATTTATTTCATCTTTCCCATGATGACAGTAAATAATATTTGACTAGATATTTTTTAGGTTAGAGTAATTAGGCAAGTTATTGTATAACGATGGTTTGTTCTGTAGACAGTCGGAAAAAAAGTTAGCTTAAAGGGGCTAATAATTTTGACCTTAAAATGGTTTTTGACCTTAAAATTTTAAACTGCTTTTATTCTTGCTGAAATAAAACAAATAAGACTTTCTCCAGAAAAAAAAATATTATCAGACATACTGTGAAAATTTCCTTGCTCTGTTAAACATAATTAGGGAAATATTTAAAAAAGAAAAAAAAATTCAAAGGGGGGCTAATAATTCTGACTTCAACTGCATATGTCCATGCCTAATATTCGATGGCCAGAAAGCGCTAAATTTTTGTAAAGGGTCAAAATTTTGGTATTTGTGATGCAGCAAGCCCAAAGACTGATGTGGACGCTATGATTTGATATAAAATTCACTTCAATGTGTGATATGACTAAAAAGTGGTCATAAACGAGATGTCTGATCTCCTAATGGTGTGTATGTGAAGTTTCAGCTCAAAATAACCAAATAATGTTTTATTTTTTAACTCTTTGAAACTGTCCCTTATAGGCTTTGATCATAATTTTGCCATTTTGGTGACTGTCGCTTTAAATTTAAATGAGATTGTGCTTCCAGACCTCTTATCAAAAGAAGGCTGAGCTACAAATGCCTATGTGTCAGCATGGTGGCAGATTTAAAAACAAGACTAAATGTTTTATGCTATTGAGGGAGAGATCGTCACTAATGGGCGGGACTTTCCCCCTCTGATGACATGTACAAAGGAAGAATGCCGATTAAAATGTTTCTGCAGACTGTTTTTATCAAGTGTGATTATAAAAAATAAAATTAATACATTTTTACCATTAGAATATTATTACAGACCTTTGCCACAGTTGTGTTATAAAGTTATTTTAGCCTTGATCTACAATCAACTAGCAATTAGAAGAATCACAATATTGCAGATTTCTATATTGCAAACAAACTCAATTACATGATATGTGGTGCTTTATAGAAGGGAGAGGAGCTAAAGATCTTTTTTGACATGCTGTGCTTACTGTGACTGATTGGTTGAACTTTTTATATAGCATTTCATATTCTGCACAAATACGGCTATCAAACATGATAAAAAATAAGTTTATTTGAACCAAAAGTTTAAACTGCAAGTAAACGTATGTCACAAGTTTACATGTCAATTTTGAGACACAATAAAAATGTTGTATTTTAATAACTCAGTTATTTTTAAAGTCACAATTCTAAGGGATGAGTAAAAATCAATAAATTTAGATAAATCCTCATCTTAGAATTATAAGGTTCTATCTGACATTTTTGTCGATATTGAGTCTTTTTTTGTTTTTTTATTAGTTGTTTACATTTAAAGACTTTTTATTTAAAAACAAAAAAGGTTTTATCTACAAAGTCGAACTCTAGCTTGACTCTATAAGGTTCTTTCTGTGAGCCAAGCAGCATTTAAATGCACGCACGAGGATGGATCAGCTTTCTTTGTCATTTCCCCGGATTGCTCTGTTGACAGCAGGAAAAACCAGAATGAAACACAAAATCAGAGTTGACTAAATAATGCTGCACCAAACAAAATGGAGAAGAAACCTGAAACTGAAAAAGTGTGTGTAAATGTGATGATTTAGAAGTCTTTAAGACATTGAAATGAAATGTTACATTTTACACAAAAAAAGAAATCGTTTTTAAAAAATGTAACATCTTAAATGGCAAATATTTTTATTTGTGTATACATAGTCAGTGAAACATTTTTCAGTGTTTATTAAACTTTGTTAAACAACTCAATTGCTCAAGTCTTTAAATTTGATGTTAAGCCCTAATTCAATAAATATAATTCAGTAATTCACATAAAGCATATCATTTGATAAATATTACTATATTACATAAAATTAACATCTGCACTGGACAAAATATTTAGCACAGCCTTAAATGCTTAATTTGAGCAAGAAAAAATATTCATCCTAAAACATTAAATAAATGTTATAGAGAACAAAAATTTTACTTTCCTTTAATTAAAGTAAATTTAGTGTCTCTGTCATGTTAATGTATGAAAAAGAACTGCAACACACATATTATTTGCTGTATGGAATGCAAAAACCTTGAAGCTCAATATTTTTAAATTATTTAGAATGCAGATAGAACCTTATAATTCCAAGGTAACAAAATGATATATTCAGAATTGCAAGAATATAAATCTTAGAATAAATCTTAAATCTAAATTGCACAATTTATTTTTTCAGGATTTTTCATAGCTGTTAAAAAATATACTAATAATTTTCCAACTTTGCCAAATAACTTACATAGTGTGTGTTTGGCACAAGTATTTAGTTTCAGGTTATGTTTACATTCATCCAGAAGAAATCAGGCATCCTTTATATTTTGCAGAATATTATAGAAAGTACATTTTGATTTCTCAACAAATGTGACCCCAACTGAAGTTTAAAAGTACAAAAAATACGCAAACATATAAAAAAATAATTATATTTGTATGCTATTGCGGCTTCCTGATTTGTCCTGAAGTCGCTAGAGAGGCAGTGAGGGTCCTTTGAATTTGTGACACGATGCTGGCTGAGACAGACACGCTGAGCCCAAGATGTTTTTAGTAAAACTTTATATATAGTTGAAACATGACAAACAAAACATCAATTTGTGGGTTAAATACCTGTTGTCTATGGAGCTGATTATTGCATTGTATAGGGTTGTTGCGTGTGACGTTGTTGCATGTGCTGTGGCGGTCAACAAAAAATACAGCTACCCCACTCTCTTTCTCTCCTCCTAACACCTGTGTGATTGTGCACGCGCTTTATTTGCTCTAGCAGGTGCCAGGTAAGCTCACGTGACTAAAAACATTAAACGTCACTGTGAAACCCAAACTAATCAGTAAACAAATAAACATTATAATTAAATGAAAAGTAATATGGCTCCTATAGATACTTTAAAAATCATTTAACAAGTTAGCACAGCAATTGTCTCTGAATCTCTGAATTTCTGCATTTTTTTACAGAATATTTTGGAGAACGACAGCATTACACTAGATTGGATGTTCAAATATTCATTAATCAGTGACATAGTAAAGGTAAAAAAAAACTTTCTTCATTTTTTAATGATGAAATTCACCTTAAAGGGATAGTTCACCCAAAATTAAAAACTCTGTCATTATTTTTTCACCTTCCACTTGCTCTAAACTTTCATGTGTTTCTTTCTTCTATTCAACAAAATAGGAAAGAAAAGAAAGAAAAACATAATATATGACATCCATAGTTTTTTTCTTCCATGAATGTCAATGGCTACCGTTTCCAACATTCATAAAAGTGTGTCCTTTTTTGTACAACATAAGAAAGAAGCTCATGAAGCCTTGGAATCACTTGAAGTCAATTAAACGCTAGATAAATGTTCATCTTTAGGTGAACTATCCCTTTAAGTGTTTATTTTCCATTCTCCCTCATTGCACTGCATCCTTATCCTCCTGCTTTCCTTCATACTGTCCAATCTGTCTCTCCCCTCAGGGCATGGCTTTTCTTCATAACAGTGTGATTGTATCCCATGGCAACCTGAAGTCTTCCAACTGTGTGGTTGACAATCGTTTTGTGCTAAAGATCACTGACTACGGGCTGTCCAGCATCAGGACGGAGTCGGACACGGAGGACGCCCACTCTTATTATGCACGTCAGTCATGTGACCTTTTCAGTTTTGTCGATTCATGTGTCATCCTGACACACATGGCTGTGATTTTTCACAACATGCATACATGCAAGCTTCAGTCACACAATCAACAATAACACTCACTGTCTGTATGGATCTGTGTGTATAGGTAAGCTGTGGTTGGCTCCAGAGTTGTCGAGAATGGAGTGCTTTCCTCCAGGAGGCACACAAAAGGGGGATGTCTACAGTTTTGGCATCATACTTCAGGAAGTGGCTTTACGCAGAGGAGTCTTTTACCTGGAGGGAGACTTGCTAAGCCCTAAAGGTCAGACACCAAGCTTACCAATTCATGTGTCAAACATGTAAAGTTATGTCTAAAACCTGCTACACATCTCGATCATTGTGTTTGAAACAAATGATTCAATATTTATGCACTTTTGTATCAAACCTGTGTACACTTCTTTCTGCCACAGAGTAAAATAATACTAAAAGGCTTGCTTATTTCTCACAGTTCTGACTTTTTTCTCAGAATTGCAATTTGTATCCTGCAATTTTTTGAGTTTTAAGGACACCTATGATGAAAATCATTGTTTGGAAGCAGTTTAGACAGAATTGTATGTAGTATAGTGTGTCCACAGTCATATTGGAGTGATATAAAGACAACAAGTCTCTTTTTTAAAAATTTCATGATGTTAAAATAGGATCCGAATGCCTTCCATTTTGAGGCCCACCGCAACGTGACGTAGGAGTGCAGTTTCCCTGCCCACCAAATTGATTGACAGCCAAGAAGTAATATGTCTCCATAGCAGAGATGGGGGACTCGAGTCAGACTTAAGTTGCAAAATTTAGGATTTGAGACTTGCTTGACAAATATCTAAAAAAGTCTCGACTTGACTTGGACTTGACTGTCATGACTTGAGACTTGACTTGGACTTGAGTTAAATGACTCGAAATAACTTGTTTTTGTTAAATACATAACCGTTTGTTAAATATTATGCATTTTAAAAAAAAGAAAAGAAAGTTCTAAGTCACACATGTGCAGTTTGCTAATCGATTCTCTGATCGGTCCGAAAGATAGGTTCTCTGTAATGTTCCGAATAAAGCACTGCAACCGATTCCTGACTCGAATTGATTTTTTTTTTAAGTAAGTTTAAGATAACTCGGGATATTGTTTTGGGATATGATTCAGAGGGAGTGCCAGGCAAGTTAAAAGGTAAGTAACTTACTTATTACGTAATTTGTGGATTAGTGTTTACTGGAAATACAAACAATTTTAAAAGAATGAGTTGGATTTACTGAACTATCAATCAGTTCACTAAGTACCACTTTAAATGATTCATTAGATTCATTTAAATGATTTATTTGCTATTCGGCCGTCAGATAAAGAGCATGCTGTGATGGAAAATTGAAGGCGTTCCGCCAAAGATAATTTAATTCAAGTTTAAAGATTATAAGCAAGATGACGTCAAGAAGAATAAATCTGCAACATGCAAAGCATGCAGCTCAAAAATCTGCGATTCAATCACCAAGTGGTGTCGAATGGTGGTATTAAGCAGTGACTCGACACGACAAAAATTGACTTGACTTGCCTTGCTTGAGACTTGAAGGTTAGGACTCGAGACTTGCTTGTGAGTTGCAGATGTGTGACTGACTCCCACCTCTGCTCCATAGCAACTCATATATTCATATCAACAAGACAGGACATGCGCAAAGCAACTGGGATTAAAAGATCTGTTCAGCTCCCTGTGATCATCAGTCATAAAATGTGATCAAGAGTGAGTTTTACAAGTCTAAAATGTTTTTAAAACAGTGCATGTTTGTAATGAATTACAGCACCACAGCCACATGTCAGGACAATTATAAAAGATGATGCTTCAATCCCGGTTTGTGGAAGTTAAAATTAGGTTTATTTTGTACATTAACATAACGGATATCCATACAGCAGTGGAGATTAATGTGTATCCTGTCACATTTACGTGCAAAAACAGTGCAAAGTTAAACGCGTGCTGTGTGTCTGTGCGTGAACTTTGTAATGACATTGTGTGTGACTCATCATTGCAGGAAGTCTTGAATTAACTCCACAACAAATACATCAAATAATCATTGGGAAAGTTCTTACTGTAGTATTTCTCACAAAAAAAAGAGATCTGCTTCCTTCATATCTGTCACTGTGCTGTTTATCTGACGCAGCCGAGGCGGAGATTGGGGCACACTCTGAGAGGCACGTGGGAACGATGGGCAGGGAGAACTAGCATTAAAGGCACAGGCAACAAAAACAGATAGATTGTGTTCAGAGCAGTAGATTTCAACATTCTGAAAGGTTTAATAAATAATCTGATGGGTGTTTTGAGCTGAAACTTTACAGAGACATTCTGGAGTCTTAAATCTTGAAAAGGGGTAAAATAGGTGCCCTTTAACCTTGCAAATTGTAATTCTGGGTTTACATCAAAAGTAAAATGAATTATCCACGTTAGTAGATTACAAACAAAGTCAATACAAATGCACAAATACATGGCAGTTTCCATCAGACAGAGGGAATTAAGCTGAATGCACAACATGTTCGCTGCAAATACACAGAATTCATCACAATTGAGTCTTCTACGCAAGTTCAAAACTAATCTCAAGTAGAAAATTTACTTGAGGTAAAAAACATTATCCACATTGGCACATCCACATCCACATTGACAACCCAGTATAAGATTATAGCTAATAATTCAGACACATTATCGGGTAACACTTTAGTTTAGGTCACAATTCATGCTTTTTACTACTGGCTTATTGTCTGCATATTATTACTGTTCATTAGTAGTAATAAAGTACGATCTTTGTTCTGCATCCCTTCAAAAACTTCTACCTTTATAACGATTAATAAACAGCTAATTATTAGTGTATTAAGCTTGCAGTGTTAGTTAGTGGTTTGTTAAATTCCTCCTTCAGAGATGAGATCTTTTATAAATGTTTACATTTTAAATAAGTGGCAAGAGGAGTGGGAAACATTGGAAAATGAAAAAATTGAATGAAATATAACCTGAAATCTCAAGAGTTTTAAGACATTTTAAGACTAGATTTGATTGAGCGATTTTTACCAGATGTCGAATTGGACATACAAGATTGGACCATTTTACTGCACTGTCCTGCTTTTAATGATTCCAGTAGGCTTTTTTTATGGAACTCTTTTAAGGACTTTTTTAACAAAGTAACACCAGGAAGAATTAGAATTTTATCATGTATTAACACAGAAAATTTGTTTGTTGTTTTTAATTGTATATTTATTATTGAAATGTTCTTGTCATGAAAATAGCATTGGTTGCTGACATGGCATTAAATAAAATATACATTATTAAATTAGTTAGTGGTTTGTTAATCCTGTAAATTGTGACCTAACTAAAGTGTTACACATTATTGTAAGGCAAAAACTCACAAAATAAAATCTGAATTGCAAAACAGAGTTATGGGGAAAAGGACTGAATTTTGAAAACTGATGTAAATAGACTGTTTTTGCCTGTAAAATAAAAGTGAAACGTGTTGTTTTTGACCCCAGTAGCATTAATTGTATGAACAAAAACTGCTTTAATAACGTTTATTTTGTGCAGCACAGATGAAAGAAATCTATACAGGTTTTGATCTATGCACTTCTTTCAAGTGGATGCAGAAGCATCATAGAAGCGATCCAAATGACTCATGCACTGTATTCCAAGCCTTCTAAAGCAATCCAAGTTTTGTGTGAAGATTAGAGTCAAATTTAAATTGCTATTCACTGATAATCCTTCTATTTGTTAACCAGGCTGAGTCAGTGAACCAGATTAGTCTGGTTTGTCAATTAATCTTTCAGTATTTTTCACAGAAAAGGTCTGATTTAAAGGGTTTTCAATGAAAAGGTCTGATTTAAAAGAATGAATAGTTGATTAATTACTAATAATAGTCATTTATTGAATACTAGTATTAATGATTGTACATGCTGAAGAGATCTACAAGTTTTTTGTCTTCATTTTTAGTCTACAAAATGTCTTTTTGATCTAAATTTACAATACTCATTTTTTCATCTGTTGTGCGTCTTCTAGCAAAAAGGTGCATGATTTGGCATAAATCTGTTGTGTTTGGAGGAACTTAAAAGTCTGGCTTTTTCTATGTGTTAGTCATGTAGTTTAATCCAGCCTTTAAATTCAGTTTCATCTGTTTCTCACACAAAGCTGTCTTGTGGCTTTCGAACATCTAAAGTATAGTGCGCAAGTTAAAAGGCCTGATGCTTTTATAATACTTTCATGTCCTTTTTTGAAACTTAAAAGCCTCAGTTCCCATTACATCGCCATGTTTTATGTGTTTTTTATTTAATTAATGTATTAATATCATTCATTCTTGCTCCTCTGATCTGGTGTCTGAAGACAAATTGAGGAAGCCGAAAAAACTTGGTTTGTTGCTTCCTTCCAAAACACTTTTCAAATATTGATGCACGGCTCTGCACTCACACAAATTACCCTTGAGAGCCTCCACAGTGACAGCAATGGAAGACACTAATGAACCAGGTTCTTCAGAAAGGTCAACAAATACACAACCACATGCCATTCACAGCTGTGCTTCTCTCTTTACTACAGACACATCAAAGATGGCCCTTTAAACACAGCACGTATGCATAAAAACACCCTCATACACTGTTAATTTGCCAGTCCCACTACCCATCGGTAAAGAGGAAGACACTTGACATTTTCTTGTCATCCCGCCAACACACTCATTCACATTACCTCCCCTGTTTATGGTTCTCTTGGCTGTAGAGAACAGCCCTTAGAGGGTGAAGTGCTCCCTTGTTCAGATGAGAATTTGAAGTTATTTTGTGTCATACTTTTGCATGATGATTCTGTATGAATATTCAGGGTTGCTAATTGCCATGAAATATGAAAATTCAGACCAACACTGGGTGGACTACTTTAATGTTGTGTACTGTATGGTTTCTTATCAATTACAAATTACATAATGAAAATTATAGTTGATAATTAAATTCATTAGATTGCTCTTTTTAGGTAATGGACTCTGATTACTTTTGGATTACTTTTAGATTACTTTTGACCAAACTTGTTATTATTGTAGATAATTGTTGTCATAAATTAAAGAAATTGTCATTAATGAAAAAATCCTTTATGAAAATTATATTGGTAATGTATTTTATTTGATTGCTCATTTTAGGTAATGCACTTGGGCTACTTTTGGATTACTTTTAGATTACTTTTTACCTAACTTATTACTGTAAACTATTTCTGTCATAAAATAAAAAGTGTTCATTAATGAAAAAATTACATTATGAAAATTATTGTTTGTATTGTAATTTATTACATTGCTCACTTTAGGTAATGCACTTGGACTACTTTTGGACTACTTTTGGATTACTTTTGAATTACTTTTGACCTAACTTGTTATTATTGTAGATAATTATTGTCATAAATGTAAAAAATTGTCATTAATGAAAAGAAATCCTTTATGAAAATTATAGCTGGTAATGTAATTTATTATATTGCTCATTTTACGTAACGCGCTTGGACTACTTTTGGGTTACTTTTAGATTACTTTTGACCTAACTTGCTATTATAGTAGATAATTATTGTCATAAATTAAAAAATGTCACTAATGAAAATCCTTTATGAAAATTATAGTTCATATTGTAATTTATTAGATTGCTCACTTTAGGTAATGCACTCGGACTACTTTTGGATTACTTTTGACCTCACTTGTTATTACTGTAGACGATTACTGTCATAAATTTAAAAATTGTCATTATTAAAAAAAATGACATTATGAAAATTATAGTTTGTATTGTAATTTATTAGTTTGCTCATTTTAGGTAATGCACTCTGAATACTTTTGGATTACTTTTAGATTACTTTTGACCTAACTTGTTATTACTGTACATGATTACTGTCATACATTTAAAAAATGTCACTAAAAATGTAACTAAAAATAAATTACTTGATGACAATCGTACTTTGTAATGGAATATATTAGATTCTAGTAGACTTAAACTACGTTTGGATTACTTTTAGATTACTTTTGACATTTAAGATAAGTATGGGATTGTTAAAAAGGAATATTTCATTTTGTGGTGTTATTAACATCATGAAATGCATAAAACATTGCATTATATTAAGGTTGGGGAAATTATAGAGATTAATAAATTTAAATTGAATATGAAATACTAATAAATACTAATTAATTAAATCATTAAAATGTCAAATTAGATTAATAATTATTTTTAAATAAAGCCCAAATTTTTAATGTTTTTTACCTACATTTTTACCTAAAAAAACAAATAGAATGTGTTGTTCAACTACTTACTTTTATTCTAATATTTGAGTAAATTTTTAAGAACAGTGTGGCTCGACTGACAAAATTCCTGCATCACATAAACAGACATTAATTAACATGAAAACAGAAATGTGATGGTCAAAGTCTTCCCGATTTTCAATATTTCTGTGGGTTATACATTGGCACAGAATTTAGTATAGCTTGCATAATTATGAATCTCATTATATAATGTAACTGAATTTGCTAATTTAGATTCATGTATAACAAATTCATTTGCATGACATTTACTGTACATAGTCTTCTATATTTTAATTAATAAGAGATAAAATGTCAGCAGTATTGTTCAATTTCCTTTCACATGAAACATTAGAAAAAAAAATTATACAAAAGAATTAGCAAAATCATTTAATTGCAAATCATTAATGGTCAATGTCTGACTAATTTGTGTTTAATCCATAAAAAAATGGATAACTATAAATCCAGATGAAATGTAATCACTTACTACCAAGCACTGATCATGAAATATTAAAACCTCCCTATAGTAAAACACTGAATCAATATTCTATCTAAAACTCCAATCTGAATGAAAGAAAAGCTTTATAAATTACTGTCACTTTCTATTACTTTCAGAGTCATAACACATTCATTTGTTCTGTCTTTCTCTTTCACACACACTTATCTCTCTCTTCCTCTCTAATCTAATTTATGGATTTAATCATGTGATTCATAATACAGACCAAAATCCATGTTTGTGTATGACTCAGTCCAGTATTGCTGGTACATTTCAAGCATTTCCCATTTGTTTTACTTAGTGAATTAAACAAATGTTTTAACTTACAGTAAACTTAATCTATTGTTAATGTAAAATAATGGAAAATGTTTAAATATGACAAGGGACATTTGATTTTGTCACTAATTGTTGTTTAACCTAATGTGTAAAACCTTTAAATTCATTAACAGAGTTGACAATAACAGACTTGACATTTTCCATCATTTTATGCTTTAGCTCAAGTTGCTAACCTCAACCCAAGACACCACATGGCATATCTAAATCTGAATTATGTATGTAAATCATATTATAGTTTTAAAAAAAGAGAAAATTGCTAAAATATATCAATAACAGAGTTCACAAATTATTAATCTACTTTGATGTATTGAAAACATTTTGCAAAAATTAATGAGAGAATATTAAATCACATGCTTCAGTGCCTTCCAGAGGTAAAGTCTAGGATACAGCTGCGGATACGCACATCAATATAGCATCATTTTTGTGATGCTGTATAACAATAATTAATATTTTTACATCACTGTGATGGTTGGGTTTAAGGTTGGAGTAGGGGTAGAGGTACATGTTAATAAAATACAATAAATGGGAAGTTTAATAAATACTATAAATAATACTCATTAACTTCGGGCCACTACCATATTCGATCTAGCAACAACCCCTTCCAGAGTTTCCCACCAGAGGAAGTGGCATCACTTGAAGCGAGTCACATGCTTTTTCTGTCAGCGCTTTAAATATTGTCATGCCTTTTCATAGCTGATATGACAGAGTTGACCAGAACATAGCAACAAATACCAAATGTATGTTTTCATTACTGAAATTATAAATAACACAGGAAACAGATGTTTCATCCAAATGTTTATATAGTAAACACGAAAAAGCTCCAAACAAGACTTAATTATTTTATGATAATTTAAGGTAATTACAGAGTGTTAAAATATACACTTTATTGTTGGAGATGTAAGACCGAGAATGGTGATTCACTTCATGCTCTATGGCAGCGTTTCTCAATCATGTTCCTGGAGGACCACCAGCTCTGCACATTTTCTATCTCTCCTTCATCAAACACACCTGATTCAGATCATTAACTCATTAGCACAGACTGAAAGAGCTGTAATGGTATGATGGACAAAGGAGACATTCAAAGTATGCAATGCTGGTGGTCCACCAAGAACGTGGTTGAGAAATACTGCTCTGTGGTCTTGTAAAAAAAATTCTGGTAAAGAGTTCATGAACACATTTGCTTGGTCTTAGATTTTCTTGGTTTTAAATCCTAGACTGTTTAGGTGGTTGGACAGACAACATAATTGAACTTGCTAGAGTGGCCGCATTTGAAAAAATGTCTTGTAAGCCAATAGTACTTAACCTGTTTGGAAATGGAACAGTAATAAATGTGTGAGAAATATACTGATTGTGACTGTGTAAATCTGATGTGTTATTGACTGAACTTACCTATTCATATTTTGTTTTAATATAATTTTCTCTTCATTATATAAAGGTGGAGGCTTTAAATGTAATTAATGATAGCCAAGCCGCAACCTTAAAGTCATAGTTAGGAATTAATTTGGGTTGGGTTTGTTAATTGGGTAAAATGTTGATTCTTTACAGAGTATTCTGTGTTCTATTCTGAAATTTGCCTGAGAATCAATAAAACTGTTAATCTCTAAGGTAATTACACTCTCAGAAATAAAGGTATGCAAGCTGTCACTGGGGTGGTACCTTTTCACAAGGTACACATTTGTATTTAAAGGGTACCTCAAAAGTATATATTAGTATCTAAAGAATTTAAGAGGAACACTTCTGTACTTTTTAGGTACTAATATGTACCCTTGAGGTATTAATATGGTACCTTTCGAAAAGGTACCACCTCAGTGACAGCTCGCGTACCTTTATTTCTGAGAGTGTACAAGGTTTCAAATTAGACACAGTGGGGGAGTCTTAAAGTTAATATTTTTTAATATAAAATACAAACATTATTTTTTAGATACAACTTGATATAATTTGTGTTATTATCTAAAACTGTTTCATTAAAGTCTTTATTTAAAACAAATTTAAAAATAAAAATTAAATGAGGTTCATCTTGGAGATGCAAAGAACCCACATTTCTAGAATCACCCATATACACTACCTGACAAAGGTCTTGTCGTCAATCTCAGTAGCAAGAGCAACAAATAATAAGCTGACTTCTAGTTGATCATTTGGAAAAGTGGCAGAAGGTAGATTTTTCGGTTGAATCATCTGTTGAACTGCATCCCAATCATCACAAATACTGCAGAACACCTATTGGAACCCGCATGGACCCAAGATTCTCAGAGTAATCAGTCAAGTTGGGTGAAGGAAAAATCATGGTTTGGGGTTGCATTCCGTTTGGGGGCATGCGAGAGATCTACAGAGTGGATGGCAACATCAACATCTGAGGTATCAAGACATTTGTGCTGCCCATTACATTACAAACCACAGAAGAGGGCAAATTCTTCAGCAGGAAAGCTCCCTGTCATACTTCAGCCTCCATATCAAAGTGCAGAGGTGTATGGATGCAGTCCTCAAGCTCATGGGAGTCATACACAATATTTATTCCTTTTCCACTGCACCATGACTTTATATTCTATACTCTACATTATTTCTGTTAAGTGACAAGACTTTTGTTTAAGCAAAGTCAGACCTTACTGTCCTAATTAAAGAATTAAAAGTCAAGACATGATCATATTTAATTTTGGTAAAATAAGCGTAATCTAGAGGCCTTTGTGTTTCATATAAGCCACTTCTGATACCAAATGATCAACTAGAAGCCAGATTATTATTTGTTGTTCCTAAAACTTGGATAGGCAACAAGACTTTCATCAGGTAGTGTATATGTGTTTCTATATGAAGAGCAGACTTTTTCTCCCTGCACAAGGTAATATAATATGCTGTCAGCATCCCCGGAGCTTCTAATGTCAGCACTGTAATCAGAACGGACATAAAAGAAGTGATCATATCAATCTCAACCGGGCGGCAGACATGCTTTTGGCCACCTTCGTAATGAGATTGCCTTTCCGGCGCTAGACTGGTGAACCAATGAGCCTTGTGTATGCTAGGTCAGCCAATCAATTGGCACACGTATAAATACACAACACAAACACAAAGAAAAGCGTGCAGCAGTAAAGATGTCCTGAGCTTTGAAGAACGGCTTCTTATCAGGCCAGATTGTCTGTGAAAAGCCTCAGATGGGGCAGAGAAAGGGTGCCTTTGCTGGAGTGTGACAGCCCACAGCCGTTGCTTTCAGAGCTGTAAAAAGAGCTGATAAATAGAGCTGAGAGAGAGAGAGAGATCAGGAAGAGGATGGGAAACAGAGATAAAACATTTGTGGGAGTTTGTGGGAATAAGACTCATGAAAAATGCCCTGATGCAACAGATAATAGAGAGAAAGTGAAGGAAAGCACTTTGACTGGCAAAATGTCTTCAGGCTGCTGATACTGTTGAAATTGAAGGAACGTTTCACACTGAAAATGTATTTACTTTAGGTATGGCTTGGAAGTACCAACCAATATTTGAGTTTGTTTTATGACGTGTTGAATTTAAGTGAAAGAAATGTTTAGGATGGGGGCTCTATCCAAATTTGTTTTGTTTTTTTTAGATTGAACTTTGTCATTATACATATACAAGGCAACGAAATGCAGTTTAGGTCTATTCAGGAGTGCAATAGCAGCAAGTGCAGGATGTAGGTACAATTTATAAGTTAAACTATGGGTAATATTTACAGATGGATGCATTATGAACATAATATAAAAGTTGTATTAGCTATAGTCTGTAGAGATTTACAAATAGGTGAACATTCTCTACTGGTTGCTATATCAGAGTTTCTTTCAATCGCTTTGGTACATTTCTCATATCAGAATTGAAATTCTCTAAACTCCCTGTTCAATTTTCAGATCATTGTGTCACTTGCGCACTTCAGAAAAGAAGTTTCTCATTCCTTTGAACAAGTTGTACATGCTTTTGTACATTCATGCAAATGATTGTGCAATTCTCTGATGT
The DNA here is from genome assembly GCF_903798145.1 of Danio aesculapii. Taxonomy (NCBI): domain Eukaryota; kingdom Metazoa; phylum Chordata; class Actinopteri; order Cypriniformes; family Danionidae; genus Danio; species Danio aesculapii. Next base: position 27,365,236 of record NC_079450.1, on the reverse strand, counting down.
TTCCTATATTATCAATTGCTTATGTCATGTTGATCAAAATGGATTATTTTGGTCTCTGTTGAATTGTCTCAGCCCTCACAACATTTCATCATTTGTTCATGGCAGAAGTCTTTACATGCTAAATGGCTGAACAAGTCATAATATTTAGTCAAAATGCATTTTTCTATACATTTCCATTAGATTTTTATTCTAAATCTGTCTACAATTGGTACATTTCTACCAGGTGAATCTTGACTTTTTTTAATGAAGATCTAAAAGGAGATTGTTCTATGTTCACATTTCTACTTTTGTTTTATTTTTTCTTTGTGCTATGCAGTGTTGTCTTTTCCTTTCTTATAACAATGATCTTTCAACAAATTACAGTAGAAACAGCAAAAAAAAAAATGGCTATAGATTACTCCAGAACACCCTTCCAGAGTACACTGTTGTATTGACATCAAGACTAAGTATTTTGACTGACTTTTTAGTCTTTTAAGCTTTTTAATATTTTTTCCCCATTTTTCGAGTGCCTTGGACTTGATTTTTGCTGTTTATTCTGATAAATTCTTTACCCAAAGAGCACATTATCTTTACCCAAGAGACACATTATTTAAGCTTCCCCTGAGCACTCTTGTTTGATTTTGAAAGAAATTAACGATTTTTTTTCTAAATAAATTGAAATACTAAAGTACAAATTAAAATTATTTATATTAATTGCTAAAAGTGAGCATCACAAAATTATAACATGCATTGCATTAAGACATTTTAATATTTCATATTCGCTAAATATTACTGAAATTTATTAGGCTTTTCATGCATTACAAGCTGATCTTTAAGTGATGGTAAATGTCATCTAATTGTAAAAATTAAGATTTTAAAGCGCCATAAAACCCCCCTCTATCAATTCAATCTACCATCGATTTTTTCAAAAAATGCTTCATGATGGGTGTGGAGCGCTGCGAGCAGAGGGAGGAGTGAGCTTTACTGTATCGTCCCTGGCAGAATCACAGGGAAAAACATTTTACAAAACTTTTACAGTCTATGGGAAAAACATGCAGCAAACCGTGTGGACATGGAAACAATTCAATTCAATTCACCTTTATTTGTATAGTGCTTTTACAATGTAGACTATGTCAAAGCAGCTTCACATATTATATAGTAAATTGAAATTTCAATTCAGTTTTCAGTGTTTAAGTTCAGTTCAGTTTAGCTCAGATCAGTGTGGTTTAATATTCACTACTGAGAGTCCAAACACTGAAGAGCAAATGCATACGATCCTTCATGAAGGGCAAAAATATAATTAAATAATTTGTGGTGTGCATGTACGCGGTCTCACAGCTTGGCAGGTCTGCCTTGCTTTCGGAAAGCACGTGCTGTCATGAATAATTAAGAAGCAGGGTCTTCTCATAGGATAAGAAAACTCAGCTATGGATAATAATGAGAAACCGACACATCATCACTCGACTGGTAGATCGGCGCTATGTTACCGATTTTGATCCCGCCCCAAAAATAATTATAAACCCAGAAGGTAAAATTAGCTGACTAAAGCTCAAAATGATGCAGATTTCCCCTTAACTAAAGCTGACAGGTGCTAACGTTGTCTTAACTGATGCTCAACACACACAAATCTGTTAACAATTTTATAAAAGTACTCCAAGGATTCTGGAACCTTTAAAAATGAAGGTAGTAATGAAGTAGTTTACTTTTTGACTGATCTGTTAATTTAATCTCAAACCGTTCCTCTTTGTGTTTTTCTCTTGATCGCTGTTTCCTTGTGTATAGAGATTGTGGATCGGGTGGCTCTGGGTGAATGGCCGTATCTCCGTCCATCACTGAACCCTCAGGCACACAGTGAGGAGCTCGGTCAGCTGATGCAGCGCTGCTGGGCTGAAGAACCATCAGACAGACCTGAGTTCAGCCATATTAGTGTGTTACTCCGCAAACAGAACAGGTCTGTCCCCTGTTACTCTCTAGTTCTTTCTATATTTCTGTTACATTTAAGGGTTTTCACATTTCAGATGCCAATGATCCTCAAATGTCCAAGGTAACTATCTTAAAATGTAAAAATGCACATATATACAGTCTTGTATAAAGAGCCAAGGATAGTTTACATTATATTTTTTACATTTTAAGTCTAATTTTACAGTCCAATTTTGATCCCTTTAAATTCACTTGCTTCATTTGTGTTTAAAATCATTTTAATCTAAAGATTCATCCTTGACCAGCATCTGCCCTTTTTCTCTCCAAACATTATGAGCATAAAAAATGTACTGTATGCTGCATGTTGCACCCTGTACATGTGTTTTTCATTCACCCCATCATGTCGTGTTCACAGGGAGCACAGGAGTAATATCCTGGATAATCTTTTGTCTCGTATGGAGCAGTATGCTAATAATCTAGAGGAGCTGGTAGAGGAGAGAACCCAAGCCTACCTAGAAGAGAAACGCAAGGCAGAAGCTTTACTGTACCAGATCCTCCCTCAGTCAGTTGACCGACACGCCTCATAAACTAAAGCAGCTATTACAAAGTTCTTATTCAACTTGGCAAAGTCTCACATGGCTTTATTTTTGTTGTGTGTGTGCGTGTGTGCGTGTGTGTGTGTGTGTGTCTGTGTGTTAGTTCAGTAGCAGAACAGCTGAAGAGAGGTGAGACGGTGCAGGCTGAAGCTTTTGACTCTGTCACCATCTATTTTAGTGATATTGTAGGCTTCACATCACTGTCAGCGGAGAGCACACCTTTGCAGGTACTTCACACTTAAAACTGACAGTGAAAATGCTGTTTTTTTCGATGTCTGAACCTTAAGATTCAAAGTGTTTTTGTTTCTTGTAGGTCGTCACCCTCCTCAATGACCTCTACACTTGCTTTGATGCCATTATAGACAATTTCGACGTTTACAAGGTAACGCCACCTCAAACCTCAGCACATTTTTATATGCCTTATGCAGTGCTCAGCATAATTGAGTACATACTATTTTGAAAATGAATATTTTTCTCCATTTCTCAGTGAATATAGGCAATGTATTTTGGTGCATTTAAACAAAACAGATTTATTGAACAGATATATTTATTAAAATAATATTTTAGTCACCAAACATTTAGAAATTGAAAGAGAATACAATTAAATTCAAGCAAAATATTGCAAAAAAAATTACAACTAAATTTTTCAATTTTTTGCTTCTCTTGAATTCTCCTTTGTTAAATTTGTATTTAATATTTTTCTCGTCCATATACATTTGGGTGTACTAGTTTTGGACAGTTATCGTAAGTTATTTTGTTAGATTACCTCCAGATTTGGCTTCAGCACCGATTAATCTAATGTATATGCAAAAATATAATATTGTGCAGCTTCCTATTAAAAATATGAATTTAAAAGATAGGTTTGTGAGGGATATACTTATATATGCTGAGCACTGTAACAAACATATTTAACCAGGAAAGTCCCTGGCAGCATAGGACAGAGTTCCAAAAAAAAAAAAAAAAAAAAAAAAAAAAAAAAATATATATATATATATATATATATATATATATATATATATATATATATATATATATATATATCACAACACAGATACATACAAATATAATATAAGCCATAATCAATTATTAAAACATGTGTTTTGTTCTAAATAGACAGACTTTAATTTTTTTTAAATATAGCGAGAAGGTACAGATTTCATACTGTATGTAGTATATTTTGAAGCTCGTTCCATACATATGGAGCAAACTTAGAGAATGCAGATCGACCTAACTCTGTATGAAAAAAATGCCTTCTTAAGTAAGAGTACATCTGCTGATCTGGTATTATAAGTATTTGAGCAGTACACCAACAAACTAGATCTATACAGTGGTCATTTACCAACTAAAGCTTTAAAAATAAAATTTTAAAATATGTTGCATGTTTTAGATCAGATTTTTATCTATTTAATCACATTTTGATATTTATTTTATTTTAACCTTATTTATTCATATTTCTATTGATTAATTTTATTGTAATTATTCTATTACTTTTCTATTATTTTATTATATTTTTTATTACTATTTTTTTATTATTATTTTAATTCCACATTTCCCTGGACCTCAGATTGAAAAACGCTCCCCTAGACGGCAGTATATAGTCCCTGTTTTGCTTACAAATATAGTTTGAATTCAATCCTCATTTTCTTGAATGTTTTATTGTAGTCAATGTCAATGAACTTAACATACATGATTCCTCATCCAATAAAGGGTAAAAAATGTAAACAAAAAGTTTCATTAACTAGAAAATGTTGCATTTTCATATTTAAAATGAAGCCTTGAATCCTAAGAGGAATATGCATTTTTATGTGGCAAATTTTACATTTAAATAAAAGGAAATATGCTACCTGTAGATAGCGTAAGGCTGTCGAAGAAACGATATTTGAACAACAACATTTGAAGCAGATCAAAATCTTTCAACAAAGTATTCAACAAACTATTCAACAACACCCATTCTTGTCTTGTCTTACAATTTTGAAAAACTTTTTGATCCTCTTCAAATGTTCACTTCTATATATAAAGACCTATATAAAGAACAACCGGCATGTTGTTAATTTCTGTTCATTTGTTGTTAACCTCTAACAGTGCATTTTTCTTTTGTCCTGTGCTTTGTGCAGAAGTGGATCTCTACCTGCTATACTAGTGCTAAACAATGTCTAAAATAATCAGTAACTTTTAAAACAATCAGATCTAACTTGTGTTACATATGTTTACATCGAAAAACTGACAACATGTATTTTGGCTGTTTACTATAAAGCACAGGAGTTTGAATTTGATGAATTATCGTCTGCATATTACAGTGTGTGTTCAGCCTATAGTCATGTTTAAAACAACAATGACAGACTACAGGACTGCATTATCCTATCCCAAACTTTATATATGTTTTATATATCATTTTTGTTTTATTGTTCCTTTAGGTGGAGACAATAGGCGATGCTTACATGGTAGTTTCAGGACTGCCAGTACGAAATGGGAAACTGCATGGTCGTGAGATTGCACGGATGTCCCTCGCTCTGTTGGAGGCTGTCAAAACCTTTAAGATTCGCCACCGACCCGATGAGCAACTCAAGTTACGAATCGGCATTCACAGTGGTGAGAATGAGCATTTTAAACAGTTTTTTGACACTAACAGTGATTTTTCTTGTATTGAACTATGTTTATCTAACATAATAATAAATATTACAAAATAGTAAATACTAATAAATATCCATATTTATTAATATTACTAAATAATAGTATTAAAATTATTCTAACATACTAAACCTGGTTTGTAGCACATGCAGTTTTGAGTATTGAGAATTGTGTGTGTGCGTGTGTGTATGTTTCAGGCCCTGTATGTGCTGGTGTAGTTGGGCTGAAGATGCCCAGGTACTGTCTTTTCGGAGATACAGTGAACACATCCTCTCGTATGGAGTCGAATGGAGAACGTAAGAGAAAAAATGATCTTTAAAACTTAAAGGTCCCTTGAAGTGCCTTGAATGTGCATTTTTTTATGCGATGTTTGATGTATTCTCGACTGAAAAATGAAGAGGGTGGGACATACAGTAGCTCCTCCCCTTTCAAAAAAACAGCCATTAGCGTTTTGTTTTATCACAGCTCTGCCAGTCAAGATTTGATGAGAAACTGAAGTATGAGGTCACATGGAAAAAATCATTGATCAATTTGACAAAAAAGTGACAAACTAATAATAATAATAATAATAATTGCTTACATTTATATAGCGCTTTTCTGCACACTCAAAGCTCTTTACACATTTTTGGGAGGAATCTCCTCATCCACCACTGGTGTGCACCTGGATGACGCCACGGCAGCCGTATTGCGACAGACCGCACACCACACATCAGCTGATTGGTGGAGAGGAGACAGTGATGAAGCCAATTATGATATAGGGATGGTTAGGACGCCATGATGAAATGACCAACATAGCAAAATTTATCTGGCCCAGATCTGGCCCACACATACAGCGTTTGCTTGGCCCACATGCTGCAGCGAATTACGGTACATGATTGGACCAAGTCTGGCTTCCATACAAGGGCCAAACATGGACCATATCTGGGCCAAGTCTCAGCCAAGTTAATAACCCTGAACTGGGCCTAAACTAGGCCAGATATGTTGGTGTGTTGCAACTGCAATGAATTTGATAAACCCGTGAAGCATTGCGCTTTAGCTGCACTATGGGTGTACTTTTTTTCGAAGCAAACTCATTTTTTCATTCATTCATTCACTTTCTTTTCGGCTTAGTCCCTTAATTAATCCGGGGTCGCCGCAGTGGAATGAACCGGCAACTTATCCAGAATATGTTTTACACAGTATGACCTTCCAGCTGCGACCCATCACTGGGAAACATCCATACACTCTCATTCACACACATACACCACGGACAATTTAGCCTACCCAATTCACCTGTACCACATGTCTTTGGATTTGTGGGGGAAACCGGAGCACCCGGAGGAAACCCACGCGAACACGGGGAGAACATGCAAACTTCACACAGAAATGCCAACTGTCCCAGTCGAGGCTTGAACCAGCGACCTTCTTGCTGTGAGGCAATCGTGCTACCCACTGCACCACCATGATGTCTCGAAGCAACCTAATTGGTGGAATTTTTTCTTTTCCCAAAAATTGAAATGTATTTTAAAAATGGGTCAAGATAGGTCAAACTTACGTGGCCCATATATAAATTCTGAACATCTGGTCCAAATACTAGATTTGATATCTGGCCCAAGTCTTGTATGCCGCCTTAAAGATGGTGACACCTCTGCCAAACCCGTGTCATATTTGGCAGTGCTGTATGCTGTATGCCAGTGCCGGACGAACACCTGCTGTGCCAGCTTTATGCCAAATCTAGGCCAGAATTCTTTGCTACCTGAGGAGGCCAGTGGGCAGATTTGGCTAGGATGCCGGGCTTAAACCCCTACTCTTTTTTTTTTTAAAGAAAACCATCCTGGGATTTTTAACGACCACAGAGAGTCATGACCTCAGTTTAACTCTCATCCGAAAGATGGCACTCACTGAGCATTATAGAGTTCCCATCAATATACTGGGGCGTTAGGACCCACATAGACCACAGGTTGAGCGTCCCCTGCTGGTCTCACTAACACAATTTCCGGCAACAACCTAGCTTTCCCATGTGGTCTCCTATCCAGGTACTGACCGGATGCAGCCCTGCTTAATTTCAGTGGGTGACCATGTGAGAGTTGAAGAGAGCTAGCTGCCGGCAAACTGCCAGATTTATTTTTTCGAAATGCAAACTATGTCTCTATTTTGGAGCACACAAGCTTATAGATATTCTTGAAACTAATAGACTGAAACTAACATCTAAAAAACGTTATATTAATCTCACGGGACCTTTAATATGATAATAACCATTGTAACTGTAAAGGTCAGGAGTTCAGATGAGTTAGTAGTAGGTTAGAGATTTGAATAGGCATGGGCCATTATAAGATTCTGACGGTATGATAACCTTGGATAAAAGTATCATGGTTTCATGGTTTCGCAGTATTGTGATTACTGCTCTAAAATATGTTCTTTTTAAATGTCTGGGTAAAAAACAACAACTTTTTTTCGCTTTTGAACACAATATATTTTATTTTGAGAAACATTTAAAATATTTTGGAGCAGTAAACATGTCAGGCTAAATAATTCAATTGAATTAATGACTTCTGCAGTCCTCATCCATTTCAAAAACATATTTTTTTTTAATTTAAAGCGACATCTTTGGATATTTTTTTTCTGCTGGAGATACTGTTGTCCTAAAAAAATGTATTAAAAGTAAATTAAAAATAGTACACATACCATAGGAATGGTATTGCAGAAAATTTAGTTTGCAGTAGTAGTTTGTAGTTTTAAAACCTTGACTTTTCCAAACTGCGGTATACCTTGAAAAGGGTTATCGTCCCATGTCTAGATTTGAATTGTTTCATTTTCTATAATAAAACAATTTGAGATGTAGAAAAAAATTCAAGAGATGACTTTTTAAAAAATAAGCATTTTAGTTTTAGTCTTACATTTAATCATTTATTTAGAAAAATGCATTTCTATATTATCTGGCCTCACTGGAGATGCTTTTTCATATGTTGTATTATCACCGTGGTAATACATTGATTAATTTTCCATAATGAAATTCAAAATCATTTAACAAGCCTAAACAAAAAATGTTGATGAAAAGATTCCGCTATAATTCAAATGTAATTATTTCCCTTGCCACCCGTTTCCCCACATAGATTCTGGCAGATATCAGCTGTCGTTAGATAACACTTGACAAAAGCAAAACAAATTGCAATCAGGAAAGAGATTAATTTTGAAGGTTGTTAAATTAATTTTTTTAAAGCCGAAGATTAGCATTATGCCTTCCTTGACCAGCAAATCCTCACAGAAACATTGTGTTGTGGAGGTCTACCAGCACACTGTGACGCAAGTAAAAAATATAATTAATTCAAATTCAAAGAATGAATAAATTCAATGTGTTATATAAATAAAACAGCACAGCAAGATCAATGATGGGCTCTTTAAAAATCACCCTATAATACTGTTTCATAATTTCACTAAAATGCCATTGCTCGTGAATGTAAGGTCTACAAAGTTTTAAAAATCCATGTGCATGATAAATTAATTCATTGTATCCCAAATGAAAGAATCATTTCTGAATAATTTGGTTTGTATTGTCAACATGTGAAGATGTTTTCTGCACTGCAAAAGCAAATCCACTTCATATGATGCACTTCAAAAGGATGAGGACTCGGGTTTATATCACTGTGTTATAAGTGTTAAGGCCTTCAGTTCTGAAATTCAAATATTGGGTGTTTAGATTCTGACATGCACTAGGAATGATAACACACTAATAAAACTGGACCAATAAAAGCAAAGTAGGCTCTCAGAAATGAGGATCTTCGAGAGACCAGGGACCTGTTCCATGAAGCTGGATTAGCTAGCTAGTTCAGTTTAGTTTGCACTAATCTTGGGTTTTAGGTCACATGAAGGCAGCTCGACTTTATTCACTCTTTGATGTCATGGTATTATGGTACAGCTGAACTGAGCTGAGCTGCTTTTATGGTACATAAAACAAGGGCTGTGCGATTAATTGAAAAGTAAGTGAAATCGACATTCAGAACCTAAAATCGATCTAATTTTTCCAGGTCAATTTTTTTAATGACTTTCCCTACCGCGTGTAGAGTCACGTGACCTCGCTCTGTTTTACATTTCTGCGTCAAGCACAGCATATGGTCTTGTGCAGCCTTCATGCGGTCACATACCTCTCGCCGATTGCTCTGTTTGGTAGCGCTGACAAGTGTGGGCGGCACGGAGAGAGCAAAAAAATAAATAATTAAATAAAAGAATCATTCATCAATCGTAATCGAGTTAAAATGTTCAATCAATTGAGATTTTGATTTTAGGCCAAATCACCAGCCCTACCTAAAACCCAGAATTAGTCCAAGTTAAACTGATACTTAACTGGCTAGCCAGCTAATCTGGCTTCAGGGTACAGTCCCGAGATCTTTCAGGTTTCAGACACTATAAGAAAAGAGCTGATGCTGTCATTTATATTAAGAGAAAATTTACATTAAATCTCAGGTTCATTCATTCATTTTCCTTCAGCTTAGTCCCTTTATTCATTAGGGGTCACCACAGAGGAATGAACCTCCAATTTATCCAGCATATGTTTTAAGCAGCGGATGCCTTTCAGCAGCAACACAGTATTGGAAAACACCCATACACACTCATTCACACATTCACTACTGCCAAGTTAGGTTATCCAATTCACCTATAGTGCATGTGTTTGGGCTGTGGAGAAAACCGGAGCATCTGGAGGAAACCCACGCCAACACAGGAAAAATGAACATGCAAACTAAACACAGAAACGCCAACTGGACCAGCTGGGACTTGAACCAGCAACCTTCTTGATGTGAAGCGACAGTGCTAACCACTGAGCCACCGTATCACCATCTCAGATTCATATGAACCAATTTAATTATCCGTTTTCTGTATTTTGTGATTCATGTATTTATTTTTTATTTATGCTCTTGAATTGTATTATTGGATCTTGATCTTTCTTCCAACTTTTAACCCTGAAAAAACGAAAAAGTGACTTTTATTAACATTTTTAATGGTTTAAAGTGATATATTGTCTGGGTTGGTGTTATATTACAGTACAAAACCTATATAATAAACTGCCAGTACGTTTTCAGTTATTTTACAGACTTATTTCTCTCTATATAATATTTATTATACATTATATTGTTTCAAACTATTAAAATGTCAATAAAAGTCTCCCTGTAAAACTGTAGAGTTGAATTTTCAACATCAAAAGTAAACGGAGCAGAGAAAAAGGTCCCATCACAACCGTAAATAATCTGAAAACACTAATTATGTAACCTGTTAACAGATATTTTTTACAGTGTTATCTCAAAAACTTTTAAAATGACATAACATGGCACACCTACCTACTATACCTGCAGGTATAAAGTAAATGACGTTTAATAAAGTAAATAATGTTTGCCAACATCCCATCAGAGTGAGCTGTGTGAACGCAACTAATCAAGGCTTTTACAGGCTGTAATTAATAATGGCTGTTTCTCCTGCAGCTCTGAAGATTCACGTATCATCAGCCACTCGAGCTGTGCTGCAGGAATTCAACTGCTTTCAGCTGGAGCTCAGAGGAGATGTGGAGATGAAGGGGAAAGGCAAGATGAGGACCTACTGGCTTCTGGGAGAAGTGAAGGCCGGTGATTGAGAGCGAAGGGCTCCGCTGCTCAACTGACCCTAGTAGCCAAACACATCCACAGGGGAACCAAGCCAAGACTGTTCTGTTGGTTAAACGCACACGCATGTAATCTTGTACAGCACTGGATGACGTCTTGTATATATGTAATTTAAAGATGTTTCTTTTGTAAGACCACGAGCTTCGGCTTTTAACAGAGTGACGGTTGAGTGTGATTGAACATCGACCCCTGCTGGAGAAGTAGCGACACTGCTGGTTTGAACTATATGTATGCACTGTAAAAAATTGACAAAACGTGATGAAAGCAAATGTTTTTATGTTACTGTTACTAATTCTAATCAGTTAATATAATTTGTTTCAGTTATGCAAAGTTCAACTTAATTTTTTTGTATGTAATTTGCGATGATTAGAAACATTCATTTGATTTTAAAACAAAATTAGGCAAGATTTTATTACAGTATAGGCTAAATAAATACAATAACTTCCAGGCTGTGTGAGAGAGAAGACGGTTAAATATTAAAGATTAAGTTATTACATTTTAGTTCTCAAATATTACTTGGCCTTTATTATTTAAATGTTTTGAAGACCTGCATCCATTTCTTATCATTTACTATATTTCACTAAAGTAAGATTTTTAGATTTAAGTTTTCCAAATCATTTTATTTCACCCATCAGACTTTTGCACATGTACATTCCTCCTCAAGCCATGCAGTTTGTCTCCTGGATGCTCCTGCTCGGGCTTCAGTTTTTGTAAGGATGTGATGTAAAAATAATTGGTGTGATCTATACAGCATTTTTGTGAGCAACACACAACTACTGCAGATTTAACAACGCATAAATAATTCATAAAAATAAAATCAGCCTGCTTTCATAACACCGTTCGGTTTGGTTTTAGATGCTTTTGCTCAACTTTTGCAAAGTCAGCAGTTAATTAATTTATTTAATAAAGCTTTTGCAGCATTTTGGGGTTATATTGAAACATCTCGCAGCACAGTCTAGAAACAGCATAAAAATAAAATAGTGCACGGAAGGCCATGTTTGTAATGCAACACCTTCATATGACTAGATCTGAATCCTCATAGTTATCTTCTAGTTTCTCTCATATAACTTGAAAGCTCTTTAACAACTTTTCTGACACTTCAATTTCTTTTAACCACCTTGAGATTATCTCTGATCTTTTCACATTGTCATTCCCATGAACACTTAAAGGTGACACTTTCAAACCTGCCGACCTTACTGTCACAGTTAATAACTGCTCTTTTGACATCTCTATGAGGAATTTGAGCTTTGCACTAAGAACAGATTACACACTAATATTATTTAATGTCATCTCCTTTGGAACCTCATACAAAATGCATCAATGTTGATTTTAGGAGTATGTGGTATCTACAATTTATTTTAATTGCTGAGAGGGACTTATGAATCTCAATTAAAAACGATTATAATTCTATATATATATATATATATATATATATATATATATATATATATATATATATATATATATATATATATATATATATATATATATATATATATATATAAACATACAGTTGAAGTCAGAATTATTAGCCCCCTTTTAATTATTATTTTTTTTTAATATTTCCCAAATTATGTTTATTAGAGCAAGGAATTTTCACAGTATGTCTGATAGTATTCTTTACTGGAGAAAGTCTGGTTTCTTTTATTTTGGCTAGAATAAAAGCAGTTTTGAATTTTTTGAAAACCATTTTAAGGTCAAAATTATTAGCCCCTTTAAGATATTTTTGCGATAGTCTACAGAACAAACCATCATCATACAAGAACTTGCCTAATTACCCTAACCTTAACCTAGTTAAGCCTTTAAAAGTCACTTTAAGCTGTATAGAAGTGTCTTGAAAAATATCTAGTCAAATATTATTCACTGTCATCATGGCAAAGATAAAATAAATCAGTTATTAGAAATGAGTTATTAAAACTATTGTTTAGAAATGTGTTGAAAAAATCTCTTCGCTAAACAGAAATTGGGGGAGGGGGGGGGGGGGGGGTGGGATAATGCAAATAATTCAGGGGGGCTATTAATTCTGGGCCCAAAGTTGTTTCTGATTAGGCTGTAGATGAAAAGCAAATTTGTCAGTTGTTTGTTTTAATGATAACCACAACGCTTGGCTTATTATTAAAATACGTAATTAATATAGACTACTCATTTAGTTATTTAATAAGTGTATCAAAAAAATAATAAATCAAAATAGACAGCATTAAAACTAGAATTTATTTAAAAAAAAAAAAAAAAATTCTGACCAGGCTTCACCAACACACAAAATAAAACAATAAATATTTATTGGCATTGAAAGATCCATAATAAAACTTCAGCATTCTCACAAAATGGTGTTTTAGCAGTGCTAGAAGAACCAGAATTTTTTATTAGAACAATTTAATTTAGTTTTTGCCAGTTTAAGAACAAAAGTCTTTAGAAAATTGTGTTTTTGCAAAAACACTATTTTGAACTCTATTTTCTAAAGACTTCTGTTCTTTATTAAAGAATACTTTGATAAAGGATGTTTTTTTCACTACAAAGAACCTTCCGAGTCTTCACCCTTACACTAACCATTTCATTCCAGCACATTCACAAAAATGGTTCTTTTGTGGGATTAATGACCTCCTTTAGAACTTTATTAAATAAGTTAAAGTTTCGTTTAGGCTATTTATAATTACAAAACTTAAAAGATGCCAGGCTACAAGGTTTACAGAAAGCCAGAATCACACAAGATGTTGATGTCCATTATATGGTTCATGTGGCATAACAGTTTATGCAGTTGATTTTTAAGTTTTTCTTTAAGCAAATGTTTTCACCAAGACTAGGAAACTCTACTTAAACATTTTCCCCAAGCTTTTCGTAAAAATCCACAGTTGATGTGAGCAGGTCTCTCTAAAGTTAGTTTGGAATAGTCACGGGAATATTTCTGCTTCTCAGTTTTCACTATCCTTACTTGTGAGAAAGAACAATTAGAGTTATTCTTTGATTTAACGTAATCACGAGTAGTTAAACAATGTTCTTGCTCTGCTAGACATTCCTGAAATCCGTTCTTCTCCTCAAAAAACAGTGATTCCCTTCTGCGCACGCACGGGCTCTCGCCGAGTGTCAGGAAGCCGTACGGAGTGGTGATTTTGCTGAGATGAGGTAAGGACATCGCGGCTCTGGTTGTCGGGTCTGACAGAGTCTGGAGCTCATGATGGTCCATGAAGCCGAGCTCGTGCTCATCAGAGAAAGGGCAGCAGCGCGTCAGAGCCCGGACAATCGATGAAGTTGATGAGTCTGTGGACCGGGGAAAGGTGTGCCGCCGCCGTTGTCCGTCCCCGCCTCTAGCTCTTCCCTGCAGTCTCGCCGGGCACAGCGCGGGGATGGTGAACTCGGGCACAGTGGCAGGAGTCACCACCATATTCCTGAGTGGTAAGAGTCTCGCTGCCGCAGGCTGAATCTCTCGAGCACCTAAGTGGCACGCTTTCTTTTCCCGCTTAGCAGGTGCAAATTCACGAGCTGGTAAGTTTCTGCCCATGGTTTGCAATTGACATATAACGCAAAATTTTGAGTAAAACTTTTCTAAATACCTATATTTTTCTGACTTTCTTGGACGTTGATGACATTTTCTCTGCAGTCCCGTTATTTTAAAACTGGTAAAAGTTTACTGAAGTCTGGAGAGAAATGTCCCCTGCCTCATGCTGAATAAGTGAGAGAAATTCAAGTGGCAACTGTAAATATACAGTCGCGACATGAACAGACTCCTCCCGCTATGGACAGAGCTTGTTAATAATGAGGTACAGCCTGTGAAACATTACAATTCTATTAGTATAGTTACATTTCTATAACAAAAATGTATGTCAAACTATTTATGTTTAGTAGGCTAATAGGAAAAAATAATGAAAACCATTTTCACCTTAGTTATTCGTAGTAAATAAATCAAGATTAAAAAATAATTTGATAGTAATTAATAATATTTATTAATTGTAGTTTTTAATATAAAATATAAATATATAAAAATAAGCGAGCCTATAGAAACGTAATATAAAATATAAAAAAAACGTCTATACTACGTACAGGTCAGAGTAACTATAATTTTATTATACATTTAAATAAATATTATATAATATAAAAATATGATAATTATATTATACTTGTATAATATAATTGTATATTATACTTATATTACATTTAGATATTATTTATTTATTTATTTATTTAATATAAGTAAACATTGTCGTGGTTTTGCGCAGAGGTCTGGGAACGTTTTATTTTTCATCGCCTGTGTTTGTGAGGGAAGGGAAAGAGCGCAACACCCGCCGTTTGTTGTGAAGCGGCGGGCTTAATAGAAAGCTACCGATGGCTGCAGACAGACGTTCCTGGGTAAGAAGGATGTTTTACATTATGAAATGGGAACCGAAAAAACAACGTGCTTGCATGTCTCAAATTTAAAATCTATAAAAACAATCTTAGCAGAATGTGCTGTATAGGGACGCTATGCTAACTTATATTAGCAAAGAGGCTAACAGTAGGAAATGCAGACCTCAAAATTACTGTTTGTGATCCCAGTAAGTGGAATTAATGTTTCAATATTACTAAAACGCACAGATATTTCATAGTGTACGTTGTCCTGGTATACCAGACAAAACCTTTCTGATTAATAAGCAAATCTTGCTGTATTATATGTTTATCTTTATTATACGATTCACATATTAACGTTATTGAATTGTAAATGCAGCTCACCGGGTTTTGGGTCATTAGCCAAAGAATTTTTGCTTATCTGATTTAAATTTTTAATTGATTTTTAATAATTGATAGAATAAAAACTTACAAGCCTTAATGGAAAACAATGGTTTATATCTCTGGTATTCATTAACTTGTGTTTTCAGGCTCAGAGACAGATTGAACATGGGATGGAAACGCAAGTCTTCTTCTCCAGAATCACAACCAAATCTTGTCAAAGTACCAAAGAGGGAATTCCTCAGCAGATCTCCTAGCTCATGGAAGAGGAAGGCCTCTACACCCAGTAAGACAAAGAGCTGGACCTCCATCCAGTCACTTTCTCTAGACGGACATGTTGATCAATGTGATGGCCAGGAGGAGCTCTCCAGTGCAGGTAGTGCAGAAGCAAACAATAGTATGGCTGATGAATGGAGATTATTACACAATTAATATTTGATTATTTTTGTGTGTAGGTCATGTTGAGGATGACAGTGACTGTATCCAGTCCTCTACTCCAGTTTCATCCCCTCTGCGGTCAGAAGAGGACGCAGAGCTGGGTCTGGTCATCACTGTGGGTGAGTTAAAGCATTTAGCTGTGCTGTGATCCACACTTTACTAAAAGGGGTAGTACAATTCTGTAATTATTTACTCTCCCCTTCAATAGCTTTAGATAGGGCTGCGTGATTTTGGAAAAGGTTTTCTGGACAGTGTAATGACCTGTTTCCACTGAGTGGTACCTTACGGTACGGTATGGGTCACCTTTATCAGGCTTGCTTTTCCACTGCCAAAAGGTTAATAATACCTTTTTGGTGTACGACAGAAAGTTTCAGTCAACGTCATTCTCTCTTGAGGAAATGTCAAAGTAAAGCTATACGTGTCGTTCACATATCATAAGAGAAGCACTTCTCACAAAACAGATGCTTTATACACATACATACTTGTGGATAAATGTTCATTACTAACCTTTCTATGAACATGATTTGATTATAGCTGCAGATCAATGATAAAAATAACCTACTGTATTGCTGCAATTAAACAAAATAAATAAATAAATGCAGCATATATGAAAACATACAGACCTTTACAGTCTCTGATATGTTACCAATTACAGTAAAACTATGCACAAAATATATTTAGTCCTTATTTGGGTTCAAAAACAGCACAAAATATAGCCCAGTCAGTGCAAACCTCTCATCTGTTTCTTTAATCTTCACCATCACATGTAACCTTTATTAGAAAGTCATTCCGAGTTCATAATAGTCCAAAAGTCGACAGTAATAGTTAAATATGGCAGTTTGTTCATGTTTTGGGTTGCTAAAAGAATCATTTGCTCATTTGTTTTGTCGGGCTTCTCCTTTGTTTTTTTGCACTTTACTCTTGCATTTGTCCGTTTCTGAAAGGATCAGATGTCAGAAGCACTTTAATAATCACACACAGGTTATTATCATGAGCTTAAGAAGTTCGTTGTTTCAAATATAGATGTGATCGCAAGCTCTGGAGAAAGTGAAACCGCTCACACTTTTAGATGGCCTCGTAAAAACAAAAACAGGACACAGTGAATTTTGTTTTATTTGGCTTTGTGGCTGTTCATCAAGACGATGACAAGGTTTGTTTGAGATTGGGTTGACCATGGCTCGTTATTATATGTATATATTATTATGGTGTAATGTCTTGGCTGTGTATTTAAAAATGGTGGTTGGTTCCTTTGTTTTTATTCTCCTGGCTTGTGCATAAGCTAGTGACGTTTCTCTGTAAACCAATAGCGTTCAGCTGCGTGTCTACCTCCGCCTTTTGGTACCCTTTTGTCGTGTTAGGTACTCTTTGTACCCAAAAAGTGGTACAGTACGACTCGCTTTTTGGTACCTTTTGACAGAGGAAACCATAATAGCGTACCGTACTACAAAACTGGTCAAAACAGTATTCAAGTGCAGATATTGAACAATCAAACTAAAATAACATTGTCATCATCATTGTATAAATACTTTTTAAGATGATATTTTAAAATATTTATCTTTAAATCTATAATAAACAATCTAATCCTGCAATGTGACTATTGCAGAGGCAAACATTGTGATATCAATGCTCAAACGATATGTTGTTCATCAGTAGTTTCAGATATTTTAAAGAATTCAGATAATCTGTCTGTTTACTAATATATTAAAAATGTCTAGTTTTGTGTTCATTAGGAGGACACTCAGGTTTGCTGTTCGTGAAGGTTGAATAAACAATGACAACATTTTTGTTTAACTGTACTTTATCCGCTTGTTAAATTTGACGTTGAAAAGTTTTCATTGTTGCTGCTGAAAATGATCAATTATTATTGTGTTTTGGGCTGTTTTAATCGGTTGGACTGGAAAAAATACATAGAGTAGCCATAAGTTATAACAAATCAAGCAGATGAGAGAAAAAGAAGAATAAAAGATCTGAGGAATTGGTGTTTGTGAACTGAACCAGGATTTTCAGGGCAAAAATCTTGACAACATTGATGTTTTTTTATTTCAGGTCAAGTAAGTAAAATTTTAAGCTAATATCTTAATTAACTGTTCTCAGTTTTTACCTCCATCTGTCAAATTCAGCTTGTCAAAACGTTTCACCCTTTCTTGCATACTAAGTTCTTCTCTATATAATTCAGCAGCTTCCACATGTTTTTTTTAATGGTTTCGACAACATCAATACGCAGAGCAATGTATTCAGTAGTGCAATCCATCCTCTTATTCACATCCGAGTGTATATAGCCAGTATATAAATAAAAGAGCATAAACAGTTAAATGAGCACATATGTCAATATCATAACAATTATAACAAACTGTGCAATAGGTATTTATGTATTTATTAGTCTTTTTTTGTGATTTTAAATTGCTGTATATTTTTATATTTACGAAATTACAAAAGCTTATTTATTATTTTTTTAGTATTTTCTGATGTTTTTTCTGGGTGTTGATGTAACGTAATTTTTTTCTGGATTACATCTATTGTGATGTTTGAATGACAACATAAAAGAAACTGAAGTGTATAAAGGAAACTAAACTGAGTATTAGACATGGGCCGTTATAAGATTCTGACTGTATGGTAACCTTGGATAAAATATCACGGTAATGCGATTTCCCCCACCCCCCACCCCCCATTGAACACAATATATTTTATTTTAAGAAACATTAAATATATTTTGGACCAGTAGCTTTTGCTGTAGAGGTTCCTTTTCTGCTGGAAAAGATACAGTTGCCCTAAAAACTAAGTTAAATGGTTGTGAAAAACATTTAAAAATAAAATAATAATAAAAAAAATCTTCATACCTTAGTATCGGTATAACAGAAAACTTTGGTGGTTTTAAAACCTTGACTTTTCCAAACCGCGGTAAACCTTGAAACTGGTTATCGTCCCATGCCTTCTGAGTATTGCCAGTATGGACAGACATACAGGTTTCTGACCAAATCTTGACAGAAGTGCCAACTCTCTATATTTTGCAGCTTGTTTAGTCAGAGATTAATATTGGTTTCAGGGCAGTTAATCTTTTTAACTCAACGACCTCTTATTCCAAGAACATGCTCAATTTGAAGCATCTATAAAAGTGCACAGAGGTTAATGTTGAGCTCTGGCAGCCTTATTGAGGCTTGATTTTGAGAATTTCCAGCATCTGATTGAGCTCTCATTGCCTGTAGATGAGGACAGATGTGAAGGGGAGGAATGGCTGAAGAAACGGAATGGAGTGAATATAAAGAAGAATGGAATAAATCAGACTGAAGGAGAGATCCCTCAGAAAGAGAATGAAGATGTGGAGAAGACTATGGAACAGCTTAGTGAAGAAGATGAGAGTGAGGAAGAGCTCAGGAAGCTGGACAGAGATTTAACGCTCAAATCTAAAAAACTCAACCTCTCCTCCATCAACGTTCGTAACATCATCCATGTGAGTCTGAAAATATTTATACATTACCTATTTTATGCCTGATGTGTTCTTGAGATATTAAAACTGAGAATTTAAAGAAATCCTAACAAATTACTTTCTATGAAGCTCATATTTATAATGATTTACAACTCTGTTTATAATTATTTCTAATGAATCATTGCAATTCTATAAATGTATCTATAAAAACACAACAAATCTTATACTGTGTTATATTGACAGTTATAGCTACATTTATAATAGTGTTATTAATACTTATTAGTGATTAGTGGTGTAACAGATCACAAATCTCATGGTTCGGCTCACAATATGTTTTTTGAGTCATGGATCGGACCATTTTTTTGGATCTGCAAAATCGGGAGGAGATAAATGTAATTTGCTTTCCATTTATACAAACATATTTCTGCAAAAACCATTGGTTTTAACAAACATAACTAGAATAAAGAAACCATAGTGATGGAAAAATTGGACATATATTAAAAGGAAAATCCAAGTCATTTCAGAAAAATGGGAAACTCCTTTGAAACTCTTGGCATTGGTTATAATTCTACTATGTATCCTTAATTGTACACACCACAATATTGTAATATTGTTTTGAATTAGACCACACTGCTGTTTTTTAATTTTATTTATTTATTTTTATTTATTTATTTTTTATCTTATAATTTTTATTTATTTATCTTTCTTTTCTATTCTCTTTTTTCCCCTTAAAATACTGTATACTGTTCATGTTCTGCTCAGTACTGTGTACATACGACTAATTAAAAAAAAATTCAATAAAAAAAAACATAACTAGAAGCTGTAATTAAAAAAAAAAAAATATCAAGAAAGAACCAGCTGAAAAAAGGAAAATATTCAGTACAAAAAAATTATCTTTTCTACTGTGATTTTCTTGCTGATAATTCTAAATATAGCAGTCTATCATCTTGTACAACATATCATGTTTATTTTCTATTAATGATTCAATAATTCAGACATAAAACTTCATGTTTCATTAAAGGTGTGTAATTTTTGAAAACATTTTCAGTGATACAATTTTGATGGTTGTTTGTCGCCACCCATTGGTTACACACTGTAATTGCTGCAACACCAGCGTCAAGTTCCATTAAACGCTGATTTTAGTCTTTACCATATACATCAGTGTTTATATCATAAACATAGTTGTTTACATCTGAATTATAAACTGTTGTCCCAGTAACTCTGTGGTTTTAATTGTTTGTAACTAACTGAAAAAGTCTAAAAACTGAATGTCTCTCGATCAAACGCAGATTTGAATGCAGCGCTTCGAAGGATTAATAAACATATACAAATCATTATCATTTATCGTTCATGTTGCGCGGGTTTGATCTGAAATCACGATCTTTTAATGTTTAATTGAGCAGCTTTACACTGAATGCATTAATGCAGGCTAAACAAACAGTGACAGAAAATGCCTTTAATAAATAACCTTAGAAAGCATTTCGGTCATCATTATATTTTACAGGGAAACCAAAATGCTTTTATACACATGATTTGAATGAGGCGATCTCTCTGCAATTGTTATAAATGTTGGATTAAACTACAAGTTCAAAAAAGTTATTAATCCGCGGGTCACGTGCGTTCCACTGTGGGTTGTGATCCGTATGGATCCCGGATCAACCGTGATCCGTTACACCCCTACTAGTGATGCATTTCATTTTTCAGTGCACATTCAGTCAGATTGTATTTTTAAAGATGCAGTTTGCAATGTTAAAACACTGTTATGCTAGTTACAAAGACCCATTAGTAAGTTAACATATTATATTGTGTCAAATAAATGAATGGTTTAATATTCTTGATGAGAGCCCTGTGCCTTATAAATACTTATTGTGAGTCATACAACAGTTTCTTGCCTTTATAAGTGCATTGTTAATGGCTTTAAGTGAAAACACGATGCAAATTGTCCATTTAGAAATGCTTTATTGCAAATTTAACTGATCTTCCAACTTGTATCTCTAAACCGAATCATTTATTTTTTTAAATGTCCATTTATAGAATTATGATTGGTCATAATTATAAACTGCATCTTTATAAATACAATCAGGTATGACTAATTCGTACTTGAATATGTGTTATTAACATGTGCATTGAAAAATGAAGTACATCACTATTAAGTATCAATAACACTCTTACAAATGTTGTATAAGTTCCAGTATATAATTTGTTGTCTTTATTGATAAATTTGTTGAATTGTTATGGTTGATTATAAATAATTATAAACAGTGTTATCATTATAAGTATAAGCTTCATATAAAGTGTTAGCAATGCTAGCATCAAATGATGGTAATTTGGATAAATATGACAAACAGTTGATTTGTTTGAGTCCAGGAGGTGGTAACCAATGAGCATGTTGTGGCCATGATGAAAGCTGCCATAAAAGAGACACAAGACATGCCTATGTTTGTAAGTTTTTCCTGTACTTTAATCTTAAAATGGAAAGTGTGCTTTGAAGATAATAATGCAATTTGATTATGATCTTCATTTTTTTTAATATAGGAGCCTAAAATGACTCGTTCTAAGCTCAAAGAAGCTGTTGAAAAAGGGGTGGTGAGTGTAGTGTTTTTTTTATTTGGACATTTTTAATTTTTCAAATTTGTGAGATGAATAAAATGTGAGATTGTTATTTCTTTTTATTTTTATCTACTTTTGTAGGGCATGGGAAACTGGAACATCTCACCAATAAAGAAGGCAAATGACATTAAGGTATCAAATGGTTGTGATTAACCACATGTGTGATGATTATTATTATTGTTATTAATTATTTTTGCTTTTCTGATTGATAAATGTGACTGTCTCCTTAGCCACCTCAGTTTGTGGACATTCCCCTGCAAGAAGAGGAGGACTCCTCAGACGAAGAGTATTGTCCTGATGAAGACGAGGAAGATGAAACAGCTGAGGAGGTGCATCTCACTCACATCATATCTCAAGTTCTGTTATTGTATGAATGCTATTGTGTAAAATTTAGCATCAGTAAAACTTAAGTTATTAATTTTTTTTTAGCAAAAAAATAATGAAACTGATCATATGTGACAGTAAAGCTGTATTATAATGTTTCAAGAAATTTCTACTCCAAATAACCTCTGTTCTGTAATTCAAGAGTCCTGAAAAATGTACCACATATTTTATAAAAAGCACCAAATCAACATGTGGTGGTATAGTACAGTACCGTATGGTTCACTTTTTGGTAGCTTTTGGCAGTGGAAACGACCATAAAAGCGTACCGAACTGTACCATACTATACCATTTAGTGCAAACAGGTCATTAGAGTGATTTTGGAGTTATGTGACACAGAAAATTGTAGTAAAAAGTAATGGTTGCTGAAAATTTGTAATAAGTTTTGTTTTGTTCAATGTAGGCTTTGTGAGCAAAATATTAATACTATGTATTTATGTTAAATTTACATTGTAAGTTACATTTAATTTGTCAAGAAAGACCCATGTCAACATAAAAAATTCCCCTGCTTTTTTTTTTTTAGTTTTGATTCCTTTAACAATGCCTCTTTCACTTTAAAAATAAAACATCTTTAGTATTATCTACTATTTATTCTATAATTACTCAAGACTAGAGTCTGGATTGCTTCACAAAAGCATGTATTTGAATTGTCTTTTAGACGTTTTTAGAGAGCGATGTGGAGAGCACGGCCTCCTCACCGCGTGGCAGCAGACGTTTTCCGTCTCAAACGCCTCCCCATTGTGATGAAGCCAGCAACAGCCCCAGAATGGTACTTTACACAGCATTATAATGAAATACACGCTGATATTTCATTCTGTCTGCACGTAGATGAAGATTTGATTCTCTTTGTCCTCCTTCATCCCTGTAACAGAAGCCCAGGCTGTCCCGGCACTTGAGGGTTGAGGCAGTGCCTATGGGTCCCCCTGCCCCTCCTCCTCAATCCTGTGGCCTCTCACGCTCCCTCAGGGCCCCGGACCCCTTTATCGAGAAACTCCATGCTGTGGATAAAGAACTTGAACTCAGTCCTCTCTGCATGGAGCCTTATCAGGTACAGAATCACATATGTACAAAAGCTCTTTGCTTAACAGGGCTTGAACAATTCATAGCATTTAGTAATTTAGTTAAATGACTGTTTTTTGGTGTTGCTGCCTTTTCAAATATATTTGCATACTTTTTGTTTGGGCAGCCAGCCAGCCTGAGCAACCAGTTGAGAATGATGTGCATGCTTTTGTTAAATTATTTGCAGCAATATTGCAATATTAAAAACAGATTTTTAAACTGAAATGCTACGATTACACAAGAGTAAAGCAGTCCGCAGAGGAAGCATGAGGTTACTGATTTCCATTTTTTTTTACATCGTGATGAATCATGTATATATAATGTAGTCATTTTGTTTAGTGCTTTTTAATACACGCTTAAAGAAGCCACTTTGAGGATACAGGCTAACAATATTGCCTTTTCAATTCACCTTCGCTTTTCAATTGGATTTTTGCTATCTCAAGTCTCAACTCACAAATTTCTTCAGGTTTTATGAATTATTGCTGATGTAAAGTAGTGAATAAAATTCGTTTTAATATAATTTTTTTATCGTTTTTGCATTCTTTATTATAATAGGACAGTATAGTAACAGGAAACAGTTGGAGAGAGAGAGGGGGAGGATGAGATGGGGAAAGGTCTATGAGCCAGGACTAGAGTTCTGGACGACTGGCGTGCAATGACACGTTTGCACACTGCCCAGGCTATTGGTGCAGACAGTGATGGTGCAGACAGTGCAGACAGTGATGGTATTTGTTAATCCTGTTTACCATCAGCATAAAGTCTGATTAATGCTCTATGCGTCCAAGAGTTTGCTTGAATGTACACAGCAATTATGCCATCATTGCGACATTAAAAGAAGGTCTTTTAGTGTTTGTGAGTTCATTTTTACTGACATTGTGCACTAGATTTTTTGTAACTACTCATAAATCTGCATCCGAAGGTCCATAACTTGGTGCCAAGTCTGGCCAAGCTTGGTGAATGTTCATGTGCCACAGACAAAAGTATAAATCAGGCTTAAGAAAGCTTCGGACAAGCTGTCAAACTGTTTGTTTAAAATCATTTAGATCAGTGGTTTTCAAAATTTTTTCACAAAGTACCACCTCAGAAAACAAATGTCTCTACAAGTACCACCATAATGACCGATATTGAAATACAGTAGCGTAGTAGGCCTAATTAAGCTGCTAAAGCTCTGCACAGTTCAAAAACGTGGTAGATTAATTCTTATAATTATGAATATTTATTACTGTCACCACTTTAACCATTATAAATAGTTTGAACATTAACACTGTACCGTACGTACAGGTAAAAAAATAAATAAAACGTCAATGTTTGAATTAAAATGTGCTTTTAAAAGTTAATTAAAAATGCCACTGTTCTTAAAGTAAAAAGAAAACTGCTGTACTTAAATGTAAAGTATTAACATATAGTAGCAACCTATTCATCAAAACCTGGAAATGTTCCTTGGACCTCATAAATATAAGCTATATGTCATCATATTCATATATAAACTCTTTTTGAAAAATTTTGAATTATATGTTGCATGTATATCTTGCACGTGACTTATTTGTATATCTTTGAAATCTAAACATTAACTTGTATTTGAGATATGAATTGGATTTACATATTTAAATTAGAAATTAGATCTGCTTACTGCGCGTTAGAGTAGGCTTTGTGTGTCAGAAAAGCAAGAGATTAAACTATTCCTGTCAACATTGGGATTTAAAAATACGGGATACGCTCCCAACAAACGTTACAGAAATGGGGAGGAAATTAGCTTTAAATGATAGAATACATAACAAACATTAGAAAATTGAAAATAAAAAAAAATGTTTAGCCTATTAAAATCCATTTAATGATTTCATTGGTGTTATCATACGCGTCAAAGGGTTAAAAGTGTGTTCTTTTTGTTACTTTAATTATTCAGCGATTTCTCCACGTACCACTAGAAGGAAGCCTGCGTACCACTAGTGGTACACGTACCACAGTTTGAGAACCACTGATTTAGATGATTAATCCGTTAAACTGCTTGAAAATGGAACAGATAAAATTAATACTAGAATTGAGGGATCATGACCATAAAACGTAAGCGTCTATGATCACGACCAGATAAGAAGTATTTATATACATGTATTATATAGTTATTAATTACACAACATGCAAATATTGTCTTGGTCATACTCTATAATAATTTATTGCAAGTCTGATGGATAATATGGGTAATTAATATAAGGGAAAATCGATGGATTTGCTCTTCTGTGTTTGGACTTTCAGCTGTGAAAATTAAACCACACTGAACTAAACTGAACTTCAACTCTGAAAACTGAACTGACATGGTTTCATTTACTAGAACTTCTGTGTTCAACTGCTTTGGCACAATCTACATTGTAAAAGCACAATAGAAATAAAGATCAATTGAATTGAATAATAGAAGAAAAAATGCATGTTATATTATAAAATAATATTTTTTACTAAAGTTGTTCAGCCTATTTTTCTAAAATGATCGTGTTTGTTTGGTGAAGGCTCTCAGCAGTGGTGGAGCAGGGGAGCCAGGTGACAGTCTAGTAGCTTGTCGAACTCGGTCTAAGCGTCCGTTGCGGGACGTTCCTCTAGATCAGCTGGAGGCCGAGCTCCGTGCGCCAGACATCACGCCAGATATGTATGATAATGTCTCCACACCAGAGGATCGTGAATGGACCCAGTGGCTGCAAGGACTCATGACATCTCATCTGGACAACGAAGGTCAGCAAGCCTTATTTATGATCATATTTACCTTTTAATACAATTCGATTTTGTTTCTGTTAATATCAGGATTTCTGTTTATGAAAAAAAAAAGTGAATAGTAGTGAAATATGACAAAAAGGTTGAGGGTTAGTGATGTAATAAGATGAACTAATTATCGTGGGACATAAATATTTGAAAATATGATTAAATATAAACCAAAACAATTACATTTTTATTGTACTGTTCAAAGGTTTGTCGGTAAAAAAAAGTTTTTGAAAATAATAAAGAATTTTATTTAGCATTAAATTGATGAAAAACAGCAGAGAAGATTTACATTTTTACAAAAATATACTGATTTAAATAAAATGCAGTTTTTTTATTCAGCAAAGAACACCATAACATAGTTTTCATCAATATTTAAACTAGTAAAGATTTTTGACACTGATTATTAAAATAAATGTTTCTTGATTACCAAATCATCATATTAGAATAATTTTTGAAGGAACTGAAAATCCAGTATCACCATCAAAGACTTTATTGTGTACAGACAATTAACTAATAAGGTTTCACATTACTGTTTTTTTACTGTGATTTTTGACAGTTTTGTTTTTGTGCCTTGGTTTAACCAGTGTAAATCGTGTCCTTTAAACAAATCACAGTCATGCTCATTGAACTCTGTCAGATGCTGTCGCAGCACTTTTCTTAAATGTCTTAATAGCTTCCTCTGTGTGTGTGTGTGCGCGTCAGCGTTTCAGTACAACCTCTGTTTTTTCCACTCTTGTTTTTCTTTTTTTTTTTACTTGACCTTTTCTCCAGTTCCCTCTCAGCATCACTGCTCTGACGTGCCTGTTTTCACTCATCTGTCTCTGTCTTTTAGAAGAAGCTGATGAAGATGACGACCCCGAATATAACTTCTTAGATGATTTAGATGAGCCGGATTTGGAGGATTATCGAAATGATCGTGCTGTTCGTATCACAAGTGAGTCCTTATTTGAAATGTAGTTTTATTAAATAATCAGTTTAAAGAATTTGCATTTTGTCATTTATTTGATCTCTCTCTTACAGAGAAGGAAGTCAATGAGCTCATGGAAGAGCTGTTTGAGACGGTAAGAGGACTTCACACTAATAGGAAGAAAGTTAAGCCAGTCATTCCTCACTCATTTTCTCTCCTCTTCTCCAGTTTCATGATGAGTTGGCAGCCAATGAACCAGATGAAGAAGGTCATGAAGAAGATGAGGAGCGTGAAGAGGAGGCTAATGACACTCCACAATTCAATGTCCCTCAAGCTATTAGGTAACATACACACCTCACCTAGTCCAAGGCTCAGCATTTATATATATATACACAATTATACAGTTGAAGTCATAATTATTAGCTCCCCTTTCAATTATTTTTCTTTTTTAAATATTTCCCAAATGATGTTTAACTGAGCAAGGAAATTTTCACAGTATGTCTGATAATATTTTTTCTTCTGGAGAAAGTCTTATTTGTTTTATTTCGGCTAGAATAAAAGCAGCTTTTAATTTTAAACCCATTTTAAGGTCAAAATTATTAGCCCCTTTAAGCTATATTTATTTCCGATAGTCTACAGAACAAACCATCATTATACATAATAAGGCCTAATTAACCCTAATCTGCCTTCTAGTTTAGCCTAGAAATGTCACTTTAAAAAATATCCAGCACAATATTATTTACTGTCATCACACGGTAAAGATAAAAATAAATCAGTTATTAGAAATGAGTTATTAAAACTATTGTGTTAAGAAATATGTTGAAAAAAAACCCTCCCCTCTGTTAAACAGAATGGGGGGGAAAAATAAACGGAACTTATAATTCAGGGGGGGCTAATAATTCTGACTTCAACTATATATATATATATATTAGATATTATATATATATGTATATATATATATATTATATCATAATATATATATATATATATATAGACTATATACTATATATATATATATATTACAAATGAGCTCATATTTTATGGACTTTGTGAGTTATATTGTTTATATCAATGTTGCTTATCAAGTAGTCAACATCAAAAACAGTCCTAGAACTATTAAACAACGTTCATTTTTTGTCTCGGGACAATTTTGAAAAACTTTTTTGATCCACCTCATATGTTGAAATACCATAAATAAAATTATACACATTACATTTCTAACATAAACATGACATTTCTGATATTACAAATGAAGATACATGTTAAAATACCCTCGAGATGAGTCCTCCCTTTGGGACAGAGCAGCAGAGGAGGAGTGCTGGTGTCTGTTTGGGTAGGGAGGAAAGAGAAATGCTCCAATGTGTCTGATTGTTTTGCTGTAGGTCCAGTAAACTGTAAGACACTGCAGAGCTACACGTATACTTTTAACTACAAGACGACCACGTTACACACATCACATCCCCACAACCAAATACAGTACAGGTGCACTGTACGCCTGTGCTACGTGCTGAATCCAGGCACAGAGGCTTTAAATGGAGCTCGTTACTGGAACAGATAACCTCTACCTGCACGTACACGGCACGTGCACACACAAACAAACCCCTCACACCTACTGAAAGAGCATTCTTAAAGCATGATCTGATGATCAACAGTTTCTGTCTGAGCCCTTATTTAAAAACCTGTCACACACCTGGCTTGTCACCGTCTTTTAGGAAACATGCTATTAATATTTTTACAGAAAGGTACAGTGTCAAAATCAGCACAAAATGTACACAAACACACCACAGTTGCAGCTTAATGTACTCTGAGAAGAGGGTCTTAACAGTATGCAGAGTGTGTATGTTATGCGTGTGCGTCACCAGGGACAGACGAGATGTGTCCTGATGGGTGGTTTTAAATGTTAAAGAGGCACATTGACGTCTGCATGTGTCTTTTCCACACTTGTGAGTGACTGTGTGTGTGTGTGGTGTTGTGGACATGTGCCTGTAATGGTCAGTTTGCTAGGGTACAGAGAGTATTAGAGACCTGGTCTGGTTAATTAGCTGGTCACGTTTTGATGACAGTGATGTAACGGTGATTTTATTAAACCTGTCACTAGACCTGAGGAACACTAGCATCAGGTTTTTGGCAGAGAAAAAAAAAATTGAAATTGAGTAAATTTTAGTGCATGTTGATTTGTACTATTATTTTTCAATATGCGGCTCTGTCAAAATGGATTTGCATATGCAATATAGGGTCTGGTTTTTGGCTGATATGCATTCCCCACACTGTGATAAAATCATCTCCTTCTCAATTTTTCAGTTTCTTTTGAATATAAATCAAATTTTTCTGGGAGTTTTTTTATTTTAATAAGCTAATTTAATAAGATAATTGTCTTCTAATTGCTGCTATTAAAATGTAAAAATAAGTTTAAATGAGAAAAAGAACATTCGCAAAATACACAATTTGTTTTAATCATTAATGATTTTTAAAAGTATGTGTGTATGGACAGACAGACAGATTGGATGGATAGATAGATAGGCAGATACTAGATGGATAGATAGATAGACAGATAGACAGACAGACAGACAGACAGATAGATAGATAGACAGATAGATAGATAGATAGATAGATAGATAGATAGATAGATAGATAGATATACATACATAGATACATACATACATGCATGCATACATACATGTATGTATTTACATAAAGTTCATCTTGTCATGATAGCATGATGGTTATCATTGCAAAAAATGATCACTAATATATTCCTTCTAGTGCTACATATAAAAGCATTCTCCGCTGTCTTCTGATTGATTATGTCTGTTGTCTGTCATCAGGTTTGAGGAACCGCTGGCTCACATGTTGACAGCATGCAGGCGGACAGTTAGAGAAGCAGCTGGATTGCTTTACAGCAGCGGCGAGAAAACCAGGTCCTGACTACCCAGCTGCATCTGTGCCTGGCATGGTTTTATTGCAGCCCAGCTGCCTCTAGTTGTCACACCTGCTCAGAGGATAAAGCTGCACAGCAAATCCAGCAAGTAAGAGACAAACCAAACACCAAAAACAACACCATACACACCAAACATGCTTAATGTACTCAAAAAGGCCCAACTGCGCTCAATGTTCTAGTCTTTTTTTTTACAAATAGCTATTGCTTTTTTCCTGTAAGTGTAATTTATTATAGTTGAAATGTTTCCAAGCCTGTTTTTAATCATAATATCACTTAAATTTGCTTTATAGTTTTGCTCATAGTTTATCTGTTCCCGCAGCAAGGTTCAGTTACTGACCCAGGTCAGTATGCTGTGTGATCCAGTGGGGGTGCTACAAACTGAAGCTCAAACCACCAAACATTTCTTGGTAAGAAAACACATCATACGCTACTTCTGCAAGTCTCATAATTGACTCCTGAACTGTTAAGTTGAAAGTCGCAAATAGCTTCTCCTGTATGTTAAACTAAATGTTATTATTTTAAATACTTAATATTTTATTAAACTGATTTTCTCTCACAGAATAATAATACAATAGTTTGCAGCTTACTGTTGTTTTGACATATTCAAGCACAAATATGCAAATGGATTTTCTTGGCTCCCTCATACCCTTATCAGTATTAAAATGTTGTGTTTCCTTTTATGATTTCCAAGATTTGAATCCATTTGAATACAGAAATTAAAATAATGTGAAATGAAAGGGGAGTTTTAAAGTAATTTTACTTTAGACAATAAAACGTCTTTCAAACCACTGTTCATATACTAACATTTTTTCCAAAAGGTGTTATGTATATTAAACATTATTTTAAAAAAAGAAATAAATTACCTTTCTTTATTACATTTTTTTCATAATCTGATAAAGTGCTAGTTGTAATGACACAAATTTTTTCCTCTCTTGTGTTGACAGGGGGAGTTTGCTGTCATTTGCAGAGCGGGCCGAGGATGAAAGATCAGCAGTAAATCGGGTTTTAAAAGCATATTTAGGGTGTGCAATTTGCATTCGTCCATCAACTTGTTGGAGGAGGTTAAGCAAAATCCTTCTCATTTGTGTCTTCAACACCAAATCCAACCGTCATCACTCAGGTCAGGAATCTCAATACTAATTTAACTGACACAAGTGAAGAGCACATGACTAGATGTGTCTGATGGCAGTTTATGTTCTGGTCTTTCTGTAGTTTCATTCGACCCATTGCTTCCTGCTGGACTTGCATGGTTGTTTTGCCACCCCTCACTGTCTTTCTGTACCCAGAACTTCTACCACATTGCAGTCTGGATCCAGCCCATGCATCCTTCCCGCAGCAACATTATTACAACCAAAGGAGAAGATGGGTATACATGCCTCTGTAGCTACACTGATATTATTCTAATGTCTGTGTTTTAGTACTTTCCCATTTCACCTTTTGACGGCAAATGTCACATATATAATGCCAAAAATTGGTCAGTGAAGCAAGAAATGTTAATTATGGGTCTTTTTGCTGAGTCGTGTATCAAAACAAGCACTTCAGTGAGTCTGTTCAACTGACGTGACCCTTCCAAACACTAACAAAGCAGTGAGCCGTAGCTTAACTCTTTGCTTTCTCTCTCTTCTCCTGCTCCCCTCTC
The DNA here is from genome assembly GCF_903798145.1 of Danio aesculapii. Classification (NCBI taxonomy): domain Eukaryota; kingdom Metazoa; phylum Chordata; class Actinopteri; order Cypriniformes; family Danionidae; genus Danio; species Danio aesculapii. The sequence continues at coordinate 27,333,647 of NC_079450.1, read as the reverse complement.
TCTGCAGTTTGTTAGTCTGGGTTTAAAGCACTTCGCTCAAAACGGAGTTCCCATATCAACTGATAAGCCGATATCTGATTCGGCCCAAGCGTCAGAGCAGCTGCGTGTTCGGGTGAAGGATATGGTGTCCCCAAATACCCACACAATATCATCAAGGTGATCGCGTATCGGTTCTTTTTCATATGCATTAAGGTGGACATCTGCTTTTAAGTTCCTGTTCCCGTGTAATTAATTAAAATCATATTAAATGTTGGTTATGCAATCTTTTGACAATGTAATGTTATGTTCTAGTTTTACTGCCAGAATCATGTGGTTCCTCCTTGCCGGTGATGTGCAAACCTGTGGTCCATGGAGAGGAGCGCCCTCCTGTGGAGAGAGAACAGGACATCATGCCCAACTGGCTAAAGGTATGATCTCCAGTGTAAACCCTCCCCCACCCCCTTCGTGAAAAAGGCTCCATTTAAAGGTACTGTATGTACTAGGGTTGGGCCGATAGACGATGCCATTGCCGATGGCCAATAGACACCACGATGCTGAGCCGCCCTTGAAAAATACACACTTAGGCCCTGTTACACTAATTTGTCTTAGTTTTAAAAGGGCATTTTGAACGAAAATGATCTACATCCACTCTGGTGTTTCACCTAGCATTTCTGAACAGCCCTCCTGTCCATACTACTGCTAAAAACGCACATAACCACACCACTCACACACAGACACACAAACTGTCATGTGCTGGAGACAGTGGGTCCAGGCAGTCAGCAGGTCAGTACACTGCTTACATTTTTTGCTTTCACGCTTGTGCTTAGTAATTTCAGCGTTGTGCACCTTTTTACCGACTAAGTCTGTCAACACCATTATAACGACACAGATCACTCTGCCTATTCATGCCAGAGTCCCGAGGAAAAAGTGATTGACGTGTAATTTGTGTGCAACTTCTTTTATTTATTTAGGATTTGGTAATGGGTAAAACAAGACCCTTCGGGTCAGGTAGATGAAACGGTAGGCTACAAATAATTAATTCATTATGAATTAATTATTCATAAATAATTAATTCATTGCTACCTATGACGATGATGCCATCGTCCATCGCGATGTTTCATAATAGACATCGTACGATGCCAAATTTGTCGACATCGCCAACCCTAGTATGTATGTTTTTGACTCTTCTAAGCATAATAATACCATAATATGTTTGTAGATATTTAAGAAACATGCCAAGTGAACGTCTGTATTTGTTTGATTATTTGGTGTCATGGCTTTGCGATCAAAAAATGTCATTATAATGGAAGTCAATGAAGCAAAAACAGCCACGACAAAATGAAAGGGTAGTCAATTTAAAAGTACACAAGGGTTAATTGTCATTACAAGTTAGTCATACATTACATTGAAAAAAAACTCACAATATTTTATCCGATATAGATTTATCCTAAATCTGATTTCATATAAAGCCCTAATTTTTATTTATTTATTTATTTTTTCATTTATTTATTTATTCTTTTCAAATTTGTCTTTACAGAAAAGCTACCATTGATCCATAAGGCAATTTCCCAGAGCGATGTTACAGATGACTTCACACCACTAAATCTTCTAGCCTTTCCATCCCTAAAAGAACACGCTACCCACAGTTTCTCCCTAAAGGTCTCTCTCTGCGTCTGCACCCATCACGAGTGGCGAGTCGCCCTCCCCAGCCCAAATCTCGAATTCTGCGTGCTTTTACTAACCGTACACTCGCACCATTAGCTAAAGCCCCATCGTGTCCCACAGGTACAGGACATTTACTGACCAATATCTCCACACCAGTGTTATTACTAGCCCAAGCGCCTAGCACTCCTATAAATGGGGTATTTCCATTAGTCCATCCCACTTTGACCCCAACCCATGGGACAGTCCCACTGAGCACTTCCTATCCTATTAACTTCCAATATCTTACTCCAGAATTGGGTGCAAGTAATCCAGCACACCCTCTTGCGAATTTACCCCCCTCTGTAGTTCATAAACCCCAATGTGACGTCCCTCTTCTTAGTACTGGGACAGTCAAGACACGTGGCGTGCAGCAGCAGACATCAGAAAAACACAAGAAGCGTACCATGACTAGAAAACTGGCCCCTTTGAAACCAGCCCCTCAGCTGCCCCGACTGCTGCCCCTTTCTTCTGGGACTATTGGAAGTATAAGCAACCCTGCCGTCATCATAGATCAGCAAATATCAATGAATGTCCCATACAACGTTAAATCGGATAACGTTATAGTTATCAAAGCCCATGAAAATCCCAACACGCATCGAATGGTCACTTCTCTCTCTCCAGATCTTGTTGTACAGTTAGTTCCTGAAACACAGGTTACTGAAACACCACACGTTCCCTCCCTAGAAAGACAACACAGGGATCAGACGTTTCTCAAACAATAAAAGACATCACTCCAGTTCAGTATAGTGGTGAAAATGGTCAAAGGACTGTATTTTCTCCTCAGACCGCAGCACCAGCTGCAGCGGACAGTTCTCAGTTTGTGCTGGTTCAGACTGTTTCTCCTACAGGAGCTCCTCAATTCCTACTTCTGCCCCAGGACTCCCTTGTCCTAAACCAACCTGCTTCACTTACTGCTGAAGACACATTGCAGACTTTTTCACAGCAGACCTCCCGTTTAGATATTTCTACTACCTCAACAGCCCTAAGAAACTCAGAGAAGACTGAGGTACATTTGAACAACCTTAAACCAACCACGCCATTGCCAGTTAACAGAGAGGAAGATGGAGAAAGACAGGAGGTGGATGATGAAATGGTTGAAGACAGATGGGAAGAGGAGATGGCCAGTGCTCTGTTTGGTAGTCCTCTTCTGGCGCTTTCTGAGTCCTCCTGCAGTCCTGACTCCAGCCCGGATTTAAGTACTGACAGTGGTGGTGAAGCCTCTGTGAGGGTGGAGATGGAAGATGGAGATCTTCCATCTGTTCAGTCTGCCTCCGGAACACAGGAAACACCGGATGTGCATAAACACAGCAGTGGAGATGAGAAAGAGCAACAGTCCAGCGGAGGAGAGAAGCAGAGCAGTGGGAATGAGGAGGGACGGGCTGAGGAGAGCGAGAGCAGGGGAGATGAAGATAAAGGAGGAGAAAGAACGGGGATGGAGAAGGGGAAGAAAAAGGAGATGAGGGTGGAAGCGGTGATAAAGGAAGGGAGGAGAAGGATGGAGATGGAGAGAAAGATGGAGATGGAGAGCGAGATGAGGAAGAGGAGGATTTTGATGACCTCACACAGGATGAAGATGAGGAGGAAGTGATGTCATCGGCATCTGAGGAATCCGTGCTGTCTGTTCCAGAACTTCAGGTTTGTTTTTGTTTTTAAAATATTTAAAGGACAATTAGTAAAATAAAATGTCTATTTATAATGATTTTTTAAATGCACCAATGTTATGATTGATAAATGCTTAAATTGATTGTTCACCCAATAATGAGAATGGGTTCACCATTTATTGTTTTGAGTTCTTTTGTCGAATATAAAAGAAGTTTAAAAGAAATGTCCTTTCAACACAAAAAAAGATATTTTGAAGAATGTTGGAAACTGGTGGCACAGTAGGTAGTGCTGTCGCCTCACAGCAAGACGGTCACTGGTTCGAGCCTCGGCTGGGACAGATTGCATTTCTGTGTGGAGTTTGCATGTTCTCCCCGTGTTCGCTTGGGTTTCCTCCGGGTGCTCTGGTTTCCCCCACATGTCTAAAGACATGCGCTATAGGTGAATTGGGTAAGCTAAATTGTCCGTAGTGTATGTGTGTGAATGAGAGTGGGTGTTTCCCAGTAATAGGTTGTGGCTGGATGGGCATCTGCTGTCTAAAACATGCTGGATAAGTTGCTGGTTCATTCCGCTGTGGCGACCCCTCATTAATAAAGGGACTAAACTAATAAGAAAATGAATGAATGAATGAATGCATGTTGAAAACTGTTAATCATTAACATCCATAATAGAAGCAAAAATATTCTATGGATGTCAATGGCTAAAGTTATCTTTTTTGTGTTCAGTGGAAGACGGAAACTCAAACAAGTTTAGAAGAAGTGGAAAATAAGTAAATGATGGCAGAATTAAAATTTTTGCACAAACTATCGCTTTAAATGTAATTGTTAAAACTGAAAATAACATAAATTCAAAAGGAACAGAAATTAATATAATACATATGAAGAGTTCAGATGCAAAAGCCTCTAAATGCTGTCTAAATTGTACATTTGTCTTCAGTTATTTCACTTTTAAAGCCAATGAAAATAACTTATCCATCACTATAAAAGTAAAGTTACTCAGTCTACACTCAAGAGTCTAGGAAAAATGATAATTTTAGAAGAAAATATACTAAACTATCTAAATATCTAAAGTCTTCATATATTAATATATATTATTTTTTTTAAATCTATTACTTTAAATGTTATTGTTAAAACAACATGTTATTGTGAAAATAACATAAATAATTATGAGTTGTTATTATTATTATTATAATGTCACAATTATGTTTTAATTTAAGTGAGGTTTAGATAATTAAAAATGTATTGAAATAATCACCCCTATAAAATATCTAATATAAATATCAGCCCACAACTATAGGATCAAAATATTTAGAAAATTTTGCAGACAAAGCGTTTAAAATAAGGGATATCCCCCCCTTAAAAATTCACAAATTACTAATGTTCATCTGGAGCTGTTTCATTGTAAATAAATAGTTAAAATGGTCAGTAATATGTTGGTTTATTATTATAATTGTAATAAATAATATTCTTTTGAAAAAGTTGCATATAAAGTAGCAAGCAGTTTAGCCTATTCAAATGAATAACTGTTGTAAATAAATTGAAGCAAGTTGTTAAATCTCATTAACAACTTCTTCATTGTATGACTTAAACATTTGGATTAAAAAGCAGCGAACGAATCTCTCATTTAGATTTTTGGTTTGATTACATTTATATAACAGAGATGTCACTTTAAAAATGAACAGATCTATAATGAAAGCATTCAATTACTTTACTAACTGTTTATGCTCATTTAAGACTAAATTTGTTGTGTTTAAAAGAAAACCCACCAAGATTGACATGTTTAAATGTTCAAACACGCACCCAAAACCCAGAGTGTCCACTTTTGTTCCTCTTCAAATCGCGTATACAGAATCCATTTAGGAAACAGCGTCTATTTATCACTATAGCGCGCTACATGAACTGTTTTGAGGATTGCATAGGAGGGGCAAGGACACCTGTAATGGAAAGGAAGGGAATCCTGTCGTTTGTATATATATTTCAAAGTGTTTTTATGCCTATATAAAATGAAAGCACAGAACAGATTCACATTTAAGAGCAAGGGGCTTTCCCTGGTGGCTCGATGATAAGGTTTGCATATAGGGAGAATTGACTACTAGGGAGGATTGAGAAATATGGTAAAATACCTTTACGGGGTGATAGTGGGATAGAATTGTAAATACGGGAGAATCCTGGGAAAAACGGGAGGTTTTGACAGGTATGATTTAAGTTGGTGTATTCTATGCCTGCAAAATGACAGCTTTATTAAATTGCTCCATGTTTGTTTTCTCTGCAGGAGACAATGGAGAAGTTGACCTGGCTGGCATCAGAGAGGAGACTTTGCAGAGAGGGAGACTCGGAGGAGGACAATTCACCCACGTCCCCAACATCCCCGACTTCCCCCAACTCCCAGAACTCCCCAGCATCCCAGAATTCTCAGGAGGAGAACTCTGAGGATGAGGATGATGGGGCGATGAAGGGCGATGAGTTGGAAGCAGGGGAGGGGGAAGGCGGAAAGCTTCCTGAGGGGGATGCCCCAGCGGGTGATGATCCTCCACAGATCAGCGAGAAAGTAGGAGGCCGTGGAAGAGGTGAGCTATCACAAAATGTATCTTCGTGCCATTGTTAACTGTTTAATCTGAGGTAAAATATTCATTCTATTAAATTCACTTGATTTAATTTTCCAGGTCGTGGTCGCCCTCCTCCACGTAGTTTAAAACGTGGCCGACGTCAGGAACGAGGCAGTAAAGATGCCTCAAAGCTGCTTCTGCTGTACGATGACCACATCTTGGATAATGACCCAATGAGAGAAAGCAAAGACATGGCTTACGCACAGGCTTATCTCAACAGGGTCAGAGCTTATTTGCAGCTCATTTCATCTCATCCGCTATCTCGAATACACTATTGGCTAGAGAAACTCAAATTGTCTTGTTTTTGTAGGTACGTGAGGCTTTACAAGATGTCCCAGGAAAAGTGGAGGAGTTTTTAGGTCTGCTTTATGAGTTTGACCAGGCCGGAGAGAGCCACAGTGTTACAGAGTTGTTCGCCCAGCTGAAACGGCTGCTCAAAGACTGGCCCGAGCTGCTAAAGGACTTTGCTGCTTTCCTTTTGCCCGAACAAGCACTGGAGTGTGGACTGGTACTTACAATCATATTATAGGCATGCATAGATTTGATTAATGAAAAAGAAAATAAAACTGTATTCTTTGTGTTCCACGTCCCTCAGTTTGAGGAGCAGCAGGCCTTTGAGAGGAGTCGGCGGTTTCTGCGTCAGCTGGAGATCAGTTTTGGGGAAAATCCCTCTCATTATCAGAAGATCGTCAGAGCGCTGCAGAGTGGAAGTCCTCTCAGTCCTGCTGGCATTGAAGAGGTTCGCACGGATGCATTAAATAAAATGAAGTGCTTTTTTTGTATTGTCCTACCTTCAGTAATGCTGTAGTGTTTGGGGTCAGTGAAATATTTAAATATATTAATACTTTGTTCAATTAAATTGATCAGAAAGGGGGCTTTTTAAAGGTGGTTAAAGAAATATATTTCATATATATATGTTTTTTTAACTTCATGAAGTAGCGTATTAGGATTAAAAAATGGTGAATGGTAGCTTTTTATCTCACAGTTCTGACTTCAGTATAGATTGAATGTCCACTTTTTTAGTTTAGGCTCAATTTTCAACTCCCCTAAAGTAAAACAGTTGGGTTTACCAATTTTTCAGCCAATCTCTGGGTTTGAAGGGTGCACTTTTAGCATAGCTTGGCATAAATCATTGAATCTGATTAGAACATTAGCATCTCGCTCAGAAAAACAAACAATTGGTTTAACTCTGGATGATGTATGAAGGTTTCCCAGAGATGGGTTGCAGCTGTAAGGGCATCCGCTGCGTAAAACATGCTGGATAAGTTGGCGGTTCATTCCGCTGTGGCGAGCCCGGATTATTAATGGGACTAAGCTGAAAAGAACATGAATGAATGAATGAATGATGTATGAAGGAAAAAGAGTAAAATGAAGCAGCTTAACAGTTTTTGTTGATGATAAATGTAATAAACATGTTAAAATGCCATGCAATCACAGCACAATTACAGATTAAATGATATCATTTCTCAGACCTGACAAGTCCACTGTACCGGCTTTAAACTTTCTCAGGTATCGGACCTTATACATAGCTTTCAGTTTGTGCTGGATGCTTTCATTTAATACCCTAATTAAAAAAGAAACCAGAATCCTCTCTTCACTATATTTGTTTAGCACTCTACTGTACTCTAGCATTCTTTCAAGGAATATTAGATTCATACCTTACCACAAAGTATCTTAAAGGGTTCTACGAATGAAGCCAATGTCCACTCCAGGAAGAAAATTTATAAAAATACATTTTAATAATAAAATAAATTAATAAATTAATAATTAAAATAATAAATGTAAAAAAATTTAATATAATAAAAAAAGTAGAATAAAACAAACAACAAAACAAAAATCCTTTATTCTCCGCTGAGAATAAAGGGACTAAAGCTTACAGTATACAGAAGTCTGTTTAAGCACGCTGGTTTATATGTCCCAACCTTTAATACAGTATTCCAGCCTTTGAATACAGGAGTGCCTTTAATGTTATAAGCTATCACTGCTGATATGCTTGGGTTTATCTATATCAAGATAGTTTGTAGTATGTCTAAAGATGTTAATTAACATTTAGGCAGTTGGTCAGGGTTGTCTTCCAAAGCCATATTTTTTAGCTGGCAAAGAATATCTTCCTTTAGAGATAACGTTCCCATGCCTAAACCCACCAGACACTACAGGTTCAAGAATGCAGCCCAAATTATCATACAGCTCTCATACAAATATATGTCTTCTTTCAAACCTCGAAGACAGAGTTTTTACTTCAAAGGTTTTACTTACACAATCTTTCAGTCCAGGGTTTAGTTATTATAAATGTTATCAATAATATAAGATCATTAAAACGTTATTTAACTGAGATTTTTTGTGGGTGGCAGCACCAGTTTCAAAAGCGTTGTACTGATTTAGTGGGTGAACCTCTTCTGTTGCTGACTTTCAGAGTCTGAATTTTCGCCTTTGTATTATTTATTGTCCAAATTTGTCTTGTAAAATCGCTTTATGTCTGCTTTTGTAACTCAGCTGAAAGCACAGATGGCCGCTCTTCTAAAGGGCCACACGCACCTTCAGGGAGAGTTCTGGATGTTTTTTGATGAGATGCGTCCACCACCAGCACGCCCAGGCCAGTTTGAAGAGGCCATTTGGCCAGAGGACGTGGCCACTGGGACAGATGGAGAAGCAGGCGTGAGTGTGGCCTCTAGAGGAGGTGTATGGGGAGGATTTGAGGAGGTCACACTACCTGATCTGGAGGAGGATGAAGAGTCACACAAGATCAGACAGATCAGCAGCAGGAACAAGAGGAGGAAAGAACTGCACACATACAAGGTGTTTTCATCTTCTTCATCACAGCTGCTTTCTATCTTTTTTGTTAAGATGCTAATTTTGTGCTTTTGATCAGGACTGTGATTGGCCTGAGAAAGATTGTTCCTGTTCCTGTCATGACTCCGGTCATGAAGCCAAACATCGAAGGCATAAGAGGAAAGGATGCTTGCGTTGTCACAGCAACAAGGTGCATTTTAGTTTTGGTTTTGATATAAAATGTTTGGTTACACTTTATTTTGATGGCCTGTTTGTTGAATTTGAGTAGACTGTTAGGTTGAGCTTAGGTTAGTGTAAGTTGACATGTACTTTAAGTGTCTGTTGAAGGAGCAGTATCAACAGATATTAAGCAGACAGTCTACTAATACTCAAATGGACCATCAAAATAAAGTGTTACCAAATGTTTTGGAAAACGTCTAATGGTCAGGCTTTTTTTATAGTTGTTTTGATAGAGACATTGTTTCCTCATTTTCTCATTAAGTAGGATTCTATAATTTTTTTTGTTTGTCATCAGAATGCTAATGGCTCAAAGGTGCTGAAGAGTGGACCTACTGGCTTCTGGGAGAAGTGAAGGCCGGTGATTGAGAGCGAAGGGCTCCGCGTGCTCAAACTGACCCTAGTAGCCAAACACATCCACAGGGGAACCAACCCAGACTGTTCTGTTGGTTAAACGCACACGCATGTAATCTTGTACAGCACTGGATGATGTCTTGTATATATGTAATTAAAAGATGTTTCTTTTGTAAGACCACGAGCTTCGGCTTTTAACAGAGTGACGGTTGAGTGTGATTGAACATCGACCCCTGCTGGAGAAGTAGCGACACTGCTGGTTTGAACTATATGTATGCACTGTAAAAAATTGACAAAACGTGATGAAAGCAAATGTTTTTTATGTTACTGTTACTAATTCTAATCAGTTAATATAATTTGTTTCAGTTATGCAGAGTTCAACTTAATTTTTTTGTATGTAATTTGCGATGATTAGAAACATTCATTTGATTTTAAAACAAAATTAGGCAAGATTTTATTACAGTATAGGCTAAATAAATACAATAACTTCCAGGCTGTGTGTGAAAGAAGATGGTTAAATATTAAAGATTAAGTTATTACATTTTAGTTCTCCAAAATATTACTTGGCCTTTATTATTTAAATGTTTTGAAGACCTGCATCCATTTCTTATCATTTACTATATTTCACTAAAGTAATATTTTTAGATTTAAGTTTTCCAAATCATTTTATTTCACCCATCAGACTTTTGCACATGTACATTCCTCCTCAAGCCATGCAGTTTGTCTCCTGGATGCTCCTGCTCGGGCTTCAGTTTTTGTAAGGATGTGATGTAAAAATAATTGGTGTGATCTATACAGCATTTTTGTGAGCAACACCCAACTACTTGCAGATTTAACAACGCATAAATATTCATAAAAATAAAATCAGCCTGCTTTCATAACACCGTTCGGTTTGGTTTTAGATGCTTTTGCTCAACTTTTGCAAAGTCAGCAGTTAATTAATTTATTTAATAAAGCTTTTGCAGCATTTTGGGGTTATATTGAAACATCTCGCAGCATAGTCTAGAAACAGCATAAAAATAAAATAGTGCACGGAAGGCCATGTTTGTAATGCAACACCTTCATATGACTAGATCTGAATCCTCATAGTTATCTTTTAGTTTCTCTCATATAACTTGAAAGCTCTTTAACAACTTTTCTGACACTTCAATTTCTTTTAACCACCTTGAGATTATCTCTGATCTTTTCACATTGTCATTCCCATGAACACTTAAAGGTGACACTTTCAAACCTGCCGACCTTACTGTCACAGTTAATAACTGCTCTTTTGACATCTCTATGAGGAATTTGAGCTTTGCACTAAGAACAGATTACACACTAATATTATTTAATGTCATCTCCTTTGGAACCTCATACAAAATGCATCAATGTTGATTTTAGGAGTATGTGGTATCTACATTTTATTTTTATTGCTGAGAGGGACTTATGAATCTCAATTAAAAACGATTATAATTATATATATATATATATATATATATATATATATATATATATATATATATATATATAAACATACAGTTGGAGTCAGAATTATTAGCCCCCTTTTAATTATTATTTTTTAAAATATTTCCCAAATTATGTTTAATAGAGCAAGGAATTTTCACAGTATGTCTGATAGTATTTTTTTTCTGGAGAAAGTCTGTTTTTTTTTTTTTTGGCTAGAATAAAAGCAGTTTTGAATTTTTTAAAAACCATTTTAAGGTCAAAATTATTAGCCCCTTAAGATATTTTTGCGATAGTCTACAGAACAAACCATCATCATACAATAACTTGCCTAATTACCCTAACCTTAACCTAATTAAGCCTTTAAATGTCACTTTAAGCTGTAAAGAAGTGTCTTGAAAAATATCTAGTCAAATATTATTCACTGTCATCATGGCAAAGATAAAATAAATCAGTTATTAGAAATGAGTTATTAAAACTATTGTGTTTAGAAATGTGCTGAAAAAATCTCTTTGTTAAACAGAAATTGGGGGGGGGGGGGATAATGCAAATAATTCAGGGGGGCTATTAATTCTGGGCCCAAAGTTGTTTCTAATTAGGCTGTAGATGAAAAGCAAATTTGTCAGTTGTTTGTTTTAATGATAACCACAACGCTTGGCTTATTATTAAAATACATGATCAATATAGGCTACTCATTTAGTTATTTAATAAGTGTATCAAAAAAGTAATAAATCAAAATAGACAGCATTAAAACTAGAATTTATTTAAATTTAAAAAAGACAATTCTGACCAGACTTCACCAACACACAAAATAAAACAATAAATATTTATTGGCATTGAAAGATCCATAATAAAACTTCAGCATTCTCACAAAATGGGGTTTTAGCAGTGCTAGAAGAACCAGAATTTTATTTAGTTTTTGCCAGTTTAAGAACAAAAGTCTTTAGAAAATTGTGTTTTTGCAAAAACACAATTTTGAACTCTATTTTTCTTCTTAAAGAACTTCTGTTCTTTATTAAAGAATACTTTGATAAAGGATGTTTTTTCACTACAAAGAACCTTCCGAGTCTTCACCCTTACACTAACCATTTCATTCCAGCACATTCACAAAAATGGTTCTTTTGTGGGATTAATGACCTCCTTTAGAACTTTTTAAAATAAGTTAAAGTTTTGTTTAGGCTATTTATAATTACAAAACTTAAAAAATGCCAGGCTGCAAGGTTTACAGAAAGCCAGAATCACACAAGATGTTGTCCATTTATGGTTCATGTGGCATAACAGTTTATGCAGTTGATTTTTTATTTTTTCTTTAAGCAAATGTTTTCACCAAGACTAGGAAACTCGACTTAAACATTTTCTCCAAGCTTTTCGTAAAAATCCACAGTTGATATGAGCAGGTCTCTCTAAAGTTAGTTTGGAATAGTCACATGAATATTTCTGCTTCTCAGTTTTCACTATCCTTACTTGTGAGAAAGAAAAATTAGAGTTATTCTTTGATTTAACGTAATCACGAGTAGTTAAACAATGTTCTTGCTCTGCTAGACATTCCTGAAATCCGTTCTTCTCCTCAAAAAACAGTGATTCCCTTCTGCGCACGCACGGGCTCTCGCCGAGTGTCAGGAAGCCGTACGGAGTGGTGATTTTGCTGAGATGAGGTAAGGACATCGCGGCTCTAGTTGTCGGGTCTGACAGAGTCTGGAGCTCATGATGGTCCATGAAGCCGAGCTCGTGCTCATCAGAGAAAGGGCAGCAGCGCGTCAGAGCCCGGACTATCGATGAAGTTGATGAGTCTGTGGACCGGGGAATGGTGTGCCTCCGCCGTTGTCCGTCCCCGCCTCTAGCTCTTCCCTGCAGTCTCGCCGGGCACAACGCGGGGATGGTGAACTCGGGCACCGTGGCAGGAGTCACCACCATATTCCTGAGTGGTAAGAGTCTCGCTGCCGCAGGCTGAATCTCCCGAGCACCTGAGTGGCACGCTTTCTTTTCTCGCTTAGAAGGTGCAAAATCACGAGCTGGTAAGTTTCTGCCCATGGTTTGCAATTGACATATGACGCAAAATTTTGAGTAAAACTTTTCTAAATACCTATATTTTTCTGACTTTCCTGGACGTTGATGACATTTTCTTTGCAGTCCCGTTTTTTTAAAACTGGTAAAAGTTTACTGAAGTCTGGAGGGAAATGTCCCCTGCCTCATGCTGAATAAGTGAGAGAAATTCAAGTGGCAACTGTAAATATACAGTCGCGACATGAACAGACTCCTCCCGCTATGGACAGAGCTTGTTAATAATGAGGTACCGCCTGTGAAACTTATAACAATTCTATTAGTATAGTTACATTTCTATAACGAAAAATGTATTTTTGTTTTTGTTTTGTCAAACTATTTATGTTTAGTAGGCTAATAGGAAAAAATAATGAAAACCATTTTCACCTTAGTTATTCGTAATAAATAAATCAAGATTAAAAAATAACTTGGTAGTAATTAATAATATTTATTAATTAATTGTAGTTTTTAATATAAAATATAAATATATAAAAATAAGCGAGCCTATAGAAACGTAATATAAAATATAAAAAACGTCTATACTACGTACAGGTCAGAGTAACTATAATTTTATTATACATTTAAATAAATATTTTATAATATAAAAAATGATGTATACTTGTATAATATACTTGTATATTATACTTATATTACATTTAGATATTATTTATTTATTTATTTATTTATTTATTTATTTATTTAATATAAGTAAACATTGTCGTGGTTTTGCGCAGAGGTCTGGGAACGTTTTATTTTTCATCGCCTGTGTTTGTGAGGGAAGGGAAAGAGCGCAACACCCGCCGTTTGTTGTGAAGCGGCGGGCTTAATAGAAAGCTACCGATGGCTGCAGACAGACGTTCCTGGGTAAGGAGGATGTTTTACATTATGAAATGGGAACCGAAAAAAACAACGTGCTTGCATGTCTCAAATTTAAAATCTGTAAAAACAATCTTAGCAGAATGTGCTGTATAGGGACGCTATGCTAACTTATATTAGCAAAGAGGCTAACAGTAGGAAATGCAGACCTCAAAATTTCTGTTTGTGCTCTCTGTAAGTGGAATTAATGTTTCAATATTACTAAAACGCACAGATATTTCATAGTGTACGTTGTCCTGGTATACCAGACAAAACCTTTCTGATTAATAAGCAAATCTTGCTGTATTATATGTTTATCTTTATTATACGATTCACATATTAACGTTATTGAATTGTAAATGCAGCTCACCGGGTTTGGGTCAATAGCCAAAGAGTTTTTGCTTATCTGATTTAAATTTTTAATTGATTATTAATAATTGATAGAATAAAAACTTACAAGCCTTAATGGAAAACAATGGTTTATATCTCTGGTATTCATTAACTTGTGTTTTCAGGCTCAGAGACAGATTGAACATGGGATGGAAACGCAAGTCTTCTTCTCCAGAATCACAACCAAATCTTGTCAAAGTACCAAAGAGGGAATCCCTCAGCAGATCTCCTAGCTCATGGAAGAGGAAGGCCTCTACACCCAGTAAGACAAAGAACTGGACCTCCATCCAGTCACTTTCTCCAGACGGACATGTTGATCAATGCAATGGCCAGGAGGAGCTCTCCAGTCCAGGTAGTGCAGAAGCAAACAATAGTATGGCTGATGAATGGAGATTATTACAGAATTGATATTTGATTATTTTTGTGTGTAGGTCATGTTGAGGATGACAGTGACTGTATCCAGTCCTCTACTCCAGTTTCATCCCCTCTGCGGTCAGAAGAGGATGCAGAGCTGGGTCTGGTCATCACTGTGGGTAAGTTAAAGCATTTAGCTGTGCTGTGATCCACACTTTACTAAAAGGGGTAGTACAATTCTGTAATTATTTACTCTCCCCTTCAATAGCTTTAGATAGGGCTGCGTGATTTTGGAAAAATCTGACGTTGCAATGTTTTTGCTGCAATATATTGCGATATGAATATAATTTCACAAGATGATTTGGAAATGGTTCTTTAATTTAGATCGACTGGGATGATCAAGTCTTTTTCTATGTAGTGCATCTGCATTAAAATATAATAAATTGCAAGCATATATAAATGCTACAATGCAAAAATGAAAAGGTTTTCTGGACAGTGTAATGGCCTGTTTCCACTGAGTGGTACAGTACGGTACAGTACGGGTCACCTTTATCAGGCTTGCTTTTCCTCTGCCAAAAGGTTAATAATACCTTTTTGGTGTACGACAGAAAGTTTCAGTCGACGTCATTCTCTCTTGAGGAAATGTCAAAGTAAAGCTGTACGGGCCGTTCACATTTCATATGAGAAGCACTTCTCACAAAACAGATGCTTTATACACATACATATATGTGTATAAATGTTCATTACTAACCTTTCTATGAACATGATTTGATTATAGCTGCAGATCAAAAATAAAAATAGCCTACTGTATTGCTGCAATTAAACAAAATAAATAAATAAATAAATAAATAAATAAATGCAGCATATATGAAAACATATAGACCTTTACAGTCTCTGATATGTTACCAATTACAGTAAAACTATGCACAAAAAACATTTAGTCCTTATTTGGGTTCAAAAACAGCACAAAATATAGCCCAGTCAGTGCAAACCTCTCATCTGTTTCTTTAATCTTCACCATCACATGTAACCTTTGTTAGAAAGTCATTCCGAGTTCATAATAGTCCAAAAGTTGACGATAATAGTTAAATATGGCAGTTTGTTCATGTTTTGGGTTGCTAAAAGAATCATTTGCTCATTTGTTTTGTCGGGCTTCTCCTTTGTTTTTTTGCACTTTACTCTTGCATTTGTCCGTTTCTGAAAAGGATCAGATGTCAGAAGCACTTTAATAATCACGCGCAGGTTATTATCATGAGCTTAAGAAGTTCGTTATTTCAAATATAGATGTGATCGCAAGCTCTGGAGAAAGTGAAACCGCTCACACTTTTAGACGGCCTCGTAAACACAAAAACAGGACACAGTAGATTTTGTTCTATTTGGCTTTGTGGCTGTTCATCAAGACGATGACAAGGTTTGTTTGAGCTTGGGTTGACCATGGCTCGTTATTATATGTATATATTATTATGGTGTAATATCTTGGCTGTGTATTTAAAAATGGTGGTTGGTTCCTTTGTTTTTATTCTCCTGGCTTGTGCATAAGCTAGTGACGTTTCTCTGTAAACCAATAGCGTTCAGCTGCGCGTCTAGCTCCGCCTTTTGGTACCCTTTTGTCGTGTTAGGTACTCTTTGTACCAAAAAAGTGGTACAGTACGACTCGCTTTTTGTGTACCGTACCACAAAACGGGCCAAAACAGTATTCAAGTGCAGAAAGTGAACAATCAAACTAAAATAACATTGTCATCATTATTGTATAAATACTTTTTAAGATGATATTTTAAAATATTTATCTTTAAATCAATAATAAACAATCTAATCCTGCAATGTGACTATTGCAGAGGCAAACATTGTGATATCAATGCTCAAACGATACGTTGTTCAGCTGTGGTTTCAGATATTTTAAAGAATTCAGATAATCTGTCTGTTTACTAATATATTAAAAATGTCTAGTTTTGTGTTCATTGGAAGGACACTCAGGTTTGCTGTTCGTGAAGGTTGAATAAACAATGACAACATTTTTGTTTAACTGTACTTTATCCGCTTGTTAAATTTGACGTTGAAAAGTTTTCATTGTTGCTGCTGAAAATGATCTATTATTATTGTGTTTTGGGCTGTTTTAATCGGTTGGACTGGAAAAAATACATAGAGTAGCCATAAGTTATAACAAATCAAGCAGATGAGAGAAAAAGAAGAATAAACGATCTGAGGAATTGGTGTTTGTGAACTGAACCAGGATTTTCAGGGCAAAAATCTTGACATCATTGATGTTTTTTTTATTTCAGGTCAAGTAAGTAAAATTTTAAGCTAATATCTTAATTAACTGTCTTTTACTTCCACCTGTCAAATTCAGCTTGTCAAAACATTTCACCCTTTCTTGCATACTAAGTTCTTCTCTATATAATTTAGCAGCTTCCACATGTTTTTTTAATGGTTTCGACAACATCAATAGGCAGAGCAATGTATTCAGTAGTGCAATCCATCCTCTTATTCACATCCGAGTGTATATAGCCAGTATATAAATAAAAGAGCATAAACAGTTAAATGAGCACATATGTCAATATCATAACAATTATAACAAACTGTGCAATAGGTATTTATGTATTTATTCAGTCTTTTTTGTGATTTTAAATTGCTGTATATTTTTATATATTTACGAAATTACAAAAGCTTATTTATTATCTTAGGTTTTTATAGTATTTTCGGATGTTTTTTCTGGGTGTTGATGTAACATAATTTTGTTCTGCATTACATCTACTGTGATGTTTGAATGACAACATAAAGGAAACTGAACTGTATAAAGGAAACTAAACTGAGTATTAGGCATGGGCTGGTATAAGATTCTGACGGTATGGTAACCTTGGGTAAAATATCACGGTATTGCGATTACCCCCCCCCCCCCCCCCCCCATTGAACACAATATATTTTATTTTAAGAAACATTAAAAATATTTTGGACCAGTAGCTTTTGCTTTAGAGGTTTCTTTTCTGCTGGAAAAGATACAGATTCCCTAAAAAACTAAATTAAATAGTTGTGAAAAACATTTAAAAATAAAATAATAATAAAAAAATCTTCATACCTTAGTATCGGTATAACGGAAAACTTTGGCGGTTTTAAAACCTTGACTTCTCCAAACCGCGGTAAACCTTGAAACTGGTTATCGTCCCATGCCTACTGAGTATTGCCAGTATGGACAGACATACAGGTTTCTGACCAAGTCTTGACAGAAGTGCCAACTCTCTTTATTTTGCAGCTTGTTTAGCCAGAGATTAGTATTGGTTTTAGGGCAGTTAATCTTTTTAACTCAACGACCTCTTATTCCAAGAACATGCTCACTTTGAAGCATCTATAAAAGTGCACAGAGGTTAATGTTGAGCTCTGACAGCCTTATTGAGGCTTGATTTTGAGAATTTCCAGCATCTCATTAAGCTCTCATTGTCTGTAGATGAGGACAGATGTGAAGGGGAGGAATGGCTGAAGAAACGGAATGGAGTGAATATAAAGAAGAATGGAATAAATCAGACAGAAGGAGAGATCCCTCAGAAAGAGAATGAAGATGTGGAGAAGACTATGGAACAGCTTAGTGAAGAAGATGAGAGTGAGGAAGAGCTCAGGAAGCTGGACAGAGATTTAACGCTCAAATCTAAAAAACTCAACCTCTCCTCCATCAACGTTCGTAACATCATCCATGTGAGTCTGAAAATATTTATACATTACCTATTTTATGCCTGATGTGTTCTTGAGATATTAAAACTGAGAATTTAAAGAAATCCTAACAAATCACTTTCTATGAAGCTCATATTTATAATGATTTACAACTCTGTTTATAATTATGTCTAATGAATCATTGCAATTCTATAAATGTATCTAAAAAACACAACAAATCTTATACTGTGTTATATTGACAGTTATAGCTACATTTATAATAGTGTTATTAATACTTATTAGTGATGAGTGGTGTAACAGATCACAAATCTCATGGTTCGGATCACAATATGTTTTTTGAGTCACAGATCGGACCATTTTTTTGGATCAGCAAAACCGGGAGGAGACAAATGTCATTTGCTTTCCATTTATACAAACATATTTCTGCAAAAACCATTGGTTTTAACAAACATAACTAGAATAAAGAAACCATAGTGATAGAAAAAGTTGACATATATTAAAAGGAAAATCCAAGTCATTTCAGAAAATATGGGAAACTCCTTTAAACTGTCTTGGCATTGATTATAATTCTACTATGTATCCTTAATTGTACACACCACAATGTTGTAATATTGTTTTGAATTAGACCACACTGCTGTTTTTTAATTTTATTTATTTATTTTTTATCTTATATTTTTTATTTATTTATTTTTCTTTTCTATTCTCTTTTTTCCCCTTAAAATACTGTATACTGTTCATGTTCTACTCAATACTGTGTACATAAGACTAATTAAAAAAAATATATATAACTAGAAGCTGTAATTAAAAAAATAAATATCAAGAAAGAACCAGCTGAAAAAAGGAAAACATTCAGTACTAAAAATTATCTTTTCTACTGTTGCTGATAATTCTAAATATAGCAGTCTATCATCTTGTACAACATATCATGTTTATTTTCTATTAATGATTCAATAATTCAGACATAAAACTTCATGTTTCATTAAAGGTGTATATTTTTTGAAAACCTTTTCAGTGATACAATTTTGATGGTTGTTTGTCGCCACCCATTGGTTACACTGTAATTGCTGCAACACCAGCGTCAAGTTCCATTTAATGCTGATTTTAGTCTTTACCATATACATCAGTGTTTATATCATAAACATCATTGTTTTTTATCTGAATTATAAACTGTTGTCCCAGTAACTGTGTTCTTAATTGTTTGTAACTAACTGAAAAAGTATAAAAACTGAATGTCTCTCGATCAAACGCAGATTTGAATGCAGCGCTTCGAAGGATTAATAAACATATGCAAATCATTATCATTTATCGTTCATGTTGTGCGGGTTTGATCTGAAATCACGATCTTTTAATGTTTAATTGAGCAGCTTTAAACTGAATGCATTAATGCATGCTAAACAAACAGTGACAGAAAACGCCTTTAATAAATAACCTTAGAAAGCATTTCGGTCATCATTATATTTTACAGGGAAACCAAAATGCTTTTATACACATGATTTGAATGAGGCGATCTCTCTGCAATTGTTATAAATGTTGGATTAAACTACAAGTTCAAAAAAGTTATTAATTCGCGGGTCATGTGCGTTAAACTGTGGGTGGTGATCCGTATGGATCCCGGATCAACCGTGATCCGTTACACCCCTACTAGTGATGAATTTCATTTTTCAGTGCACATTCAGTCAGATTGTATTTTTAAAGATGCAGTTTGCAATGTTAAAACACTGTTATGCTAGTTACAAAGACCCATTAGTAAGTTAACATATTATATTGTGTCAAATAAATGAATGGTTTTATATTCTTGATTGAGAGCCCTGTGCCTTATAAATACTTATTGTGAGTCATTCAACAGTTTCTAGCCTTTATAAGTGCATTGATAATGGCTTTAAGTGAAAACACGATGCAAATTATCCATTTAGAAATGCTTTATTGCAAATTTAACTGATCTTCCTACTTGTATCTATAAACCGAACCATTTATTTTTTTAAATGTGCAGAATAAAGAAAAAAAACATTTATATACCATTTATAGAATTATGATTGGTCATAATTATAAACTGCATCTTTATAAATACAATCAGGACTGACTAATTCATTCTTGTATATGTTTTATGAACATGTGCATTGAAAAATTAAGTACATTACTATTAAGTATCAATAACACTCTTACAAATGTTGTATAAGTTCCAGTAAATAATTTGTTGTCTTTATTGATACATTTGTTGAATTGTTATGGTTGATTATAAATAATTATAAACAGAGTTATCATTATAAGTATAAGCTTCATATAAAGTGTTAGCAATGCTAGGATCAAATTATGGTAATTTGGATAAATATGACAAACAGTTGATTTGTTTGAGTCCAGGAGGTGGTAACCAATGAGCATGTTGTGGCCATGATGAAAGCTGCCATAAAAGAGACACAAGACATGCCTATGTTTGTAAGTTCTTCCTGTACATTAATCTGGAAAGTGTGCTTTGAAGATAATAATGCAATTTGATTATGATCTTCATTTTTTTTTTAATATAGGAGCCTAAAATGACTCGTTCTAAGCTCAAAGAAGCTGTTGAAAAAGGGGTGGTGAGTGTAGTGTTTTTTATGTGGACATTTTAAGTTTTTCAAATTTGTGAGATTAATAAAATGTGAGATTGTTATTTCTTTTTATTTTTATCTACTTTTGTAGGGCATGGGAAACTGGAA